>NW_011494715.1:6565302-6579062 GCF_000754665.1 Bison bison bison | reverse complement strand
CTGGAGTGGGTAGCCATTCCCTTCTCCAGGGGATCTTCCCAACCCAGGGATTGAACCCGTGTCTCCTGCACTGGAAAGCAGATTCTTCACACTGAGCCACCAGGGATGCCCAGAAGCAATAGAAAGCTAATACAATGTATGTGAGAATGACATGGTGGGGGCAGGAGCGAAAGTGAAAGTTGCTCAGTGGTATCTGGCTCTTTGTGACCCCATGGACTATACAGTCCATGGAATTCTCCAGGCCAGAATACTGGAGTGGGTACCCTTTCCCTTCCCCAGGATCTTCCCAACCCGGGGATTGAACCCACGTCTCATGGTCGGGGGTGGGGGGTAGGGTGGGGCCGGGTTTGGTGGGAATCCTTATTTCAGACAGGAAAAAAATTTTCATATACAGTTCCCTCACCAGCTTGAGCAGGATGCAGCCTGGAGAAACAGAAGTGTTTTGCTTAAGAAAAGACGAACCAGAGAGAGAAAGCCCCAGGGGAGCCCCTGGCTCAGAAGGAGCTGGCAGGAAGGAGCTTGGGTGGGAAGGGGAGGAAATGGAGGTGATGAGCTGCATGATTTAAGAAGACTCAACAGCTGAGGTGAGGGAGAGGCCATGAAGTGACTAAATGGGATTTTTAAAAAATGTTCATTCATTCATTCAGCTGCACTGGGTCCTAGTCACAGCTTTAATCTTCCGTGTGGCATGCAGGATCTTTAGTTGTGGCATGCAAACTCAGTTATGGCATATGGGATCTAGTTCCCTGAGCAGGGATCGAACCTGGGCCCCCTGCATTGGGAGCTTGAAGTCTTAGCCAGTGGACCACCAGAGAAGTTCCCTAAATGAGATTTTTTAAATTAAATTTCAGCATGTAGCAACTGTTATGGCCCTCTATTCTATCTCTCCAGGCAATTTGGGTAAAGTTTACATTATTTACTAATGTTCTGTGAAATTAGAGTTGATTTAGGAAAAGCAACAAAGAGCTAATCCAGTTTCAGTGAGTTCAGGATTTCAAAGTGTGTCTGCGGGGCTCAGCCATGGGGTGAATTAAATATTGATTCTAGAACCAAGCCTGGAATGTCCCTCAGCCCAGGTCCAACATGGCAGAGACCCTCCTGGCAGGAGCCTGGGGTTGAGGGGACGGGGGGGGGCAGGTCTCAAGGGAGAAGCTGGAGGAACAGGTCTGAGGTCAATGTGACAGACAGGAAATCCCCTGCACATGATGAGAGGTTTAGGCCAAACAGGCAGGCAGAAGCAGCGTTGTGGAAACTCGGCAGAGGGGAAGAAGCCTGCTGCTGCTGCTGCTAAGTCGCTTCAGTCGTGTCCGACTGTGCGTGACCCCATAGACCGCAGCCCACTAGGCTCCCCCGTCCCTGGGATTCTCCAGGCAAGAACACTGGAATGGGTTGCCATTTCCTTCTCCAATGCATGAAAGTGAAAAGTGAAAGTGAAGTCGCTCAGTCGTGTCCGACCCTTAGCGACCCCATGGACTGCAGCCCACCAGGCTCCTCCATCCGTGGGATTTTCCAGGCAAGAGTACTGGAGTGGGGTGCCATTGCCTTCTCCGGGAAGAAGCCTAAGAAACTCCTTTCTGAACCCCCAGAAGCCGGTGTTTCATTAACCACATGCCCTGGATGTCTTCATACTCTGAGAAATCAAATTCCTCTCTAGAAGGAGGAAGGGGATCCAGGAAGATGTGACAAACAGTGTCTCTGCTCTGCGCCCCATCCTGTCCATGGGGCCTCAGTTTAGCTGAGGACCAAGTGTGGCCGTCAAGACTGAAGCTAGTTTACAGCCTGGGGACTCTGCAGGGATGGCAGGGTTGGGAATGGTCAAAAAGTCCTGAGAGTTTGGGATGGACATGTACACCCTGCTATAATTAAAATGGACAATAAACAGGGACCTACTGTCTAGCACAGGGAGCTCTGCTCAATGTCATGTGGCAGCCTGGATGGAGGCGAGTTTGGGGAAGAATGGACACCTGTATATGGTTGGCTGGGTCCCTTTGCTGTCCACCTGAAACCATCACAACATGTTAATTGGCTATGCGTGTGTGTGTCCTAAGTCACTCAATCCTGTCCAACTCTTTGCGACCCCATGGACTGTAGCCTGCCAGGCTCCTCTGTCCGTGGTATTCTCCAGGCAAGAATCCTGGGGTGGGTTGCCATTCCATTCTCCAGGGGATCTTCCAGACCCAGGGATCAAACCTCCGTCTCTTTTGTCTCCTGCATCTTCAGGCAGGTTCTTTACCACTGGCACCACCCGGAAGCCCAATACAAAACAAAAGTTCTTTAAAAAAAAAAAAAAGTCCCTGAGAATGCATTTCTAGTCTCCCATTTCTATTCTAACGGTGGATTAGAAATCTTGACCACATCATTCTCAGCCTCTCCCACCCAGAGGAGGTGTCTGCTTCCCTCCGCCTGAATCCAGGCTGGCCTTGACTCTTGCTTTGGGCAGTGGAATGTGTAGAAGTGGCCTTGAGTGAGTTCTAGAACTGAAGAGGCCTGCAGCTCCCTCTTTCTCTTTTTTCACAACTACTACGTAGAGAAGTCCACGTTCTCCTGCAGGAGACAGGCCATGTGGAGGGCGAGACCCTGAAGGATGAGAGGCCGTGGGCAGAGAGCAGTCACAGGAAAGAGACCCAGGACTCCCCAACCGACCATCCCACGCAGCTCCATCCACAAGGAGCTCAGGTTGGATCCCTGCCAACACCGCAGGGAGCAGAGACAAGCTGGAGCCACTGAGCACCGCCCACATCCCTGACCCACAGGGTCCTAAGTGACAAGAGAGTTGTGTTTTGCCCAGAGTTCTGAGGTGCTTTGCTACATGGCAGTAGATAACTGATCCAGGGTGACAGAACAAGGAGATAAAATACCACTCACTTAACTGAGTTTTCAGGGCCCCATCTTAGAAAGTAAACAGGAAGTCGGACTCTAACTGGGCCATCTGACTCTGCACGTCAACTCAGTCCAAAAAAGTCAAATCTGACACCAAACTTTTTCAGTTGAAGTAGAATGTATTTATATTGTGTTAGTTTCAGCAAAGTGATTTGGTTTATATATATATATTCCGTGACTCAGAATATATATATTCTTTTTCAGATTCTTTTCCATTATAGGTTATCACAAGATATTGAATATAGTTCCCTGTGCTATACAGTACGACCTTGTTGTTTATAGGTTTTATATACAGGACTGTGTATCTGATACTAGATTTTTAAGGGGCAAGGTATAGCATACAGAAAGCTTCCTAGTATCCTCTTTAGAATCTCTCTTTATGAAATGCTTTTGCATTGTGAAGTGCAGTTGCCAAAAATCACTCTTTCTCCCTCTCTCATGACATACATATATACGTGCGTGCACACACACACACAACTCCCTACCTCCCTGCCACATCACTCTCTGCACTTCATCCTCCATCCTTGGCTGTCACCTCTGTGGCCAGGGACCCTCACTGCCTCCCAAAGCCTCCTAGGAAGCATACCCTTATCTCCTTCTCTGATTCCTCTTCTGCGGGGAAGCAGCCACCTGGAATTCGGAAGGACCCGTCCATTCTTCACTTCACTGTGTACTAAGCTGTGATGGCCACCATTCCCAACACCAGTACCATGTAGCATTCTTTTCTTCAGATTCTACAGTTGAATGCCAAGGAATCCTTTTAATTCCAGCTCAAATGCCACTTCTCCAAAACCTCTTTCCACGCACTTCACTCCACCCCCCAACATAACGCAGTCACTGGAATTTGCATCTTTCTTTGTTGACCCTATCTTGTTCTTCTATCTTGTTCTACATAAGTCTGGCTACCTCATGAGTTTATTACCTGCTTAAGACAAATGCTGGGTCTTATTAATCTTTTTTTATTTTCAATTGAAGGATAGTTGCTTTACAATATTGTGTTGGTTTCTGCCACACATCAACATGAGTCAGCCCTAGGCATACATATGCCCCCTTCCCTCTTAAACCTCCTTCCCACGTCCCACCTCATCCCACCCCTCTAGGTTGTCACAGAGCCCTGGTTTGAGTTCCCTAAGTATCACAGCAAATTCCCACTGCCTATCCATTTTACATATGGTAGTATATATGTTTCCATGCTACTCTCTCAGAGTGTCTTATTAATCTTTGTAACCACTACAGGATCTAGCTCAATATCAGGCACATGTCAGGCATTCAATAGATATTAAGCAAATCAAATGTAATTTGAACTAATCAATCAGGTCAATTCCAAAAAAAAATTAACATTTGCTGAGCTAAACCAGGGATATTTGCATACTGAGCCTGTCCAAATTGGGAGCAACATCAAATACTAAATTATTTAAAATATAAAAATTATTTTATAGTTTCTACAAAAAAGTAATGGATTTTGTTTAGTAAGTGATAATAGGAGTGATTTTTTTCCTTCTACTTTTCAGTGTTTTCCTGATTTTCTTAAATAAATATGTGCTTCTTCATAATAAAATTAACTTTTAAATGAGCAGATCAGGAAACAGAAATTATAGCGTCACTATGTTTCGCCCATTGGATGCATTTTTTCAAAAGGGTATTAAGGCAGATGTATTGTTTCTTCAGCCTGAATCATTCCCCAGTTTCCTGACTGTCAGCTAAATATTCTACTGAAGACAGAAAATGACATGTGGTCCGACTCTCTGACAGACACGAGTAAAGCACCTAAAAGCCAGTCAACCCACTCATCCAGCTGGCCAGCTTCTCTGTTTTCAGCTGATTCTTGGAATTCATCTCAATCCCAGGTTTATCGGTGGAATTCTCCCATCACATGTCACTCCCGATCCATATGAATGACCAAAATGGCTCTAGTTTGGCTATTTGAAATCTTTCCAAAGTTAAACTTCAAGAAGCATCTCTGTTCTTATTTTGAAAGTGTTCATCTTGATATCTTTCCTTGAAAGTGAAAGTTGCTCAGTCATGTATGACTCTTTGCTACCCCATACAGTCCATGGAATTCTCCAGGCCAGAATACTGGAGTGGGTAGCCATTCCCTTTTCCAGGGAATCTTCCCAATCCAGGGATCAAACCCAGATCTCCTGCATTACAAGTGGATTCTTTTACTGTCTGAGCCACCAGGGAAGCCCAAGAATACTGGAGTCGGTAGCCTATCCCTTCTCCAGGGGATCTTTCAGACCCAGGAATCAAACCAGGGTCTACTGCATTGAAGGCAGATTCTTTACCAGCTGAGCTACCAGGGAAGTTGTCTTATTAATAAATTAAAGTAAAATCTTCACTCCTTGATCTTCCATAAAAACCCTTCACCACCTGGTCCAGTCTGCCCTTTCGGGCTCATCTCTAGGTTCTTCCTGGAACCCTGTTTCTCAGTGTAACTGGTAGAGCATCCATCTGTTTCAGAATCACCTAGATCTGGTTAAAATGCAGACTCCTGAGCACATCCACTGAAGCATAATTGAAAACAGGTTCCCTAGGTGATGTTCTGGTCCAGCAAATCTTGAGATTTACTACCACAGAGCCAAAAGACCGCTCACCATTCTTCCAACATATGTAGTATGTAGCTTTTGTACCCTCTACCTGGAACACTCTCTCTTCCTCTTTTGCTGATGCCTGCTGATTTTTGAGATCTCACTTAAATGTCACTTGCCCTGGGAACCTCCACTGTGGTTGTTCAGTCACTAAGTTATGTCCAACTCTTTGCAACCCCGTGGACTGTAGCCGACCAGGCTCCTCTGTCCGTGGGGTTTCCCAGGCAAGAATACTGGAGTGGGTTGCCATTTCCTCCTTCAGGGGATCTTCCCAACCCAGAGATCAAACCCAAGTCTCCTGTGTCTCCTGTATTAGCAGGCAGATTCTTTACCCCTGAGCCACTTGGGAAGCCCTGAAGCCTTCACTAGCCCTCTGAATATGGATAGAATACTTGTGTCCCTCCACAGTTCATCTGTTCAAGTCCCAACTCCCTTGTGGCTGTAATTAAGGTTACAAGAGGTCATAAAATGAGTTCCTAGTCTCATAGGATTGGTGTCCTTACAGGAAGAGACGCCAGAGAGCTCACTCCCTTTTTCTCTCCGCTCACACACACAAAGAGCTGGTCATGTGAGCACACAGTGAGATTGTTGCTGCCTCCAAGCCAAGAGAAGGGGCCTCAGAATGAAATATACCTTGCCTGTACCTTGAACTTGAACTTCTCAACCTTCCTAACTCAGAGAAAAGAAATTTCTGTTGTTTAAGCTGTGTGATCTGTAGTACATTGTTGAACAGAATAAATCATCTCCTCGACTGGTCCCCCTGTACTATCATTCACTGGACCCTTGTGTGGCCTCTGCTGGACAGGGGCTTTGTGAGGACAGAGACACCCTCGTCACCCAGCACAGGGCCACCTCAGAGCTGAGTGCAGTGGAGGGGAGGGGAGGCTGGAGGTAAGTTAGGGCCAGGCCACGAGGGTATCGAGGACAGTCTAAACACAGTGCAGACTGGCAAGACTTGAACTTTCAAAGCCCAAACGACTGTGTTTCAATCCTGCATTTGTCCTTACTTGCTCTATGACTCAAGGAACTCACTCAAGTCTCCCTGAATCTCTACTTCCTCATCTGAAAAATGAAGATGCTGCTTCCCAAGTGAGGTGCCAGATAAAATGCAGGGTGTCCAGCTCAATTGGAATTTCAGATAAATAACAGTTTTTACTACAAGCATATTCTATGTAATGTCTGGGACATACTTTTACTGTAAAAATAATATTTTTTTTTCCTCTGTAATGACCCATATGAGTAAAGAATCTTAAAAAGAGTGGAGATATATAGATAGATACATAGATTATATATATCTATATTGATTCACTTTTCAGTGCGCACTTGACACTAAAACCACAGAGTAAATCAACTATACTCCAATAAAAATTTGAAAATATATATATTTCTCTGAAATTTAACTGACATGAAGAGTTGACTCATTGGGACAGATCCTGACACTAGGAAAGACTGAGAGCAAAAGGAAAAGGGGGCGGCAGAGGATGAGATGGTTAGATCGCATCACCAACTCAATGGACACGAATCCGAGGAAACTCTGGGAGACAGTGGAGGACAGAGGAGCCTCGTCAGCTGCAGTCCACGGGATCGCAAACAGTAGGACATGACTTAGCAACTGAACAACAAGAAATCCTTTTTTTTTTTTTTTGCTAAATCTGGGAACCTCTCCAGCGGTATTATAAAGATTAAAGGAAATGATTACAAGGGGCTGTCAGTGGCACACATACAGCAGCTGCTCTGAGGTGCTACTTATTAAACAACAGGACACCATGAACATTACTTGAGCAAGAGGATGGCAGAACCATCCATCTTAGAGATTCTAAATTTAGCTCTGGCCAAAAACAATTATTTGAGATTTCTTAACAGAAGTAGAAAGTTGAGCTCATTTAAAATGTGTCACGTTAGTGGCTTTCAATTATAACTTCATCTTTTGCAGGTTCTGCCCCAGCAACTTTGTAATCTAGTGGTTTTTGAAGTGTCTGAAGTCTCAGCACATAATGAATGGGGATAATCATCCTCTCCCAGAATGCCTTGGCTTTGATGACACAGTGTCAGACATATGGCCTGACTCGAATGACAATTGACTAACTCATTGTTTCTGCTCAATTAACTTCCAGCCCTAGGGAGCAGTACCCAGGTTTTGAGCTCCCATCTCCTGACAATCCCCTCCCCCCAGCAACAGCCCCAGATCTCAACCCCAGGCTTTATGTGAACAGTGGAATGCATCTTCCTTTCATATGTGACTATTGCAACAAACAAAAAATATAATAAATTTGCAGAGAAATCATGTGAAACTTAAAACAGGTGTATTTTTCTCTCTCGCCACTTAAAACACAATGCGAGACAGACTCCACCAGCCAGCTGTCCTCTAGTCATTTCTCCCCTCTTTGCTGGACATGTGGCTGCACAGCTTGAGACAGACTCTCCCAGTTTCCCTTATAATCCAGTGTGTCCACAGACTTGGTCCAGGCCCTGGGCTGTAGATGAAAGTGTCATGTGTGAATTTCATGGACTTGTTGAGAATGGCACCTGCTAGTCTGGGCTCCTGGATGAGGTCATGATGCAGAAGCTGCCCACCTGCCCTGGACCAACTCTAGAGAGCGGAATAAACTGCTGTGTTCTTGAAGTCATTAAATGTTCTTGAGTTGCTTTGTTTCATCAGTCTCATGTTTACTCTAGCGAAAATGTAAGATGAGCCGTGTCCAACTCTTTCTGACCCCATGGACTGTAGCCCGCCAGGCTCCTCTGTCCATGGAATTCTCCAGGCAAGAATACTGGAGTGGGTTGCCATTATCTTCTCTAGAGGATCTTTCCAACCTAGGGATCGAATCTGGGTCTCCTGCATTGCAGGTGGATTCTTTACCATCTGAGCCACCAGGGAAGCCCACGTGTATTCCAACTGTGACAAAATTAGTCTATGTAACTCGTTTTCCTCACATCAGTTACAGGAGTGAAATCCAAATGTCTTGATCAAAGCCTACAGGTCCTTGCATAGTCCAAGAGCTCCCCCTGCCTCCACAAATGTGATGCCCCTGCTTTTTCTGCTTCTGCCTCCTTTCCAACTCTTCAGTCAGTCTCACTTGCTGCTATGGGCTGAATGTTCGTGTCCTTTCCAGATGTATATGTTGGGGCTCTAATCCGCAGTGTGGCTGTGGTTGGTGGTGGGGCCTTTGGGAAGTAGCTGGGTTTGGATGAGGTCATGAGACTGGAGCCCAGGATGGAACTGGTACCCTTATAAGTGGATGAAGAGCACTTCCCTGGTGGCCCAGTGGTTGAGACTCTCCCTGCCAATGCCGGGGATAGATCTCTGGTCTGGAAAGGTTCCACATGCTGCAGGGCAACTAAGCCTGTGTCCGTGACTACTGAGCCTGTGCTCCACAAGTGCGGCCGCTACAGTGAGAAGCCTGCACACCTCAACTAGAGAGTAACCCTGGCTCACTGACGCTAGAGGAAGCCCACATGCAGCAGTGAAGACCCAGTGCAAAAATTTAAAAAAACTATTTTTAAAAGAGCTTTAAAAAAAAATGATAAGTGGATGAAGAGATCAGAGTACACTTTCTACCAAGGCAGCTTTCTGCAAGCCAGGAAAAGTGTCCTCATCAGAACCCAACCATAGCCTCCAGAACAATGAGAAATAATCTCTGTTGTTTAAGTCATCCAATCTATGGTTTTTGTTACAGCAGCCCAGGCAGACTAAGACGCCCAGATGACAGCTCTAAAGTCAGTGTCTCAACCTCTACCTCTCTACCAGCTCTACTGATTTCCTTCTCAGCATTGTTCACGCTCTGTAATTTTCTTGTCGATGTGTTCTTCTACTCCACCATTGGCTCTGTCACCATGTAGGCCCCCTGACAGCAGCAACGTTACCTCCCTCGCCCCCGCTGTACCCACTCACATGGAGCAATGCTTGACACACATCCATAAAAGTGTGTCTAAATGGACATGAATTTGAGCAGACTCTGGAAGATAGTGGAGGACAGAAGAGTCTGCTACGTGGGGTCAAAAAGAGTTGGACATGACTTGGTGACTGAACAACAACAATACATAATGAATTATTGATTATTTAAATACAGAGAGAGAGAGATAGGGATATAAACAAACAGGCCCATAGAGCTAGGATGACTCAACAACGTTCATAAAAGTAGAGACTGCAGGACCAGACACAGATGTCATCCCCAAAAAAGAGGTTTGTAACAGTTAATTTTTAATATTATTTCTAGGTATGTCTGTGAGAGTGTTTCTGGCTGAGATTAACATTTGAACCAATACACTGAGTAAAGCAGATGGCTGTCCCCTGAAATAGGTAGGACTCATTCAATCTATTGGAGGCCTGAATAAAAGAATAAAAAAATAAAAGGCAGAGGAAGGAAGAATTCACAATCTCTGCCTGACTGCTTAAGCCAGATCCTCATCTTCTCCTGGGGAGAAGGAAATGGCAACCCACTCCAGTATTCTTGCCTGGAGAATCCTGTGGACAGAGGAACCTGGTGGGCTGCTGTCCCTGGGGTTGCACAGAGTCAGACACGACTGAAGTGACTTAGCAAGCATGCATGCATTGGAGAAGGAAATGGCAACCCACTCCACTATTCTTGCCTGGAGAATCCCAGGGACCGGGGAGCCTGGTGGGCTACTGTCTATGGGGTCACACAGAGTCAGACACGACTGAAGTGACTTAGCAGTAGCATCTCCTCTTGTCGTCAGACTGAGACTTATACCATCAACCTTCCTGGTTCTCAGGCTTTCATGCTTAGACTGGAACTAGCCCACTTAGCTCCCTGGTCTCCAGCTTCTGACTGTACATCAAGGGACTTCTCAGTTTCCATAATCACATGAGCCACTTTTTAAAATAAATTACTCTCTCCCTCTCTAGCTATCTCCCCCGCCCTCTCCTTCCCTCCCTCCCCTGCACCCCAACACCCCTCTCCACCGAGGGGTCTTAGGGTCCCAGCAACATTGCTGTGACACCCATCTACTAGTCTTATCCAACAGACAATGCAAGGCACTCGCAAAACAAAGACCTGGGAGGAGCATGGCATTGACTGAGATTGGTGGTTGGGAACAGACAACTCAGGCAGAGCTCTGCGCAGCATGAGTCACAGTCTAAAATGTATGGGGGACTTCTCTGGTGGTCCAGCGGTTGAGAATGGCCTGCCGCTGCAGGGCACCCAGGTTCAAGCCCTGGTCCAGGAAGATTCCACGTGTCTCGGGGGCAACTAAGCCCATGCACAACTACTGAGCCTGTGTTCTAGAGCCCACAAGCCTCAACTACTGAGCCCTAGAGCCTGTGCTCCGCAACAAGAGAAGCCACTGCAATGAGAAGCCCACACACTGCACCTAGAGAAAGCCAACACACAGCAACAGAGACTCAGCGCAGCCAAAAATGAATTAGTAAATAAATAAAATTTAAAATGAATGCGAAGTGTCTCTGTACACGTGAGACCTGCCCCCCACCCCAAGGCGCTCTTTGGGGATTCCCAGGAAGCCGCAAAGGGAAGGGGATTCCTGAAAGATCACTGGGCAACTGGGGATTAATGCTGATGAGGGTCCTGGAGAATCAAATGCTGGTGAGATTCTGTGAGTGATGCTTGTGATACAAAATCCCAGTCATTTTAATACATCCCAGCAAAGGTCATAGCATATAATCATAAAATATAAGAATGGCAATCTTTTGGAAGAAAGAAGGGGAGAAGAGGCCTTCATTGGAAACATTCTACAGTATCCTGATGGGAAAATATGTACTCATCTTTGAGGTGGTAATAAACACATATGTCAACTCCTTGTACACAGCCTTGTTAACACCATGCTGGTGACAGACGTTTTGAACAGTTGGGACCTTAAGGTATTCAAGGCAAGCTTTAATTAATATGATACTCAGTTGTCAAAATACTTTTTGATGTTATAAACTTTGTGCGCACTGAAAATTGTATATAGATATCATTGGCTCCATTTGTGTAATCTAAGCTATTTACATTTAATTCAGTCCTCACACAAAACCTGTGTGTTTGTTGCTCCCAATTTAGAGATGAAACAACTGAGTTTCAGGAAGATGAATGTGTAGGCCAAGCTACATAACTAGAGCAGAATGAAGATTAAGCCTAGGACAGTCAAACTCCAAGAGGTTTTCTACTCATACAACTTTCCTCTCCAGATCATCTAGCCCCACCTTCTCATTCTACAGATGAAAAAATTTAGTTCAGTCACTCAGTCACATCCAACTCTTTGTGAACCCATGGACTGCAGCACACCAGGCCTCCCTGCCCATCACCAACTCCCGGAGTTTACTCAAACTCATGTCCGTTGAGTCAGTGATGCCATTCAACCATTTCATCCTCTGTTGGCCCCTTCTCCTCCTGACCTCAATCTTTCCCAGCATCAGGGTCTTTTCCAGTGAGTCAGTTCTTCGCATCAGGTGGCCAAAATATTGGAGTTTCAGCTTCAATACCAGTCCTTCCAATGAACACTCAGGACTGATTTCCTTTAGGATGGACTGGTTGGATCTCTTGCAGTCCAAGGGACTCTCAAGAGTCTTCTCCAACACCACAGTTCAAAAGCATCAATTCTTCGGCGCTCAGCTTTCTTTATAGTCCGACTCTCACATCTATACATGACTACAGTCACCATCTGCAGTAATTTTGGAGCCCCAAAAAATAAAGTCTGACACTGTTTTCCCATCTATTTGCCATGAAGTTATGGGACCAGATGCCATGATCTTAGTTTTCTGAATGTTGAGCCTTACGCTAGCTTTCTCACTCTCCTCTTTCACTTTCATCAAGAGGCTTTTTAGTTCTTCACTTTCTGCCATAAGGGTGGTGTCATCTGCATATCTGACGTTATTGATATTTCCCCCGGCAATCTTGCTTCCAGCTTATGCTTCATCCATCCCAGTGTTTCTCATGATGTACTCTGCATGTAAGTTAAATAAGCAGAGTGACAATATACAGCCTTGATGTACTCCTTTTCCTATTTGGAACCAGTCTGTTGTTCCATGTCCAGTTCTAACTGTTGCTTTCTGACCTGCATACAAATTTCTCAAGAGGCAGATCAGGTGGTCTGGTATTCCCATCTCTTTCAGAATTTTCCACAGTTTGTGATGATCCACACAAAGGCTTTGGAATAGTCAAGAAAGCAGAAATAGATGCTTTTCTGGAACTCTCTTGCTTTTTCCATGATCCAGCGGATGTTGGTAATTTGATCTCTGGTTCCTCTGCCTTTTCTAAAACCAGCTTGAACATCTGGAAGTTCACAGTTCATGTAATGCTGAAGCCTGGCTTGGAGAATTTTGAGCATTACTTTACTAGCGTGTGAGATGAGTGCAACTGTGCGGTAGTTTGAGCATTCTTTGGTATCGCCTTTCTTTGGGATTGGAATGAAAACTGACCTTTTCCAGTCCTGTGGCCACTGCTGAGTTTTGCAAATTTGTTGGCATATTAAGTGCAGCACTTTCACAGCATCATCTTTTAGGATTTGAAATAGCTCAACTGGAATTCCATCACCTCTACTAGTGATGCTTCCTAAGGCCCACTTGACTTTGCATTCCAGGACGTCTGGTTCCAGGTGAGTGATCACACCATAATGATTATCTGGGTCGTGAAGATCTTTTTTGTACAGTTCTTCTGCGTATTCTTGTCACCTCTTCTTAATATCTTCTGCTTCTGTTAGGTCCATACCATTTCTGTCCTTTATTGAGTCCATCTTTGCATGAAATGTTCCCTTGGTATCTCTAATTTTCTTGAAGAGATCTCTAGTCTTTCCCATTCTATTGTTTTTCCTTTATTTCTTTGCACTGATCACTGAGGAAGGCTTTCTTATCTCTCCTTGCTACTCTTTGGAACTCTGTATTCAGATGCTTATATCTTTCCTTATCTCCTTTGCTTTTTGCTTCTCTTCTTTTCACAGCTATTTGTAAGGCCTCCTCAGACAGCCATTTTGCTTTTTTGCATTTCTTTTCCATGGGGATGGTCTTGATCCCTGTCTCCTGTACAATGTCATGAACCTCCATCCATAGTTCATCAGACATGCTGTCTATCAGATCTAATCCCTTGAATCTATTTCTTACTTCCTCTGTATAATTATTAGGGAATTGATTTAGGTCATATCTGAATGGTCTAGTAGTTTTCCCTACTTTCTTCAATTTAAGTCTGAATTTGGCAATAAGGAGTTCATGATCTGAGCCACAGTCAGCTCCTAGTCTTGTTTTTGCTGACTGTATAGAGCTTCTGCATCTTTGGCTGCAAAGATATAATCAATCTGATTTCGGTCTTGACCATCTGGTGATGTCCATGTGTAGAGTCTTCT
>NW_011494715.1:6559004-6565202 GCF_000754665.1 Bison bison bison | reverse complement strand
ACCAGTGTGTTCTCTTGGCAAAATTCTATTAGCCTTTGCCCTGCTTCATTCTGTACTCCAAGGCCAAATTTGCCTGTTACTCCAGGTGTTTCTTGACTTCCTACTTTTGCATTCCAGTCCCCTATAATAAAAAGGACATCTTTTTTGGGTGTTAGTTCTAGAAGGTCTTGTAGGTCTTCATAGAACTGTTCAACTTCAGCTTCTTTAGCATTACTGGTCAGGGCATAGACTTGGATTACTGTGATATTGAATGGTTTGCCTTGGAAATGAACCAAGATCATTCTGTCATTTTTGAGATTGCATCCAAGTACCGCATTTCGGATCCTTTTGTTGACCATGATGGCTACTCCATTTCTTATAAGGGATTCTTGCCTGCAGTAGTAGATATAATGGTCATCTGAGTTAAATTCACCTATTCCAGTCCATTTTCGTTCGCTGATTCCTAAAATGTCAACAATTCACTTTTACCATCTCCTGCTTGACCACTTCCAATTTGCCCTGAGTTATGGACCCTTACATTCCAGGTTCCTATGCAATATTGCTCTTTACAGCACCGGACCTTGCTTCTATCACCAGTCACAACCACAGCTGGGTGTTGTTTTTGCTTTGGCTCCATCCCTTCATTCTTTCTGGAGTTATTTCTCCACTGATCTCCAGTAGCATATTGGGCACCTACTGACCTGGGGAGTTCACCTTTCAGTGTCCTATCTTTTTGCCTTTTCATACTGTTCATGGGGTTCTCAAGGCAAGAATACTGAAAAAATTAAGATTCCCCTAAATAGGTGACTCAGTCAGAGAACATGGCCAGTGATGCCCAAGCTAGTTCTAATGCACAGGTGCCCATCTTGTTCAGAGTGTCAGTGTCCTCCCACCAAAAATACCAGGAACAGGACTTCCCTGGTGGCACAGTGGATAAGAATCCTCCATCCAGTGCAGGGGACATGGCTTCAATCCCTGATCCGGGAAGATTCCAGATGCCATGAAGCAACTAAACCCATATGCCACAACTACGGAGCATGCATATTCTAGAGCAACAAGAGCAGCCACCGCAATGAGAAGCCTGCACACCGCAACTAGTAGCCCCTGCTCATCGCAACTGGAGAAAACTCCATGCAGCAGCACAGCCAAAAAAAAAAAAAGATACCAGAAACAAAGGATGGTAGTTGAACACACTGGGTTTCTCACACCTTGCAGGGAGGGGGACCATAACCATGGAAAACCATGGGGTGTCCCAGTAGGAGGGTGATGAGAAAGGGCTCATGGTAGGATTTGGGTTTGTGTCAGGTGATTTGGGTGAAGGTATAAGCAAGGCTTCCCCTGTCGGGAAGCAGAGGCAGTTCTATGACTGGCCATCTTAAGAAATCTTATGCAGGAGGAAGGAAGACTGGACTGAGTCTAAGCTGTAAGTGGCAATGAAGCAGCAGGCAGTCATAGAGCTGGGAGGTGGGGCATTAGTCATCTTTTGCTTTGTAACAAATTACCACAGACTTAGTGGTGATGAGCAATCCCAATCCACTATCTCACAGTTTCTGTAGGTCAGAAACAAGACAGCTCCGGAGCTCCCTGGAGGAGGGCTGTGGGGCTATGCTTGGGCACAGAGTGCTCCTCCACGACCTCTGAGTGTTGGTAGGATTCA
This sequence comes from Bison bison bison, assembly GCF_000754665.1. Lineage (NCBI taxonomy): Eukaryota > Metazoa > Chordata > Mammalia > Artiodactyla > Bovidae > Bison > Bison bison. The sequence continues at coordinate 6,563,566 of NW_011494715.1, read as the reverse complement.
CTCCCTTGCAGCTGTAGGACTGAGGTCCCCATGTCCTTCTGGCTGCTGGTCAGGGGTGAATCTCTGCTCCCCAAGGCTCCCTGTGTTTCTTGCTACATGAAGTCCTCGGAGGCAGTCCCTCACATGCCTGTTTGCTCTCCTCCAGGCCAGCAAGGGAAGAGGCCTTGACTTCCTCTTCTACAATCAGTCGGAGAAAACTCTCTGCTTTAAAAGTCCTGAGATTAGATCAGGGCTACTGAGGGACAGGGAAGTCTGGCATCCTGCAGTCCATGGGGTTACAAAGAGTCAGACACAACTGGGTGACTGAACAACAACAAGTAATCTATCTTAAGATCAACTGATTAGGGACTGTAATCACATTTGTAGTCTTTTTGTTTTTTTTTTTTTTTAGACCATGCTGCACAGCATGTGGTATCTTAGTTCCCCAACGAGGGATTGAACCTCTGCCCCCTGCAGTGGAAGCACTGAGTCTTAACCACTGGACTGCCAGGGAAGTCCCTGCAAGCACATTTGCAAAATCCCTTTACAATAGTACCTAGATCCATGTTTTTTGAATAACTGGGGGGAAGGTGTGTATATACCAGGGGCCAGGAATCTTGGGGGCTAAGGCAGCTTAGAATTCTACTGGCCACAAGGGTGCTTGATGTTTATGGTTCAAACAGTGCTCATGTATGGCCTGTGATCACACATGATGATGGAGTGCTGTTGTTTTCATCTCAGTCCAGCTCGGTCCCAGACTGTGCCCTGTCTGAAGCTTGATATTGTATGAAATGTGTATGTTCCACTGGGGAACACCAGGCCTTGCTGATGGTACCAGGCAAGCTCCTGGCTGTAAGGGGCTACTCCTCTCTTTCTCAAAGGGAAGGTGCTGATAGCATCCAACAGGAAAAATGGGAAGGGACATTAAGGGCAGTTCTCAACAGAGCAAAACCCAGGTAGCCAACAGACATGTGAAAAGACACACAATATCTCTATCAATGAGGAAAGTACTAAGCAAAACAATGTTGAGATGCACTCACACCCATCAGATTGGCAAAATACATAAAATCTAATGATGAAAAGTTTGGCAAAGGTGGAGAGAGAGAGGGATTTCCCTGGCAGTCCAGTGGTTAAGATTCTGCACTTCCACTGAAGAGGGCACAGATTCAATCCCTGGTTTGGGAACTGAGATCTCAGCATGCTGCGTAAAGCAAATTAAAAAAAAAAAGCAAAAAGCTATTCCCTCTTACGTCTGAGCTCACAGCCAGATTATCTATCCCAGTCTCCTTTGCAGTCCAGTGTAAGTGTAACTGATTTGGGGTCAAAGGAATGAGTGCAAATAATGAGCACCACTTCTGGTCTGTCTTCCATTCTCTTTGCCCATCAGGTGGATGCCAGAGCTCAGGGTAATGAAAGAAGAGCTGTTCTTATGCTATTTACAATACCTAGGACATGGAAGCAACCTGGATGTCCACTGACAGATGAAGGGATAAAGAAGCTGTGGTGCATATACAGAATGGAATATTACTCAGCCAAAGAAGAAATGCATTTGAGTCAGTTCTAATGAGGTAGATGAACCTAGAGCCTATTATATAAAGTAAGTCAGAAAGAGAAAAACAAACATCATATATTAATGCATACATATGGAATCTAGAAAGATGGTGCTGATGAACCTACGGGCAGGGCAGCAAATACAGAGAGAACAGACTTATGGATAAAGAGGGTGGGGAGGAAGGACAGGGTGAGATGAATGGAGAGAGTAGCATGGAAGCATATACACTGCTGCTGCTGCTAAGTCGCTTCAGTCGAGTCCGACTCTGTGCGACCCCACAGACAGCAGCCCACCAGGCTCCCCCGTCCCTGGGATTCTCCAGGCAAGAACACTGGAGTGGGTTGCCGTTTCCTTCTCCAATGTATGAAAGTGAAAAGTGAAAGTGAAGTCGCTCAGTCATGTCTGACTCTTTGTGACCCCACGGACTACAGCCTACCAGGGTCCTCCACCCATGGGAATTTCCAGGCAAGAGTACTGGAGTGGGGTGCCAGTGCCCTCTCCAAGCATATACACTACCATACGTATATAGACAGCCAATGGAAATTTTTCCATTTGCAATGGAAATGACTCAGGGAACTCAAACTGGAGCTCAAACTCAACAACCTAGAGGGGTGTGAAAGGGTGGGAGGTGGGATGGAGGCTCAAGAAGGAAGGGACATATGTATACCTATGGCTGATTCACCCTGATGCGTGCCAAAATCAAACCAACACTGTAAAGGAATTATCCTTCAATGAAAAATAAATTTTTTTTAAAAGAGCTGCTTTTTAGCCCACATCCCTGGAAAAAGAACTCACACCCCCTTCCCAATGATTGGACTTTACACTAGTAAGAAATAAGCATCTATTTTTAAAAAAAGATGATGAGAAACTAGAAGCTGCGTATGCTGCACTTGCTGTTTAGTCGCTGAGGTGTGTCAAACTCTTTGCAACCCCATGGACTGTAGCCCACCAGGCTCCTCTGTCTATGGGATTTTCCTGGCAAGAATTCTGGAGTGGGTTGACGTTTCCTTCTCCAGGGCATCTTCCAGACCGAGGGATTGAACCCGCATCTCCCAAGCATTTCCGGCATTGCAGGCAGATTATTTACTGCTGAGCCACTTAAGGAAATCTATAAATGAATCCATATATATTTGCCTAAAAGGACACGCATAAGAAAGTTGATTGTATGGAATAGAAGGAAAAGTCCCCCCAAATGAAAAAAAGCCAATGCCCATCTGTAGAATGAATAAATTGTGTGATACTCAGACAATGTGACACCATATGGCACTTAAAAATGGAAGCACCAGAGCTACATCTATCAACCTTGAATAAATCCCAGAAACAGTTTTGAGCAAGAGAACCAAGAAGCAGTGGGACATTTACAACAAGATACCATTTATATAAACTTTTCAAATGGCCAAAACAACACTTTATAATTTTTATGAATACATAGCATATGTGGAAAATACATAAAAACATGAATGAAAATGATAAAGGCTAAATTCATGAGTATGATCCCCTCTGGGGAGAGAGGGAGGGAAAGGAAAAGATCCAAGAAGGATAGACAGCAGGCTTCCGTTTCATCTGTGATATGTACTTTCTTTTAGAGAATTCTTCAGCAAAGATAGCTTAATATTAAGATTTGATCAAGTGGATAATAGGCTTGTGGGTTTTCATTATATTCCTCTTTATTCATTGTTTGAAACAATACAGTTGCTCTTTGACTTGAGTGGGAAGAGGCAAGTTTATTTTTCCAAGTGGAGACAGTAAGATAGAGCAGTGAGGAAATCAGGAAATCTAGGTTGGAAGAACTAGGCCTGTAGGGAAGAGGGACAGAAATGGATACAGAGATGCCTCCCACCGGACCAGTGGATCTGCTTGCCACTTGTTCTGGACCTAGGACCTCGCTTTTCCTCCAAATGGACCTGAACTGCTCCTGCCCCACTGGCTGCTCCTGCAGCTGTGCTGGCTCCGGCACCCGCAAGACCTGCAGATGTCCCTCCTGCAAGAAGAGCTGCTGCTCCTGCTGCCCTGTGGGCTCTGCCACATGTGCCCAGGGCTGTGTCTGCAAAGGGGCCTCGGACAAGTGTAGCTGCTGCGCCTGATGTCGGGGAGAATCTGCCCTAGTTGTCAATAGAGCAACCATGACAAATTTATATACATTATTTTTTCATACAATCTGACCTGCTGCTACATTACCTTATTCTATGAGACATTTCTAGTAAAGTTGTTGACTTAAAAAAAAAAAAAGAAATGGATGCAAAATCTTTTCAGGACCTCCTCCAAGAAAGCTTTTCCTGCTTCCCAGGTAAAGAATCCACCTGCCAATGGAGGAGATGAAAGAGACCTGGGTTCAATCCCTGGATCAGGAAGATCCCCTGGAGAAGGAGATGGCAACCCACTCCAGTATTCTTGCCTGGAGAATCCCAAGAACAGAGGAGCCTGGTAGACTACAGTCCACCAGGTCACAAAGAGTCGGACACAACTGAGCATGCACACACCCATGATCCCACTTCCAGTTCTGGGCTCCTATAATGCCCTGCATATTCACCTATCATTACATTTAGCATAGTCCAAGGAAATGGTCTGTTATCAGTATTCCTAACATCATCCCATTATTTTATATTTGTAATACATATTTTTCAGATATTTATGTAGAGAGATATATAGATTATAGATCCAGCTGATACATAAAGATGGTTGTCTCAGAGTGGATAGGATCAGGTGATTTCTACATTACTATATACTTTGGTAAATACTTATGTATTTGGCTGCATCAGGTCTTAGATGCAGTGCACAGGCTTCTTTGTAGCTGAGGCTCACAGACTGAGTGGTTGTAGAACACGGGGTTAGTTACCCCATGGCATGTAGGATTTTAGTTCCCAGACCAGGGACTGAACCCTTGTCCCCTGTGTTGAAGGCAGATTCTTAACCCCTGGTCCACCAGGGAAGTCCCTATTATATACTTTCTAAAAATGTATTCATTTTCAACTGGAGGATAATTGCTTTACAACTTTGTGTTGGTTTCTGTGATACATCCATATGAATGAGC
>NW_011494715.1:6544388-6558904 GCF_000754665.1 Bison bison bison | reverse complement strand
CCCACCCCACCCCTCTAGGTCATCACAGAGCACCAGGCTAAGCCCCCTGAACTATACAGCAGCTTCCCACTAGCTAGCTATTTCACAGATGGTAGTGTATATATATTGGAGAAGGAAATGGCAACCCACTCCAGTGTTCTTGCCTGGAGAATCCCAGGGACGGGGGCGCCTGGTGGGCTGCCGTCTATGGGGTCGCACAGAGTCGGACACGACTGAAGCGACTTAGCAGCAGCAGCGTATATATGTCAGTGCTCCTCTCAGTCTGTCCCACCCGCTCCCTCCCCCACTGTGTCCCTAAGTCTCTTCTCTATATCTGAGTCTCTATTCCTGCCCTGCAGACAGGTTCATCTGTACCATTTTTCTAAAAAAAAAAATATATATATATATGTGTGTTTGTGTGTGTGTGTGTGTTAATACACAATATTTGTTTTTCTCTTCCTTACTTCACTCTGTATAACAGGGTTCACTAGAACTGACTCAGATTCATTCCTATTATATAATATTAATATCACTTCTGTGACTATCTGACTAACCCAGAATGAAACCTCTTTGAAGACAGCCATCACATCTCATGCCGGTTACTTCCCTCTCTGAGGAAGTCCTGCCCTAGCTCACAGAGGACAATTGGAATTTGCAGAATGAATGGCTCTTCAAAGGAAAAGCTGAGGTTGTGAGGAAGAAGGTGACATCAGGCGGAAGACAGGGACCAAGAACCGGTATCCTCACTAGGCTTTGCTGCACTGGGACTCAAACATGCTCTACGATGGGAAAGAGAACTGTGATGCGTTGAAAGATGTAAGACAAAACAAAATAAAAACTGATGGCCCAGTGGGTCACGTAACTTTTCACAGAACCACAGAGCCTTATTATAGGTATAATCTTTTTCTTTTACTTTTAACCTTATTTACTTTTTATTATCACAGCTTGACACAGAAAATACATTTATTCAATTTTTGTTCCTGCTGGGAAGACCATTAAGTTTTTAGCTTTCTCTTGTAAAGAGATCTAGTTATGACAGTATGAGAAAGGAATGAGGTCGAGGAAACACGTCCGTGGTCTCTGGATTTCCAAGCATTCCAGATACAGAGCAAGTTACATAGGAATTAAATGGTTTTGATTGCTCGAATCTGCTATTATCAGATATGTCGCTAATACAGTTTGGCCTGGAGAGAATCCCTTCTCTTTGCTTTTTCTTTATCCCTTTGATTATGTAAATGTGGCCAGACACATTACAGCCATAATAGAAACCATCTCCCATCTATTTGCTTCTCTTCCTCAGCCGTCAATAACCTCAGATTTCCCCATCCTGAAGAACCCTTTGCTCACCCCTTCCAGCTCGCCCTTGAAACAGCGCCCTCTAGCGGAGTCTTTGCTCTCTCATCTTCACTCCTTCTCTGACTTAATTCATTCCATCTAGTTTCTGCGTTCAACATCACTGATGATCTTATAGGTGTGACCTTAAAGACATCTTGTTCTAATGTTCACCTAATGCCAGAATCCTTCTAATGCTATCCCTGATCAACTTCCAATCACTGAGGACATCAACCTGTCTCAGGTGAAGTCATCTTATCTTTGGATAGTTTTGTTGCAATTTTTTTTGTTATTGTAATATCTGGCAACCTAACTCCAGTTTCTACTCCTTGGGGCCCTAAATGAAAGATAACCTTCCTCAGAGTCTTCGTTATGGTCCCAAATGGAACTTGGTCCATCATGTAAGTCCCTGTGCCGCACACTGAGGACAGTCAAGGACCACAGGGCTAAGAATGAGGAGCCTGGACCCGGGGATGCAAGCACACATCTAGAGGAGACAGGGATGGGGCCTTTCACCCAGACAGCTGAGAAACTCCCAAGAGACCGTCCCTCCACCTTGACTTAGCTTTCTACTCCCTACCAAAGCTGCAGATTCCTGAGGCTAAAGGAGCGATGACAAATAAATGAGGAACTGAGTAGGATTGCGCTAACCTGGTTCTCTGATGATTACCATTCCTTGAGTTTCCAGGTTCTGTTCTAGGTGCTTCTATTTAATCCTCACTATGGGGTAATCCTACTTACGTGGTGGTGGTGGTTTTAGTTGCTGGGTCGGGTCCAACTCTTGTGACTCCATGGACTGAAGCCCGCCAGGCTGCTCTGTCCAGAGGATTTCCCAGGCAAGAATACTGGAGTGGGGTGCCATTTCCTTCTCCAAATCCTACCTATGAGGTAGGTCGATTATCTTTTCAGAAGGGATGAGAAGACACAGAGAGACAGGTTACGGGATTTGGCCAAGGCTGTAGAGCCAGAATTTGAGGCTCTAGCCTCAGAGCCTGTGCGCTGAACCCCTTTGCACACTCAGGCACAGAACACCTAACACACAGCCTGCATGGCAGCCCAACGCTGGAATGAGGGACACTAGGACTCTACCTGACTGCCAGAGAGTGGCAGGACAAGGAATCCAAGTCAGGGACACTAGACACTTGGCAGAGCCAGGCTTGTTTGCAGAAAGCAGCAAACACCAAGTCACAGCACCTGGGCCCTGGCATGAGGCCAAGGCCACTTCCAAAATGAGAACTCTGTCTACACTCTGAACAGTGTGTAAGACTGCATCTGTGCTATGGCTATGTGAGGCATAGTGTGTGTGTGTGTGTGTGTGAGATCGAAATAAATGTTTGTTGTCCAACTCTTTGCAACTCTGTGGACTATAGCCCACCAGGCTCCTCTGTCCATAGGATTTCCCAGACAAGAATACTAGAGTAGGTTGCCATTTCCTTCTCCAGGGGATCTCCCTGACTTGGGGATCGAACCTGCATCTTTTAAATTGGCAGGCAGATTCTTTACCACTGAGCCACCTGAGACGCCTGGAGTAAAGGTTAGAGCTGCTTTAGACACAACTCAAATGATAAAACCTAATTAGAGAAACATTGACTTGTGAATTGGCAGCTAAAGTTTCTGTACCTTGAGCCAACAGTCTCTGTCACCACTGACAACAAACACTGGAGACCCAGGTGAGAGGCAGGAGCTCTTCCCTTGTTACCCTGAACCCCACAGTCTGCTCACTGAAGCTGCCTTAAGACACAACTATTTCATTCTTCAATTCCTTGGCCCAGGTCTTTGTCAGTTTGGGGAACCAATGAGTTTTAGAAGCCCAAGTAAATTTAACTCTCAATTCACAGTTCCAAAGTAGTGAGCATGGGCCGGACAAGTGACCACACAGACCTATACTTCATCCCTGTTGCTCTGCGGGAACAAATTTGGTCTTGAGTCGAGTGTGCCAGGAGAAAGCCAGAGTGAGTCACCGTTTCATTTTCTTCCGTAAGCAGCATGGTTCCTCTCACTTCTACAAGACACCCAGAGTGAGAGACGGCTGTTGCTGTGCTGAGTGACTTAGCTCTTGAGATGTTGCTGGGCCTTGGTTGAGTGACTTTCAGGGAAGCAGCTCCAAGAAAGAGTTTCAGGGAGAGCTTTGCTTTGCTGTTCAGCAAACAAGACTTTGCTGTTCAGATATGATCGTATCTTGGGAATTCAGAGAGCTGTTCAGTAGAGGGAAGTGTGTGTGTGTGTGTGTGTGTGTGTGTGTGTGTGTGTGTGTGTGTGTGGCGTGTGTGCATGCATGTTCAGTCATATCTGAATCTTTGCAACCCCATGGACTGTAGCCCACCAGGCTCCTCTGTCCATAGGATTTTCCAGGCAAGAATACTGGAGTGGGTTGCCATTTCTTCCTCCAGGAGATCTTCCCAACTCAGGGATTAAACCTGCATCTTTTGTCTTTCCTGCATGGGCAGGCAGATTCTTTTACCACTGAGCCACCTGGGAAGCCACAGGAAAAATTAAATCATTTTTTTTTTCTGTTGCTTCTTTCTCTTTCTGATATCATCTTCAGGGACATGCCACAGTGAAAGGTTACCACTGCCTGAAATGAGAATTCTCCCCTCTACTGAACTGCTCTCTGAATTCCCAAGATACAATCATATCTGAACAGCAAAGTCTTATTTGCTGAACAGCAAAGCAAAGCTCTCCCTGAAACTCTTTCTTGGAGCTGCTTCCCTGAAAGTCACTCAACCAAGGCCCAGCAACATCTCAAGAGCTAAGTCACTCAGCACAGCAACAGCCGTCTCTCACTCTGGGTGTCTTGTAGAAGTGAGAGGAACCATGCTGCTTACGGAAGAAAATGAAACGGTGACTCACTCTGGCTTTCTCCTGGCACACTCGACTCAAGACCAAATTTGTTCCCGCAGAGCAACAGGGATGAAGTATTCATCAGCTTGAATGTGAGCAACCATTTCAACAGAGAGATTTCCAAGCCATTGAATCTAAAGAGTAGCCTGGGGTCCCCAACCAGGAGGCATCAGGTAACATTCGGAGAAAGACAAAATAGCAATAGAAAGAGCTACACATATGATAAAAAGGACGAAAAGGAGAAAACACCCAAGAAAGTAAGACATAGTGTGGCCAGCAAAAGCAAAAGGCTCGGAGGAGAAGTAAGGGGAGAAGACAGACATTTACATGAATCCACATAAAGAAATACAATAGGTCCCTAACCTATGAACCTTCGAGTTGAGGACTTTCAAAGATGCGAATGCACATTCACATGTCTGATCATGTAAGTTAGTTCACATGTCTGGTGTACACTATCCACATGCTGTGAGGCAACTAAGCCTGTGTGCCACCCTCCTGAGGCCTGAGCACACACCTAGAGCCTGTGCCCCACAAGAGAAGGCACCCAAATGAGAAGTCCTTGCATCGCAGAAACTGCGTGAAGTAGCCCTTGCTTACTTCAATTAGAGAAAGCTCATATGCAGCAACAAAGACCCAGGGCAGCACCCCCCTCAAAGCGGTTAATTAATTTTTAAAAGTAAATTTTAAAAATGTATATGTTCTTTCCCGGCAGCTCAGCTGGTAAAGAATCCGTCTGCAATGCAGGAAACCCTAGTTCAATCCCTGGGTCGGGAAGATCACCTGGAGAAGGGATAGGCTGCCCACTCCAGTATTCTTGGGCTTCTCTGGTGGCTCAGTAGATAGAGAATCTGCCTGGAATGCAGGAGACCTGGGCTCAGTCCCTGGGTTGGGAAGATCCCCCTGGAGGAGGGCATAGCAACCCCCTCTAATATTCTTGCTTGGAGAATCCCCATGGACAGAGGGATCCATGCAGACTGCAGTCCATGGGGTCGCAACAAGTCGGACGTGACTGACTAAGCACACATGTTCTTTCCACTGAAAAAAAGAAAAGAAATAAGGGGAGAAGAAAAATGCAGGTAAGGCCTGGAAAGCAAGAAACAGACGTAGTAAGGGTCAGCCAGAAATAGACACACAGAGGTAAATGCAAAAACCACACACACACACACACACACACTAGAGTTTAAACAACCACTGGCAGAGGTCCTTTGTCTTAACCCAAAACAATCTGTCAAAATCCTTGCTGGCAAGTATATCATTGAGACGAACATCTTTTAAGGAAGACAGCAGATGAAAATCCACAGATTCACAGTATAATTTCATCCTGCTTGTGTAAGGAAGCCGTTCCCAGTGGAAAAGCCTGAACAGAGAGCCCTGGGGCTCACACAGCCAACAGAATCTTGCACAAGTATTTCCGCCCTTGAGGAAGAACTGGTGATCAGCCACAGTTAACAGCGGACCATTCTGCTTCAAGGTAACATCGTACGTTTTTTCCCACCCACCCTCTTCCCTTAGTATCCAGTGAGCATGTACACAGCTTCCTCTAGAATGTTCCAATGAGCACCAGCCGGGGTAGAGATCTGGGTGGGAATGTGGAACACACGCAAGGCTTGAGGGGTATTTTCCCTCAATGATTATCAGGTTTTTTCCTCATGTCTTTTGGAACATTTTATTTTCTGTATCTAAGCTCTATACCACTGATAAATACAGAAGGCTCTTACTGTAACCTGGTTCATGTGTGCTAAGGCGGTTTCAGTTGTATCCAACTCTTTGCAACACCATGGACTGTAGCCCACCAGGCTCCTCTGTCTACAGGATTCTCCAGGCCAGAATACTGCAGTGGGCTGCCATTTCTTCCTCCAGGGGATCTTCACAACTCAGGGATAGAACCCCTGTCTCTTCTGTCTCCTGTTTTGGCAGACAGGTTCTTTACCACTAGTGCCACCCGGGAAGCCCTATTACCTGGTTACTAACCTCAGTTTTTTTCCTGGCTTCACCATACCTAAAGCTGTGACTGGTTTCTATTAATATTGGGTTGGCCAAGAAGTTCATTCAGGTAAAGTGAAGTGAAAGTCGCTCAGTTGTGTCTGACTCTTTGTGACCCGGTAAACTATACAGTCCATGGAATTCTCTAGACTAGAATACTGGAGTGGGCAGCCTTTCCCTTCTCCAGGGGATCTTCCCAACCTAAAGATAGAACCCAGATCTCTTGGCATTCCAGGCAGATTCTTTACCAGCTGAGCCGCAAGGGAGGATGAAGAATACTGAAGTGGGTAGTCTATCCCTTCTCCAGCAGATCTTCCTGCCCCAGGAATTGAACTGGGGTCTCCTGCATTGCAGGTGGATTCTTTACCAACTGAGCTACCAGGGAAGCCCTGATATCAATGAGATAAGATCATATGGAAAATCTGAAGAAACTTTTTGTTCAGCTTGATAATTATACCCATGCTCTGGAAAATACTCAACAGTCATGGTGAGGGGTGGGGGCTTCCCTGGTGGCTCAATGGTAAAGAATCCACCTGCCAGTACAGGAGAGTACTCCTGTAGTACTCCAGGGAAGATCCCCTGGAGAAGGAAATGTCAACCCATTCCAGTATTCTTGCCTGCGAAATCCCATGGACAGAGGAGCCTGGCGGGCTATAGTCCATGGGGTTGCAAAAAGTCAGACACAACTGAGCATGCACACACACCAGTCATCAGAATGTATTCATATACATTGGGTAAAGGATGCTCACAGAAACATTTTGAGGAAGATAGGGTCAAATGTGATTTTCTCTATTTTGTGAAAGGAAGCCCAGAAGAAACTCATGGAGGAGACTTGTTCAAGGTCTCAGAACCCAGCCAAGGCAGAGACAAGACACGAATTTAGGTCCCCCACCCAGTACCCGTCTCTTCCCCCTATATCTCCTTGGCTGTATCCTTGGAGTGGCAGAGCTTTTGTTCTCACACATTTCCCCCCCTTTTGCTTCAGATCTTTGTTATTGTTGTTGTTAATGTATTTTTATTGAAATATAATTGCTGTACACAATCTTTGTTGTTTTTAATTAAAATATTACAATACTCGAATCCCTACCTACATCCCATCATCCTTTCTCCCTCTCCAGAGATAAGCACTCTCCTTAACTCAGAATTTGTCATTTCCACAAATATTTGATAGTTTCCATTACTAGAATTTCTAGACTATATACACACACAAATAAATTCCTTAGTGGTTTAGATGGTAGAGAATCTACCTGCAATGCAGAAGACCTGGGTTCAATCCCTAGGTTGGGAAGATCCTTTGGATAAAGGAATGGCAAATCCACTCCAGTATTCTTGCCTGGACAGAGGAGCCTGGCGGGCTACAGTCCATAGGTTCACAAAGAGTTGGACATGAAGAGCAACTAATACATCCTGTTCTGTAGATTTCAAACTCATTTCTATTATTCCACAACTCACTTTTTTATATTTTAATTTTTATTTAAAAAATTTTAATTATAAAAATATGATAGCACATTTATAGGAGACTTGGAAAATACAGAACAAAATTACATATATTTCCACTATATATTAAAATTGTTTGTTTTAAGTAGATAAAAGATTTTTAGTTGGAGTTTCAAGATCAAACTCTCAGAAATTAATAGAATGAATGTAGAAAGAAGAGGAAGAATATAGTAGAACTGAAAAGCATTATGAACCAATTTGATATAATTAAGATTTACACAACTTGAGTCGGACGTGAATGAGTCAGACACGACTGAGCAATTTCACTTTCCCTTTCATGCATTGGAGAAGGAAATGGCAACCCACTCCAATGTTCTTGCCTGGAGAATCCCAGGGACGGGGGAGCCTGGTGGGCTGCCATCTCTGGGGTCGCACAGAGTTGGTCACGACTGAAGTGACTTAGTAGCAGCAGCAGCACACAACAGTAGGATACAAATTCTACTCAAGTTCCCATAGACTATAAACTGGGAGATACTGGGACATATCCAGAAACATAAGATCAGCTGCAGAAACCTCATGGTCTAAAGGTATTGAAATCCACACCTTGCTTTTTTCATTCCATAATCATTTTTTAGCTTTGTCCATATATGAGCCCTACTTCATTCATTTAAGCTGCTATTAGTATCCCAAAACTCATCCCTTTTCAACAGCCAAAAGCCCTTCTTTCCACCCTTAGAACTGGGCATCAGAATATGGAGCCAGATGGGCTCAGTGACTTCTCCTGGGCTTCCAGTGGGCTCATCCCCTGCTATGTTACAGCCTTTACTAATTTCCACTGGGGCTTATCCCAAGTGATTGGATTAATGAGACTGTTGATATCATCATTTCACTGCCATCTTCGTAATTAGTTCTCAGTGGAAATTGTTATAGTCATGATCCTTCTCAGTAGGAAGAAGTCAAGACCAAATTCTGGGAATAGAGCTTTTCGAAACTACGTGAAGCAGGAAATTTGAAATGGAACCTGACTCATTCCTAGTTGAGAAGACCACTGAAACTAGTAAATAAAACTAAAGTAAAAGTTGTGGTTTGGGAATGTTGGGAAAGCATGTGTATGTAGAGATGCCATTTTCTAAAAAATGTTCTGATGAAATAATTAAACCAAACAGTCATTATCTGAACACTCATTTGGGGGGAAAACCCTAGAACTTCTATGGCATAGCAATGGAATAAAATGGCTCTTTTCTTGAAATAGATGCTCATGGTCCATGCTTCCCTTTACTGCTGCAGTCAGCATTACTGATAGCTATTTACAAGCCCATCCCGCCATTGCAAATTTCATGATGGTGGGACCCATTGCTCCCCGGAGCCTGGCATCTGGAGTTCCAGTTGTCAAATGAATTGGTTCGTAAACACAGAAAAGTAGCACCAGTGAAGTCCTATTGGCATATAAAAATCTCCTAGAGGATGTCCATGGGGAAAAGAATCACACCAAGCCACCAAAATGGCTACAGAGCGAGCTCAAATATTGCAGCTACAAGAGGAAGGGGCAGAAGCGCATCCATGGAGTGATGAAGCCAAGTTCACTCACTCAGCAAACACCAGCCGAGTGCAGGGCCTGAGGAGAACAGAAATGGTCTAAAGGGAAGGAAGGAAATAGTTACTGAACATCGACTTTCTAAGCTTATTTGTTAGATACAATATTGATTGCACAGAAAAGCAAGTACCATCTCTATCTACTTACAAAGATACAAAGTCTCAGAGAGGCTGCCTTACATAACCAGTACCATTTAGCTCATCAGTAGTAAACCCAGGTGACTTCCCTGGTGGTCCTGCTGGTTAAGAATATGCTTTCCAGTGCAGGGGACACAGGCTCAATCCCTGGTTGGGGACTAAGATTCCACATGCCACAGGGCAACTGAGCCTATGTGCTGCAAGGAAGACCCAGTGCATCCAAACTGGAAATAAAAAGGTAGCAAACCCAGGATGCAAGCTTATTTTCATCTCATCTGAAAGCCAATGGACTTTCCTTAGAAACATGGCATCTCCCCAAGGCGAGGAATGGTTCCTGACTCTGAGGATCTTATGCTCCAATAAGGGAGATTATTTTGGCTTAAAAACAAAAGACTAATTAGAAAATAAACACAGAGATTGAGATTTCAGCATTCCTTACATTCAGTTATAGTAATACAATCAGTTAATGTTAGCCTATTACATTTTGCCTCCGACTATTTTTTCCATATTTTCTAGAAAAACACCATGTCAATGTTCTCATTTCTTCTGTTTCCTCTGCCTAGGATACCTTCTTTACTAACCACACTTGACCATGTGGCTTGAAGGTTTGTCATGGACAGGCTCACTTTTGGAGCACCCAGAATCTGAAACCCTGTCCAACATTTGGGGAATTCCCAACCTGATTGATTTTAGTGAGAGGCAGAGCCCACATCCCACTACAGAGGCCAAGAATGTCAGCTGCGCACCTTCTGCCTCGCTTGCAGCTAGAACACAGCCCAAGCTCTGCCAATCGGCACAATCACCCAAGACTTGGAAAGACAAGCACGGGAGCAAAGAAGCAAGGGTCACAGATCATTCTGTCTGGAAGTTTAATAAGATTGAGGCACTAGGGTGAAACTGAGCAGAACTCTGTGAGGCTTCTGGGCATGGAAGCCTTTCTGTGTCCCCCATTTCTTATTTTTAGGGAATAGACCCCAGCCTCCATGACCTTCCCTGAGTTCCAAAGGGCAGATTCCAGCAGCTACTAATCATGGAAGAGAAGGAACGCAGAGACAAGGGAGAAGCCACCAAGAAACAATAGTACAGCTTTGGGCAGGGTCCTGGTTCTACCTGCCTACCAAAACCCCCAACAAATGGAAGATGCTAACATTCTTCATAACAGAGAAGCCCACCTGAGGCCAGATTAAAGGAATAAGAGAAGCTCATCATGAGATGAACTGAGACCAGGTTAAAGGATGCAGGCCCCGCACACAGTCTAATCCTATCAGCACCCCACAATTGAACCATTGCCATACAACTCCTGCTGTGTCCCCCTTTGCCTGAAGTTTCTACTTCACTGGAAACTCACTCTCTGAGATTCAATTCAGCACCAGTGCACAGAGGCCAAGTTTTAAGCACCAATAGTAGCTTAAACAATAAAGGCTTTAATTGTATCATATTAAAAAAAAAAAATCATGGGATCCAGTCCCATCATTTCATGGCAAATAGATGGGGAAAATGGAAACAGTGACAGACTTTATTTGGGGGGGGGGCTCCAAAATCACTGCTGATAGTGAATGCAGCCATGAAATTAAAAGACGCTTGCTCCTTGGAAGAAAAGTTATGACAAACCTAGACAGTATTAAAAAGCAGAGACATCACTTTGCTGACAAAGCTCTGTATAGTCAAAGCTATGGTTTTTCCAGTAGTCATGTACAGATGTGAGAGTTTTACCATGAAGAAGACAGAGCACCAAAGAAATGATGCTTTCAAACTGTGGTGCTGGAGGAGCCTTTTTTTTTTTTTAGTTGTGCTGGGTCTTTGTCGCTGTGTGTGGGCTTTCTCTAGTTGCGACGAGCAGGGGCTACTCTCTAATTGTGGTGCGTGGGCTTCTCATTCTGGTGGCTTCTCTTGTGGAGCACAGGGTCCAGTGTGTGCCACTTTCAGTAGCTGTGGCACTCAGGCTTAGTTGCCCCTCACATGTGGAATCTTCCCAGACCAGGGATCAAGCCCAGGTCCCCTACATTGGCAGGTGGATTCTTAACCACTAGACCACCAGGGAAGTCCTGGAGTCCTGAGAGTCTCTTGGACAACAAGGAGATCAAACCAGTCAATCCTAAAGGAAATCAACACTGAATATTCATTGGAAGGACTGATGCTGAAGCTAAAACTCTAATACTTTGGCCACTTGATGTGAAGAGCCAACTCATTGGAAAAGCCCCTGATGCTGGGGAAGACTGAAGGCAGGAGGGGAAGGGGGCCACAGAGGATGAGATGGTTGGATGGCATCATGGACTTAATGGACATGAGTTTGAGCAAACTCCAGGAGATAATGAAGGACAGGGAAGCCTGGCGTGCTGCAGTCCATGGGTTCACAAAGACTCTGACACATCTGAGCTACTGAACAACAACATTAAAAAAAGAAGTCTGGAAATCAGAATTTCAGGGTTGGTATAGAAGTCCAATGAGGCTTGAAAGCCCAGGCGCCTTCTTCATGTTCTTCCTTACCATCCTTATTCATCACCTCATTGTTATAAGGTAGCTATTGCTAAGCATCTTGTCTGCATTAAGGTAAGGAGAGAGAAGAGATAGTATCCATCATTCATTCTTTTTATTATAAAAGCAAAACATTGCTCTGATAAAGCAAGACTCACCCTCAAGCAATGAATCCATCGTGACTCATTACTTGCAGTTGGACAATCCCTCCCACTCCCACCCCTCCAACAAAACTCGAGTTCCTTTAGCTAGAAAGAAAAGGCCAAAGGAAAGTGGGTTGAACGTTTATCAAAGATCCAGCTGTGTGTGCCAGAGTCACTCCATGAGTCCAGCCAATGTCTCCATATCTGACCAGTCACAGTTGAGTTCAAAGTCCAGGATCTCAGACCCAAATGTGACTTCTCAAGGTCTGGTGACCTGGAAGCTTTGAAACCACACTGTTTAATTCACTCAGTAGAATTCGCCCAGTAAACAGTGACCAGGAAGGCAGAGAATAAGTGAATCAGCATCATCCAGAAAAGAGGAGAACGGGACACAAAGCAGGCACCAGTCCTAACAGCTGCCGTTTTCCACTGAATGGGGTCGATACTCGGGTTGGCCAAAGAGTGAGCTCCTTGGTGGGTTAATCCAGAGGCCCCAGGCTCTGCTTTTGGAATGCTCCTCTTTGTCCGCTGGCCTCTGTGATCCCTTCTCCTGGTGTCTGAGAGAAACTTCCAGGCCTGCTGTCTTCACAGCCTCCTCTAAGGGGGGCCTTGCAGAAGATAGCCTTCTGGGGCGGAGGGCGGTACATGGCTTTCACAGTCTTTTTAAAATTGATGCAAGTAGTTTTTACTATGAGTAAGAGTACTGTGTACATTCTGTGCAAGTCTTTCTATGGATATCAGAGACCATTTTTCACTTGAGAGACTGGAAAAGATCAAAAACTTTGATAAAAGGCTGCATTGGCAAGCCAGCGCAGGCAGGCACTTTCATATATATGCTGACAGGAGCATAAACTGCAGCTCCTTCCATGAAGGGCAATTTGACTAAATATATTACTCATATGTACATATGAGTAATTGTGTGATATATATAGCTAGCTATCTATATACATTTGGCTATATACATACACATTACTCACGCAATATCTTTTGACTAATTTCACTTCTAGGAATTGATCATACCAATGAATTCACATAAATAAAATTATATTTCTCCAAGATTATTCACTGCAGCTGTGTTTCTAAAGCACAGGATTAAAAACCACCTCAATGACAATCAATAAACGACAGTTAAAGAAAGCATGGTACACCCATATGACGACATCCTATACAACTGTTAAAAAAAAAGAAGGAAAGAATGAAAAAGCTCTTACTTTAGGTCTCTTAGAAACAAGGTTGAATTTTAAAAACAGGTGCAGAACAGTGTGTACAGGACACTAAATTTCTTCTGTGTCAGAATGAAAGGAAAGTGACAGATCTCCGGGAGGACACATAAGAAACAGATAACAAAAGTTCCCTCCAGGGTTTGGGTGGTTCTGAGCATGGGTGGGAGTAAGATTTTTTACTGTGTTTCCATTCTTTTGTATTTGGGCTATATGAACGTGATAGCTATTTAAATTTTTTAGATTGAAGTCTAGCTGATTTACAAGATGGTGTTAGCTTCAGGTATACAGCAAAGTGATTCAAAAGAATATTTATATATTCTGTTTCAGATTCTTTTCCCATATAGGTTATTACAAGAAACTGAATATAGTTCCCTGTGATGTACAATAAATCCCCGGGAGAAGGAAATGGCAACCCACTCCGGTATTCTTGCCTAGGAAATCCCATGGACAGAGGAGCCTGGAGGGCTATAGTCCATGGGGTCACAAAACAGTCAGACACAGCTAGTGACTAAACAAGAATACAGTAAATCTTAGTAGTTTATTTTCTATATAATGGATTGTATCTGTTAATCCCAAACCCCTCATCTCTCTCTCTCTGCTATTGCCCCCTTTGGTAAACATAAATTTGTTTTCTGTGTATGCGAGTCTATTTCTATTCTGTAAATAATCCATTTGTATAATTTTTTAAGATTCCACATATAATTGATATCATATGATACTTGTCTTTCTCCGACTTACTTCACTTAGTATGATAATCTCTAGGTACATCCATGTTGCTGCTGATGGCATTATTTCATTCTTTTTTATGTTAATATTCCATTGTATATTCCACATCTTTATCCATTCATCTGTTGATAGACAGTTAGTTTGTTTCCATGTCTTGGCTATTGTAAATAGTGGTGTTACAAACGTTGGGCTGCATGCATGTTTTCCAATTAGAGTTTTTGTCTTTTCTGGATATAAACCCAGGAGTAAAACTTCAGTTCACTTCAGTTACTCAGTCATGTCTGACTCTTTGCAACCTCATGGACTGCAGCACACCAGGCTTCCCTGGCCATCATCAACTCCTGGAGCTTGCTCAAACTCACGTCCATCGAGTCGGTGATGCCATCCAACCATTTCATCCTCTGTCATCCCCTTCTCTTCCTGCCATCAATCTTTCCCAGTATGGGGGTCTTTTCCAATGAGTCAGTTCCTCATATCAGGTGGCCAAAGTATTGGAGTTTCAGCTTCAGCATCAATCCTTCCAATGAATATTCAGGACTGATTTCCTTTAGGATGGACTAGTTGGATCTCCTTACTGTCCAAGGGACTCTCAAGAGTCTTCTCCAACACCACAGTTCAAAAACATCAATTATTTGGTGCTCAGTCT
>NW_011494715.1:6539264-6544211 GCF_000754665.1 Bison bison bison | reverse complement strand
GTTTTAAGCCAGCTTTTTCACTCTCCTCTTTTACTTTCATCAAGAGGCTCTTCAGTTTCTCTTCACTTTCTGCCATAAGGGTGGTGTCATCTGCATATCTGAGGTTATTGATATTTCACCTGGCAATCTTGATTCCAGCTTGTGCTTCATCCAGCCCAGCATTTCACATGATGTAACCTGCATATATACATCAGAGTATGTTGGAGCCGGGTGACAACATACAGCCTTGACATGCTCCTTTCCCAATTTGGAACCAATCTGTTGTTCCATGTCTGGTTCTAACTGTTGCTTCTTGACCTGAATGCAGATTTCTCAGGAGGCAGGTAAGGTGGTCTGGTATTCCCATCTCTTGAAGAACTTTCCACAGTCTGTTGTGATCCACACAGTCAAAGATAAAATTGAAAAAGCTAATATTGAAAATCTTAAATTAAAAATTTGATAGGCCAAAGTTTATAGCAGCATTATTTACAACTGCTAAAAGATGGAAATTACCCAAATGTCTGAATGAATGATCTAACAAAATGTGGTCTGTCCACACAATGGGGTATTATATAGCCTTAAAAAGGAAAGAAATTCTCCACATGCTACAACATGGATGAACCTTGAGACATTATGATGAGTATAATAAGCTGGTCAGAAAAGGATAAGTCCTGCATGATTCCACTTACATGAGGGACCTAGAGTAGTCATATTCATAGGCAGAAAGTAGAGTTGGGGTTACCAGAGACTGGAAGGAAGGGGAAAAAGGGGTTGTTTTTACAAGCACATAATTTCAGCTGGGGAAGATGAACATTTCCAGAGATGGATGGTGGTGATGGTTACACAACAGTGCGAATGCACTTAATACCATTGAATGGCACACTTTAAAATAGTTGAAACCACATATATAACTGAATCACTTTTCTTTACACCTGAAACTTAAATAGTATTGTAAATCAACTATAATCCAATAAAATGTTTTAAAATAAATAAATTTCTAAAAGGTCAAAGTAGCTGTATTTATGTTATAAATATTTTACCATAACAAAAAATTTTTAAACTTGGTAGCCCATATGAAAAGCCATTGAAGAATTATATACTTTAAAAGGATAAATTATATCTCAATAAAAAAATTTGTTTAAAGCCTGGAGGCTTCCAATTTCTTTGCTTCTGATTATGTAAGTGTAAGTTCACAATCAAAGATCTTGCTTAAATAGAAACTATAGCCTGAAAAATCATACCTTTTACATAAAGCCTCCTATGTTCTTCCCATCGCCCTAGTCCAGAGCTTCTCAAACTGTGGTCCCTGGTCCACCAGCAGCAGCAGCAACTGGGAACTTGTTAGAAACGTCCATTATCAGGCCCCACTCCAGACCAACCGAATCTAAAACTCTGGGTGCGGGGCCCAGCAGTTTAGGTTTTAACCAACCCTGCAGGTGATGCTGACGCTTGAGAAGCATGTCCCTAGCATGACCTATGACTGACGATGCCTGGGATACAGAGCCTTGTATTGATGAAGACATGCGCTGGACTGCTCTTAATTGAAGCCAAGAACTAACAAGGGCTTAAGCAGATAGTTTATATCTCTCCCACATAAGACAGCAAGGAGATCAAACCATTCAATCCTAAAGGAAATCAACCCTGACTATTCACTGAAAGGACTGAAGCTAAAGGTCCGATACTTTGGCCACCTAATGCAAACAGCCCACTCACTGGAAAAAACCCTGATGCTGAGAAAGACTGAGGGCAGGAGAAGGGGGTGACAGAGGATGAGATGGCTGGAGGGCATCACCGACTCCATGGACATGAGTTTGAGCAGACTCTGGGAGACAGTGAAGGACAGGGAAGTCTGGCGTGCTGCAGTCCATAGGGTTGCAGAGTCAGATTCGACTTGGCCACTAAACAACAGCAACAGGTTAAGACAAGTTCAGAGGTGTGGTGTGGTGGTTCTGCTGTGCTCACTGGAGATCTGAGCCCTGCCATTCTGCTATAACACACTTGGCTTTTATTTTTCTATTTTTTAATTGAGATATATTGATGTACACTGTAATTTACAGGTGAACAACATAGCAATTCACAATTTTTAAAGGTTATACTCCTTTTATAGTAATAAAATATTGGCTATGTTCTCTGTGCTACTTAAAGACGCTTCCAAAGAGCAAACGTCTTTTAATTTCATGGCTGCAATCACCATCTGCAGTGATTTTGGAGCCCCAAAAAATAGTCTGACACTGTTTCCACTGTTTCCCCATCTATTTCCCATGAAGTGATGGGACCAGATGCCATGATCTTCGTTTCCTGAATGGATGTTAGTTTTCTGTGGAAAATTCTGAAAGAGATGGGAATACCAGACCACCTGACCTGCCTCTTGAGAAACCTATATGCAGGTCAGGAAGCAACAGTTAGAACTGGACATGGAACAACAGACTGGTTCTAAATAGGAAAAGGAGTACATCAAGGCTGTATATTGTCACTCTGCTTATTTAACTTATATGCAGAGTACATCATGAGAAACGCTGGGATAGAAGAAGCACAAGCTGGAATCAAGATTGCCAGGAGAAATATCAATAACCTCAGATACGCAGATGACACCACCCTTATGGCAGAAAGTGAAGAGGAACTAAAAAGCCTCTTGATGAAAGTGAAAGAGGAGAGTGAAAAAGTTGGCTTAAAGCTCAACATTCAGAACTGCCATACGACCCAGAAATCCCACTGCTGGGCATACACACTGAGGAAACCAGAATTGAAAGAGACACGTGTACCCCAGTGTTCACTGAAGCACTGTTTCCAATAGCCAGGACATGGAAGCAACCTAGATGTCCATCAGCAGACAAATGGATAAGAAAGCAGTGGTACATATACACAATGGAATATTACTCAGCCATTAAAAAGAATGCATTTGAATCAGTTCTAATGAGGTGAATGAAACTGGAGCCTATTATACAGAGTGAAGTAAGTCAGAAGGAAAAACACCAATACAGTATACTAACGCATATATATAGAATTTATAAAGATGGTAATGATGACCCTATATGCGAGACAGCAAGAGACACAGATGTAAAGAACAGTCTTTTGGACTCTGTGGGAGAAGGCGAGGGTGGGATGATTTGTGAGAATAGCATTGAAACATGTATATTATCATATGTGAAACCGATCACCAGTCCAGGTTCAATACATGAGACAGGGTGCTCAGGGCTGGTGCACTGGGATGATCCTGAGGGATGAGAGAGGGGTTCAGGATGGGGAACATATGTACACCCATTGCTGACTCATGTCAATGTATGGCAAAAACCACTACAATATTGTAAAGTAATTAGCATCCAATTAAAATAAATTAATTTTTAAAAATAAATAAATAAAATAGCCTCTCCAGAAATTCTCATGTCTCACTGACAAAACCAAAATCCCAGGTTCGTAGCTACCAAAGGGGCTGAGAAATGTAGTCCTCTGTTCTAGAAAGCATTGTACTCTGCAATGTGATACTAAGGAGGAAGGTAAAAAGGATTTAGGGATAAATAACCTTTAATCTCACCAATAGTGGGTAAGGCTGCTGCTGACACTGGCTTCTGCTTAGCCTACCAATTGGCTTTCCCAACCCCTCCAGACTCCAAATCATAGAAATTTCGGTTAATGTAGGCATCAGGCCATAGGAAAAGAAAATCTCTCTTTAAAAAGTTCTATTTTCTTTTCTCTATCTCTCCTCTGAATTATTCCTTCTTTTGTAGGACTATGCTGAAATCTAGATGCAGATGAATAACACAATATATTATCCATGGACTTCCCTGGTGGTCCAGTGCTTGGGAATCTGCTTGCCAATGCAGGGGACACAGGTTCGATCCCTGGTCTGGGAAGGTTCCACATGAACAGTGAAAGTCGCTCAGTCATATCCAACTCTTTGCAACCCCATGGACTATATAGTCCATGGAATTCTCCAGGCCAGAATACTGGAGTGGGTAGCTTTTCCCTTCTCCAGGGGAGCTTCCCAACCCAGGAATCAAACCCAGGTCTCCCACATTGTGGGCAGATTTGTTACCAGCTAACCCACCGGGGAAACCAAGATTCCATATGCCTCAGGGCAACTCAAGTAATGCTCAAATTCTGCAAGCCAGGCTTCAACAGTACGTGAACTGAGAACTTCCAGATGTTCAAGCTGGATTTAGAAAAGGCAGAGGAACCAGAGATCAAATTGCCAACATCCATTGGATCATTGAAAAAGCAAGAGAGTTCCAGAAAAACATCTACTTCTGCTTTATTGACTACGTCAAAGCCTTTGACTGTGTGGATCACAACAGACTGTGAAAAATTCTTAAAGAGATGGAAATACCTGACCAGCTTACCTGTCTCTTGAGAAATCTGTATGCAGGAAAAGAAGCAACAATTAGAACTGGACGTGGAACAACAGACTGGTTCCAGTTCTGGAAAGGAGTACATCAAGGCTGTATATTATCACCCTGATTATTTAACCTATATGCAGAGTACATCATGTGAAATGCCAGGCTGGATGAAGCACAAGCTGGAATCAAGATTGCCAGGAGAAATATCAATAACCTCAGATACACAGATAACACTACACTTATGGCAGAAAGTGAAGAACTAAAGAGCCTCTTGATGAAAGTGAAAGAGGAGAGTGAAAAAGCTGGCTTAAAACTCAACATTCAAAAAATGAAGATCATGGCATCTGGTCCCATCACTTTATGGCAAATAGATGGAGAAACAATGGAAACAGTGACAGACTGTATTTTGGGGGCTCCAAAATCACTGCAGATGGTGACTGCAGACATGAAATTAAAAGACGCTTGCTCCTTGGAAAAAAAAGCTATGACCAACCTAGATAGCATATTAAAAAGCAGAGACATTACTTTGCCAAAAAAGGTCCATCTAGTCAAAGCTATGGTTTTTCCAGTAGTCATGTATGGATGTGAGAGTTGGACTATAAAGAAGACTGAGCATCAAAGGATTGATGTTTTT
>NW_011494715.1:6518164-6539164 GCF_000754665.1 Bison bison bison | reverse complement strand
AAGGAGATCCAACTAGTCCATCCTAAAGGAAATCAGTCCTGAATATTCATTGGAAGGACTGATGCTGAAACTCCAATACTTTGGCCACCTGATGTGAAGAACTGACTCATTGGAAAAGCCCCTGATGCTGGGAAAGATTGATGGCAGGAGGAGAAGGGGATGACAGAGGATGAGATGGCTGGAGGGCATCACTGACTCAGTGAGTTTGAGCAAGCTCCAGGAGTTGATGATGGACAGGGAAGCCTGGTGTGCTGCAGTCCATGGGGTTGTAAAGAGTCAGACATGACTGAGTGACTGAGCTGAACTAAGCCCATGTACCACAACTACTGAAGCCCACGTGCCTACGGCCCATGCTCTGCAACAAGAGAAGCCACTGGAACAAAAAGCCTGTGCACTGCAGCTAGAGAGCAGCCCTCACTCACTGCCACTAGAGAAAACCCACACGCAGCAACAAAGACTCAGCACATCCAAAATAAATAAATAAAAATTTATATATATATATATAGTATCCTGAATTTCCCCTGCTATTTGCCCCAGTCCTAGAGCCCCAGGTCTCAGAGAAGGAGCCACCCACACTTCACGGAAGCAGCAGTACCACCTGGCCTGCCTCATGACCCTGTGTGTCCCATGTTGTTTCAAGCGCCTGGGCCAGGTTGGGATGCTCTATGGGGGCCATGGCAAGCCAAGACAGAGAATCTGAGCAGAAGCCCCAAAGTTGTGGAGCAAAGCCATATCCCCTCTTTAGCACATAACCATTTTCCTTTTGAGGAAGAGAAGACCTAATGGTGGGCCCCAGGAGGCCATGTCAATGAAGTATCTATGAACTAGATTCTCTGACCACTGAGCAGCCATCGTGTCCAGAGAACCCAGAACCAACAAAAGAAAGTCCTGCATAGTATATGCAGGACTGAACTGAGCAACTGGGAGCTAGGGTTCTTGATGTCTAAGAGGGAAATTACAGGTAAGAAAGGAAGACTGGGATGAGCCACGTGATACTGGATAAGAGTTGAAGACATCAGTATGAACTCATGTTAGCCTTATTATTAATAGATACAGATATATAGAATAGTTGGGAAGATATGGAACAATTGTAGATATGTGTACTCACATGGATTAATATTAATATATACACATGTATTCCCTAGCTCTGTTCACAAAAAAGTCGACACCCAAGCAGCACCAAGAGCTCCTAGCCCCCAGATCTTGTTATCTAAATACCATTTCCCAGGACTTCCCTGGCAGTCCAGTGGTTAATACTCCATGCTTCAAATGCAGGGGCCGTGGGTTTAATCCCTGGTTGGGGAACTAAGATCCTACATGTGGCCAAAAAATATATAAATGAATGAATGAATACCACTTCCCTGCCTAGAGCTGAGGAGTGGAAAACATAAGATGAGTCTGGAGTGTCTTGTCATGCCAGAAAGTAAGAAATTGTTTTAAAAAAGAAATGAGAAGTCACGTCAATGGTCAAAACTGGAAGAATTTGGGTATTGAGATAAATATAGCACTGGATTATAATCCAAAGTGAATCATTTCATAAATAAATAAGTGGGGAAGAAGAAGAAGCAAATTGTCCTTACAAAAGCATTACAAATAATTTATGCAGATGATGCCCCCTGCAGGAGATGGAGCTGAATCCACGACTCTCAGCGTTCACCCCCATATCCTCCACCCCAAGTGTGGACCAGATTTATAACTGTTTCCAAACATCACCATGTTGAAAGAAGGAAAAGTAACTTGAGACTGAAGAAACCCAGCAAGCTCGACCTTGATCAAGGTTAACCACCAGTGATAGGTCATGTTGATATCATGTATCCTGTTATATGATGTGACAGGAAGCATGCTTCTCCTCTTAGGTACTCTTCTCTAACCCAGCCTAACCATAAGAAAAACATCAGACAAAAACCTAATTAAGAAGCATTCTGCAAACTACCTGATCAATACTCAGAACTGTCAAAATGATGGGGGAAAAGAGACTGTTAGAGACCTGCTATAGAATAAATGTTTATGCCTCCTCCTAAAATTCTCATGCTGAAATCCTAATACCAAGGTGATAATACTATAAAGTAGGGCCTTTGGGTGGAGATTAGGTCATGAAGGCGGAACCCCCCATGAATGAGATTGAGTGAGTGAGTGAGTGAAGTCGCTCAGTCGTGTCCGACTCTTTGTGACCCCGTGGGCTGTAGCCTACAAGACTTCTCTGTCCGTGGGATTCTCCAGGCAAGAATACTGGAGTGGGTTACCATTTCCTTCTCCAGGGGATCTTCCCGACCCAGGGATCGAACCCGGGTCTCCCGCATTAGAGGCAGACGCTTTAACCTCTGAACCACAAGGGAAGCCCATGAATAAGATTAGTCCTTCATAAAAGAGATTCCACAGGGCTCCTCTGCCCCTTCCACCACCTGAGGACACAGCAAAAACATAGCCATCTATGACCAGGAAACACACCAAATCCACTAATGCCTTGATTCTTGGACTACCCAACCTCCAGACTACGAGAAAAAAATTCTGTGTTTACAAGCTGTCCAGTCTATGGTGTTTTGTTACAGCAGCCTGATCAGAAGTTAAGATCGAAAGAAACCATGGAGACGTAACAAATAAATGCAAGGCGGTAGCCAGGATTGGATCCTGGAAGAGAAAAGGTGCATTAGTTTAAAAACTAATGAGATCTGAATAATGTCTAGTATAAATAAACTAATTACCAGTTTATTAATAATTAATGTGGCAATGCTGCTTTTGTACATTTGACAAATGTGCCACTGATACAAAGATGTTAACAATAAAGGAAATGGAGTGAGGGGGCAACCAGCACTCTCTGTACCAGCCTGGTGGTGTTTCTGTTCATCCAACATTGTTAGTTAATTTCAGAAACAGTTTGTCAAAACAACCTGACTCACCTAAATCTGCCAAGGGAACTCCTTCTCCCAGGTATTCCCATAAGTATGTCTTTCAGATCTCGGCCCAAACACCACCTTATCAAGGAATCTTTCTTTGACCACTCTATTAAAAATAGCAAACCCTACCTCTAGGGTAGGGTAACCCTACCTGGTTACTCTAACCTGCTTTTTCTCCCTGGCACTTATCACCACCTAAGACTCTACATGCAGTTTATTGGTTTATTTTCTTCCTTCCCACCTCCTCCAACCAGAACTTTTCACGAGGGCAGGAAATTTTGTTCACTGCTGAATCCTAAGCGCCTGAATGAGTACCTAATATACAGTTAGCACTCAATAAACATTTTTTGGATGAGTGAATGATTGAATGAACCTTCTTTTAAGCTATTTAATTGGGTTTTCTATGACATGCAGACAAAAGCATTCTAAATAATATGCATAAACAGTGTTTTAAGTCAATGGAGAGCCAGAGCCACCTGACACAGGCAGGGTCACCATGACTTCAGATTCTCAAGAATGATGATTTGGGTCACCCTATGGAAATACATCACTTGACCGACGAAGGTCCGTCTAGTCAAAGCTATGGTTTTTCCAATAGCCATTTATGGATGTGAAAGCTGGACCATAAAGAATGCTGAACATCAAATAATTGATGCTTTTGAACTGTGGTGTTGGAAAAGACTCTTGAGAGTCCCTTGGACTGTAAGGAGATCAAACCAGTCAATCCTAAAGGAAATCAGTCTTGAATATTCATTGGAAGGACTGATGGCTGAAGCTCCAATACTTTGGCCACCTGATGTGAAGAACTGACTCATTAGAAAAGACCCTGATGCAGGAAAAGATTGAAGGCAGGAGAAGGGGACATGACAGAGGATGAAATGGTTAGATGGCATCACTGACTCAATGGATGTGAGTTTGAGCAAGCTCCAGGAGTTGGTGATGGACAGGGAAGCCTGGTGTGCCACAGTCCATGGGGTCGCAAAGAGTCAGACATGACTGAGCAACTGAACTGAGGCTGATGGAAAGGCAAGGGCTTCCTTGATGGCTCAGTGGGAAAGAATACACCTGCCAATGCAGGAGACACAGGTTTGATCCCTGGTTGGGTAGATTCCCTGGAGAAGGAAATGGCAACCCATTCCAGTGTTCTTGCCTGAGAAATCCCATGGACATAGGAGCCTGGTAGACTATAGTCCATGGAGTCGCAGAGTCAGACATGACTTGGCAACTAAACAACCACCACCATCATGCATCAGACACTGTGTCAAATGCTTATCTATATTACCTAATGAAATCCGCAGACTAGTGGACACAGCAGGGTAAGGAGAAGGTGGGATGACTGACCTATATACACTACCATGTGTAAAATAGCTAGCTAGTGAGAAGCTGCTATATAACAGAAGGAGCCCAGCCTAGCCCTCTGTGATCACCTGAAGGGTGGGATTGGAGGTGGTGGGAGGGAGCCTCAAGAGGGAGGGGATATATATATATATATATCCAAAAGCAATATATATATTGCTTTACAAGGTATATACACACACACACATATATAGTTATGACTGATTTGCATTGTTGTATGGCAGAAACCAACACGAACTTGTAAAGCAATTATCCTCCAATTAAAAATTTTATTTTTTTATTTTATTTTTTTTTTTACATATTTAATACTTTAAACTTTATTATCAAAACAGCATATTGATACTTAAGAAAATTTAAAAATATGACGGCCCATTACACTGGTCTATTACAACCGACACCATCTTGGTAAGAACATAGATGTGAGGCAGAAAATCTGGATTTGAGCATTAGCTCCATCCTGCATAAACTTTTGACAGTGGCAGGGTTATTGACTCTCTGCTTCCTTGTTGCAAAATGAGATTGTGTTCTGAAGACAGAATGAAATCATATTCATGCAAGTGCTTTGCAAATGTGAGTTATTATTTCTTGGTGCTCCTTTTATATTAAAAATTTTAAAAAGTAATAAAATCTTTACAGCAACCCTACAAGATAGGTACTATTAGTCTCCTCCTTTTACAGATGAGGAAACTGAGTCACAGGGATGTTACATAATTTAATAAAAGTCATACAGTTAGTGAATGGTAGACCTTGAATTTGTACCTAATTTGACCCCCAGAGTCCAAACTTTTAACTACTGCTAAATATTGTCCTCACTGTACTGACTATATGCAGAAAATTTCCTATCTTGTGGTTCTGGTAGAAGTTAGAACCCAATCACCACCTTAGAACCATTTTATTTTTAGAACCATATAACCAAAAATTCAAGAAATTCACTTCCCCTGGTCCCCTTGCATGTCAATCATGAGCATAGAATCTAGACTCCATCATCTGAGGTCACTGCCCCGGACTCTAAGCCAGTGGGCATTTTGTAAAGAAATAAAAATCACAGAGAATATTTTCTGGAGGCAATTGCATTGTACCAAGACAGAACTCCTGAGCCACATGGCAACAAAACTATCACCCTGTCCAGCATCTATGTGCTGCCCACACATGCAGTATTTGGTGGTGGAGTCATCTGGTCAGAGAGACAGAACGAGTCTACAGCGGTAATTTTGATCCTGATTTCTGGTTATACAGCCTCCAAGACTAGTTTCCCAAGCAACTTCCTCCATGTGCTTCTCTGAGCTACCCAATATCCTTTTTTTAAGAATGATTAGATTCTGCATGAATTCATTCATCTACGATATTTGTTTTTCTCTTTCTGACTTAGAAAACAGGCATGTGGACACTTGAGGGGAAAGTGAGGGTGGGACGAATTGGGAGAGTCTGACTGACATACATACACTACCACGTGTGAGACAGACAGCTAGTGGGAAGCCGCTCTACACCCAGGGAGCTCAGCTTGGCGCTCTGTGACGACCCAGAGCGGGGCTGGAGACGGGGGTAGGAGGGAGGTCCCAGAGGGATGGGATATCTGTACACAAATGGCTGACTCACTTCATCGTGCAGTAGAAGCTAACACAACCTTGTAACGCAATTATACTCCAATAAAAAATGATTATTATCTTATTACTGGGTTTATATTTTTCCTTTTTAAATTGAGCTACAATTGACATTGAATGCATCTCAGGTGTACAAAATAAAGATTTGATATACGTAGATACTGCAAAATGATCACCACAGTAAATCTAGTTAATATCCATCACCTCACAGTCCTAATTGTTTTTTTTTGAGATGAGAACTTTTAAGGTCTACTGTCTCAGCAACTCTCAAACATATAATACTGCAATATTAACTACAGTCACCACGCAGTACATTACAACCCCAGGACTTATTTATCTTACATCTGGAAGTCTGTCCCTTTGGACTACCTACACCCATTTCCCTTACTCTCTACCACTCACCTCTGGCAACCACCAATCTGTTCTGAGTTTCTTTTCTTTCAGATTCTAATGAGATGGCCAAAAACTTCATCTAAGTTTTTCCATAAGGTGTTACAGAAAAACTCGAAAAAACTTTTTGGCCAACTCAATACATGCAAAGTAGATCATACAGTATTCACCTTGCTCAGCCTGACTGACTCCACTTAGCACAGTGCCTTCGAACATCCATCTTGTCACAAATGGCAAGATATTCTTTTTTTTTTTTAATGGCTGATTAATAGTTTATTGTGTACATGGACCACATCTTCTTCATCCATTCTTCCATCAATGGACACTTAGCTTGTTTCCATGTCCTGGTCATTGTAAATAATGCTACAGTGAACAAAGGAGTTCAGATATCTTTTCAAGATAGTAACTTTGTTTTCTTCAGATAAATACCTAGAAGCAGAATTGTTGGATGATATGGTGGCTCCATTTTTAATTTGTTGAGGAACCTCCATACTGCTTTCCATTGTGGTGGCACCAATTTGCATTCCCACCAATGGCACACAAGGGTTTCTTTCCCAGTAAGCGTATAAGAAATGACTTTGCTACTAATATCAAGCAGAATCAATTCTTGTTGCTGGCCATTAAGGACCTTGATATATGAGTCCTTTCCTGAGGATAAGAGACCCAGAAACATCTAGGCTCTAGTCACACCTGGGAAGCTGATGGCACAGTCATGACAGAAGCCTCTCAGTACGGGACTCATGTGGGTTGTGGTGCCTCTTGGAAAGAGAACTTAAGCTCTGTTCTCTGCTGGCCTTCATCTGCATCTTGTGTAACAGACTGATGGAATGGCCACGTGTAAACCTCTGTTCAGGAGGGCTAAGGACCCTGTGATGGTTCATTTTATGTGCCAACCTGACTGGGCCACTAGGCACCCAGACATTTGGTTAAGTTGTATTCTGAGTGTGTCTATGAGGGTCGTTGGAGATATGATTACCATTATCAGGAGACTGAATATAGCAGATGGCACACCCCAGTGTGGGTAGACCACATCCAATTCACTGGGGGCCTGAAAAGAACAAAAGGCTCAGCAAGATAGAATTTGTTCTCTCTCTGATGGTAAACACTGTCTTCTGCCTTTGGACTCAGATGGAACTTACACCACTGATTCTCCTGGTTTTTAGGCCTTCAGACTACATCTCTTGGGGCTTCTCAGCCCCCATAATCATGTGAGCCAGTTTCTCAATAATGAATGAATGAATGTTCTGTTTGTTCTGCTTCCCTGGAGAACCTTGACAATTACAGACCCTCTTGAGAGAGAAATGATCCTAGGTGAATAAGGAAATGTATTTGATCTAGTAAGGAAAGGAAGGGCAATTCTTTTTTTTAACTTAACATTTATTTATTTATCTGGCTGTGCTGGGTCTTAGCTGTGGCCTGTGGGATGTAGTTCCCTGACCAAGGATCAAACCCAGGTCCCCTGCATTGGAAACACAGAGTCTTAGCCACTGGACCACCAGGGAAGTCCCAGAAGGACAATTCTTTAAGAAGAGTTGTAACACTTAACCAGGATCTCCTTGACTTTAGACAACTACAGATCACTTAATGAGCCAAATTTTAGGTCATTTCTAAAGACAGCCATCATAATTTTAATAATAAGAACTAGATCTTTAAAATTCATACCGCTTATTTCATATCAATTGGAAGAGTGGAGAGTTTGAAATATTTAATTCTTTGACTTGATGACAAAGTTTGTGTCACCAGATTCCACACTGACTTGGTTTCTCCTCTCCACTTTTTTCTACCTAATTATAAAACTCTAAGTACCAATTATAAGTTATTGAGAATGGCAGGAAGAGTTTGGCTCTGTGAGATAATGCTAGGTATTTGGGTTGAACAGGGACACGGAAATCATGAAGAGATGACTCACTGAAGACTTCTTTCAGCTTTGCATCAGATGCTCTGTCAATACGCATATCACATTCAAAGCTGCAGAAATGACTCTCACTCAGGAATTGGTGCTGAATGGATTCCTAATCTACCCTTTAGAAAGTAGCTTGTCATGCTCCATTGCAGCCCTTGGAGGTAATTTTAAAATATGGCCAATAATCATTGATTTCTTTCTCCCTGAGAAAAAAAAATCAGCAAGTGCTAGAGAAAAAGACAGACTTTCTGCAACTGAGCTATTTGCATCACGGAGAAGTTATGGTATTTTATTTTCTGTATTAAAATTCATGATTGTTCAGCCCTGAGGCAGTAGGCTCAGGCTCTCAAGACAATAAACACAATGCTGAAATACACACTTGAGCAAAAACACGTGAAGTCCTAGAAATGGGGTTTATGACATTTATCAGTGTCATAGAGAAATGTTTTTATTTCCTTCCTAACTTCAAAACTTGAGAGCTGTGTTCTCTGTGACAGCTAGGGTACTTCAGGGTGGAAGAAGTCTGGTACTTGGTGCCCATTTCTTGACATCCTGCATTAAAAAAAATACTCTGCCACTGGGTACAATTTGGATGGATTCACAATTTTCACAATTTCTATTAACCTTAAATCAAGATCAAGATGTGTTTGAAAATGTAGGCTTTATTATTATTTGGGTATGATGAGGCCAACAGATCAGGAGAAGATTGCCATTGAAAAAAATAGATTTGTTAAACAGAAACAGACTTAGAGAACAAATTTATGGTTACCAGAGGGGAAAGGCTGGAGGGGGAGGGATAGATTGGGAATTTGGGATCAACCAGTACACACTGCTATATTTAAAATAGATAACCAGGGACTTCCCTGGTGGTCCAGCAGATAAGAACCCATCTTCAAGGGCAGGGGATATGGGTTCGAGCCCTGGTCAGGGAACTGAGATGCTGAGGTGCAGCTAGCTTGCATGCAGCGACTACTGAAGCCCAAGGACTCTGGAGTCCAAGCGCCAACTAGAAAGAAGCCTGTATGCCACAGCGAAGACTCAACGCAGCCAAATAAATGTTAAAAAACAGACAACCAGCAAGGACTCACTGTAAAATAATGTTTTTAAAAAATAAAAAATAGATTTTTTTTATACAGATCCCAAGAAGTATTTTTATACAGAAGATTTTTTATGCAGATCCCAAGAAGATTTTTTATACAGATCCCAAGAAGTAAGGGCACACCACACCAATGGGGGGGCGGGGGGCGGGCAGCACGTGAGGAAGCCCCAGGGTTGGTTACAAGGCAGAGGGAGAAGGCTCTGAGCAAGAGCCTTTATTGTGGCTCCCTTGGAAAGGAATAGGTAAGGCAGGGCAAAGCAACCAGGTCTTTTGGTTGTTGTTCAGTTGTTAAGTCCTGTCTGACTCTTGGCAATCTCATGGACTGCAGCACGCCAGGCTCCCCTGTCCTTCACTATCTCTCAGAGTTTGCTCAGATTCACGTCCATTGTGTCAGTGATGCTATCTAACAAGGTTTAGGAGTGGCTAAATAAATATTTCAGCAGGCCCTGGGGCAGAGCATAGGTCCCTACTTTCTGCTATGTTGTGTTGGAGGTTTTGGTGCCGATGGTGGTGGCCTGGAGTGTGAGAGCCTGATAAAGAAGGTGTTTGGGGGTGTGTTAGTCACTCAGTCGTGTCCGACTCTTTGTGACCCCATGGACTGTAGCCCACCAGGCTCCTCTGTCCATGGGATTCCCCAGGCAAGAATACTGGAGTGGGTTGCCATTCTCTTCTCCAGGGGATTTTCCCAACCCAGGGATCGAACCTGGGTCTCCTGCATTACAGGCGGATTCTTTGCTGTCTGAGCTACCAAGGGCTCTGAATTGGTTGGTGTGCATATGAGAGGCAATTCTGGTGATTTTCACTTACTTTCTCTAGGAATTAGCTATCCTGGGAGGAGCAGTCCCTCCAGTGTCAGCAAGGCCCCAGATGTCGAAGTGTCAGCACACAGACAATAAAAGACATGCTGAAGGTGTAGGGACTGTTATATACTGTTGACCAACAACTGTTCTCGGTAAGTAGAGCAGTGCGAACATGTGCATGACATTACAGAGGACTTTTTTTTATTCCAGATATACTCTCTATGCTTTCCTTTTCTTTTTAAAAATTTTTCTTCTTGGTGTACAGTTGATCTACAACGTTGCGTTAATTTGTGCGGTACGGCAAAGTGAATCGGTAATATGCATACATGCATCTTTTCTTTTTAAGATTCTTTTCCCACATAGGTCATTACAGAGCATTGAATAGGGTTTCCTGTACTATACAGTAGGTCCTCATTAGTTATTTATTTAACTTTTAAACATTTTTATTTTATACTGGGCTATAGTTGATTAGCAATGTTATGATAGTTTCAGGTGAACAGCAAAGAGACTCAGCCATATATATATACATGTATCCATTCTCTCCCAAATGCCTCTCCCATTCAGGCTGCCACAGAGCACTGAGCAGAGTCCCTGTGCTATACAGAAGGACCTTATTAGTTATCTATTTTATATATAGTTGTGTGCATATGTCAATCCCAGTTTCCCAGTTTATTTCCCCCCCGCTTCATCCCCATTGGTAGGACTGATGTTGAAGCTGAAACTCCAATACTTTGGTCACCTGATGCAAAGAGGTGACTCATTTGCAAAAACCCTGATGCTGGGAAAGATTGAGGGCAGGAGGAGAAGGGGATGACAGGGGATGAGATGGTTGGATGGCATCACTGACTCGATGGATGTGAGTTTGAGTGAACTCCGGGAGTTGGTGATGGACAGGGAGGCCTGGCGTGCTGCGATTCAGGGAGTCGCAAAGAGTCGGACACGACTGAGCGACTGAACTGAACTGAACCTTCATCCCCAGGTAACCATAAGTTTGTTTTCTACATCTGGAATGCCCCTTCTTGCTTTACAAATAGCTACATATATTTAGAGGAGGTACCAACACTAATTTTCTAGTCTACACCATCACTCATGAACTAACTAATCAGCAGCTATGTGAAAAAATCTCTTCTGCAACACGTGCTTTTTTAAGTGAGAAACAAGACAGTAAGTCTCCAAGCACTTCTCTCTCATGTATGTGACACACGTATTCCAAGAGCTATTTCACTCGCTCTACATCAGTAGTCCTGTCCAACTATACGCGATGGTAATTGTGCTTTCATATTGCCTGTGATATCCAACAGCATCATTTTTTAACCGCATCATTTTTTAAATGAATTTTTCAATAACTTGTTATGCTTTCTCTCCAAGCACATTTGTCATCACATTTGGCTAGTTTTATACGCTTCCCTTCAATAGCATAAATAACACCTCATTTTGCTCTGAGGATTGCAATTCTATATGATGCCTCTAGTTTTGGTCTCCCTTCTACCTTTAACAATAAAATTAATCAGGTGGAGGTTTACTAAAGAGGTTTCTATGCTTCATTTGCAGGAACTTTGATGGCTCTGTATCACTACTCAACAAAGTTTCAGACAACATATTAGGGGGAAATAGGTGATCAATTGAACACAATCCAATTTCTAATTTATCATCACACTGCTTCTTTGCACTCCTCTTTTGACAAACAGCATGGTTTTGCTTTTTCTAGCACATAGAGTCACATACTACATTGGATTTTCAGGGTTTATACTGTTTTCACCTCTATTTTTATGCTTCAATGAACCACTCCAAAGCCATCGATCTTTCTTTGTAAACTAGAGATATACTATGACACATTTTAAGCTAGAAATACTCCCTTAAACATTGCTTTCACTGTTTCCAACCAGCTTTGATATAAAATATTCTGTTCTCCATTTCAGTAGTTTTCTTGACATTACAATATAAAAATTAACTATGATGAATGCAAAATCCAATAAATGCATACAATAATCCAAGGGCTTTCCAGGTGGTTCAGTGGTAAAAAATCTGCCTGCCAATGCAGGAGACGCAGTTTCAATCTCTGAGTTAGGAAGGTCCCCTGGAGAAGGAAATGGCAACCCACCCTAGTGCTTCTGCCTTGGAAATCCCATGGACAGAGGAGCCTGGCAGGCCACAGTTCTTGGGGTCACAAAGAGTCAGATACAACTTGGAGACTAAGCGCACACACACCCATACAATAATCCACAACTGACATAGAAGTACAATGAGCTAGACGAGCTGAATTCTACTCACTAAAACATTACACGAGATGATATAGCAAAACTGGAGTATATACACAAACTTTCTTGTAATATATACAAGACCTTTGAGAATATGAAACATAATGTAGCGAGATTTCAGTTAAAATAAAAACTGAGATTATAAATTTGTAAAACTGATATGAATAATATGGTCTTATTGTTTTTTCCAGCGGTCCAGTAGTTAAGATGCCATGCTTCCAAAGCAGTTCAACCCCTAGTCCAGGAACAAGGATCCCACATGCCAAGTGGCATGGCCAAAATTGAAAAGTAAAAAACTGAAAATCCTTGTGAATCACTCGAAAGATGGGCAGGGACTACAATAATCACAGCAGGCTTGGTTCCCCTTTAGATCGTCAAGATTGTTAAATCAATCATGTTCGTTCCATTTTTTTCATATATTCTCACTTTTTAAACTTAGAAATAATTTTGCATTCCCAGAAACCTTTTTTCCTATTCACCCATTACTTTGCAATATCTTAAGGTCTATATAATCTTTTTAATCTCTTTTTCTTCCTAAGTCTGTATCAGAATTTATTCTGACTTTGGTTAGATTTGCCTTGCAGCTACTGAGCCCATTATATGATTTAGAGGCTTTCTTCACCTACTTAGGGCTTTCCTGGTAGCTCAGACAGTAAGGAATTCACCTGCAGTGCAGGAGACTCGGGTTTGATCCCTGGGTCAGGAGGATTCCCCTGGAGAAGGGAATGGCTACACACTCCAGTATTCTTGCCTGGAGAATCCCATGGTGGGCTACAGTCTATGGGGTCACAAAGAGCTGGACACGACTGAGCAACTAACTCTCAGTTCCACCTACTTGCATCACTTAATGCACGTCATAACACAGGGCTTCTGCAGGCAGTGGGGAGCTGGCTGCTTCAGAAGGAACTGCTTCCTCTGTAGGTCAGAGCCACATGGCCTGGTAACCTGGGACTTCTCAACTGAAGCACCTAAAGAGGCACCCAAACTCTCAGGAACTATAAGATGAACAGTCCTGTCCCAAGATCACAGACAGAGAGCAGTTAAACCCAGCAGGGACGTTCTCCTTGAGGGAGACCAGGGTCCTTGAAACCAACAGTCCTTCTGATCAGTGGGTGCTGGCTTAGCCTTTGCCAGACAGACTGGCTTCCTCTTAGGTCCTTTGACTTTCCTTCGTAATTCCAATAATGGTACCCAAATTCAACCCTCAACCAACCAACAGCCACTCAAATTCCAGAGTGTTTGAGAGTCTCTTCCTAGGCTCCAGCAGTGAACTATGCTTTTCTTATGAGCTGATGATCCCAGCAGAAAGAAGGGGAGAAGGCATCATTAAAGTGGGCTCCAGCCAACATCTTATCAGAATCCTCAGCATGCATTCCATCCTTACACACACACACAAATCATATCTATTAGAACATTTCATGATTCTTCACCAGCCGAAGTGTGAAGTGGTGGTGTCTCCAGTTTTATTCTACCACTGACAGAAGGACATTCCACACCTGAAGAGGATGGAACTGCTTGTAGTTCCTACATCACTGTACACTGCCTTCCTGTGTGCTCCTGCTGGGGCTGCTACATTCCTCTTCCAAGCTTTCTTTTTTCCCCCCAATATTTTTGTATTTATTTGGCTATGCTGGGTCTTAGTTGTAACACGTGGGATCTAGGTCCCTGACCTGGGATCGAACCCAGGTCCCTGCATTGGGAGCACAAAGTCTTAGCCAATGGACCACCAGGGAAATCCTCAAGTTTCTTCTACATCAAGATTAGCTTAGGTGTCACCCCTTCAAGAAGCTAAACGCTCAGGTTGGGTTGAAATCCACACTCCCACAATACTTTATAACTGCCTCACTCTTAATGTTTATCACACATTATGTTGAACTTCTGTTGTGTTGGCTCCTTCTGAGCTGTTAGCCCCTCAAGGTAGAGGACTTTGTCTTATTCATTTGTGTATCATTGATGTCTAGCATAGTGTTGGCCACATGGTACATCCACAAAATATTATTTGTTGATTTATATTGAACATATATCACAGTGTCCAGCTAGACTGAAATGTGTGTTTTTCAATCCACCCACAAATGTTCCATGATTACTGCTATGGATTGATTGTCTGCATGCCCCCAAAAAGTGTATATTCAAAACCTAACCCTCAATAAACAAATTTATAAAAAATAAATGGATAAAAAATTTTAAATATATAAATAAAATGTAAAAAAAAAAAAAAAAACCAATAAACCCTAACCCTCAGTGTGATGGTCTTAGGTTCAGGATGGTCTCTGATAGGTGCTTAGGTCATGAGGGTGGAGCCTCCATAAATAGGGTTAGTGCCCTTACAAAAAGACCCCAGAGAGCTCCCTCACTCTTCTGCCATGTGAGGACACAAGAAAAAATGGTTTCTGATGAACTCATAAACCACCTCTCACCAGACATGAAATCTGCTGGCACCTTGATCTTGATCTTGGACTTCCAACCTCCAAAACTGAGAGAAATAAATTTCTATTGTGGATAAGCCACTCAACCTATGGTCTTCTGTTACAGCAACCCCAAAGGACTAAGACAACCAATTAAATCACAGTAATGTGCAATTCACATGATGATAAAGAATTTTCCTTTTTTTTTTTTTAACATGCAACATTGGATTTCAAGAGCCATCTGAGATTAGACTATTAACCAGGTTTCTGCAGATGAACATCTCTGTCGAAACAACACCATGCTGTTTCTCTGATACTTGAAACTCCTGCTCACCTAGATCAGAAGAACTCATTCACATTGCCAAGGTCACAGGATTCTACAACAAACCGTGTGAAGCGGCCAACACGTGTGGTCAGCACTGAGAGATTCTCACCCTGGCAGAGGACCTGACTGCTTTGCTGGAAGGACTCCTTCAACCAGACCACAGTGTCAGTTTCCCCCTGAATCACCCATATTTCCAGTGCACTGTGATTTATTCTTTCTGCAAACCCTTTTTATCCAGCCTGATTACCAACTGACACATCATCACCACATGATTCCCATGACCCACTTTCTATAGGGTATTAGACTCGGCACCAAATCAGATTGTTTAGTCACGCTCAGGTGAAAATAACTTGGGGGAAAAACTTTTGAAAACCAACACTCATTCTTAAGTTTGAAGGAAAGGAGAGAAAGTTAAAGGGAGAGAGGGGAGGAGAGACAGAGGAAGGAGGGAGGAAGGAAAAGAGGAAGGGAACAAGAGAGGGAGTGAAGGAGGAAAGAAATGATAGAGAAAAGCAGCATGGACTACCTTTTAAAACTTAACAAAGGGCTTCCCTGATGGTCCAGTGGTTAGAAACCCACCTTGCAATGCAAGGGACACTGGTTCTATTCTTAGTCCAAGAAGATCCCGCATGCCACAGAGTGGCTAAGCTCCTGAGCCCATAAGCAGCAACTACTGAGGCCTGCACACCCAGAGCCTGTGCTCCACAACAAAGAGTAGCCCCCGCTGGCTGCAGCTAGAGAAAGCACGTGCATCGCAACAAAGACCCAGTACAGTCAGAACTAAATAAATAAATCTTAAAAAAAAAACTTAAGAGGGTGGATTTTTGCACCCACATGACAACAAGCCACCACGTGATCACCTAGTTTCCTGAAAGAAGAATTTGCCCAGAATTCGCAACAGGGATGCAGAGAGGCCAGCAGTGCAGGCCATTGTCTGGGAACACAAGCTTGAACCAACCATTCTGCTTTTTTAGAAAGCCTTGCTAAGAGACGTGACATTCAAGGAGGGCCTAGAGCCACCCACTTCCAACCCCAATCCTCCCTATTGTTCAGGTAAAACCACCAAAAGTCTTCCTACTTGGCCCCCAATAGTCTGAGGTACAGAATCATCTTCACTGAAGATCCTTTTAAATGTTTTAACATCAATTTTCATTGAATATCACTTCAGAAACAGGGGCTTCCCTAGTAACTCAACTGGTAAAGAATCTGCCTGCAATGCAGGAGACCCTGGTTTGATTCCTGGGTTGGGAAGATGCCCTGGACAAGGATAGGTTACCCACTCTAGTATTCTTGGGCTTCCCTGGTATCTCAGGCAATAAAGAATCTGCCTGCAATGTGAGAGATCTGGATTGGATCCCTGGGTTGAGAAGATCTCCCAGAGAAGGGAAGGGCAATCCACTCTTGCATGGAGAATCCCCATGGACAGAGGAGCCTGGGGGGCTACAGTCCATGGGGTGACAAAGAGTTGCACAAGACTGAGCGACTAAGCACAGCATAGAAACAGTATATGAAATGTGATCCTGTTTTTTTTTTTTTAAATCTCATTATTAAGTAAATGATTCAACCTTCCTGATAATAAGGACAACAGCAATTAAAAAACAAAACAAAACAAAACAAAAAACCTTGGTGAAAGAAAGCCTGAGAAACACAATCCAGAAGAAACTAGGGAGACCAGAAGACTAAATTCAGGATTCAGTCCTGGTTATATCAATACCTGGGTACCAATACTGATTCTTGGATGAGAAAAAGGATAATAGGAAAACTGGTGAAATGTGCATAAAGCTGGAGTCTAATGGATACTTAAGAA
The DNA here is from genome assembly GCF_000754665.1 of Bison bison bison. NCBI lineage: Eukaryota > Metazoa > Chordata > Mammalia > Artiodactyla > Bovidae > Bison > Bison bison. The sequence goes on along the minus strand of NW_011494715.1, from coordinate 6,522,326 downwards.
CCAATGTTAATTCAGTTTTGGCAAATGTAGTAGAGGAAATTAAGAGGAGAGTCGGTAGGAATATTGTACTGTTGTTGAAACTTTCTTGTAAATCTAAAGTTATTCCAAAATAAAAAATTTATTTAGGTGAACAAAAGCATGCCTGAGAAGCTTAGAATCAAGAAAAAATACAACTCCTAAGAGAGTCTTCCATGCATTCCTCTTTTTTTTTTTTTTTTAACAATAAGTTCCCTTAACTTACTGTCCTTATTTTTATGCTTGCTGTTCAGAAGCTCAGATCCAAATTCAACGCTGGATCACATCAGCTTCTTTAACCCTTGGAGTTCTCATCTGTGTTTCCTCATTTTTCCTGATCCTAATTTCCCATTGCAGGTAGAAACAGAGCCTAACCTTGCTGCATTTCTCCTATTATTGTCTAATCCTTTCAGGAAGGAGGTTCCGCATTAATTATATATGTGAAAATTGTCCAAAAGCACAGAAGCAAGATAGTCATGGCTCAGAAAGTCAGGGGTTATGGTGAATGGCTCCTTTAGGCAGAAAGATGACTCAGGGGAGAAACAATGATTGTCTTCAAATAACTGATAGATTGCCCTTGAGAAAGCAGGAGAGATTTTCCTCTGTGTCACACCAAAAGGCCAAACCCCAACCAAGGGTAGCTCATCACTAGAGGCAGACTCTCAATTCAAAGTCAGGAAGAACTAACAAAGCTGACCAATGAGGGAGCAATTAGTTCTCCCAACCTAGAGACACTTAAGGCATAGCTAGATTATTTCAACACAATCCTCTCTTTTAAAAATGCTATTAAGGGACTTCCTTGGTGGCCTACCAACCTAAGACTCCATGCTCCCAATGCAGGGGGCCTGAGCTCCATTCCTGGTCAGGGAACTAGGTCCTATATGCCACAACTAAAGATTCTGCATGCCACAACTAAGACCCAGTGAGCCAAATAAATAATTCACTTAAATTAAAAACTAAAATGCTATGAAAATGCAATAAGTCTGAATAGATACATGCACATGTATGGCTGAGTCCACTTGCTATTCCCCTGAAACTATCACAACATTGTCTGTTAATTGGCTATGTGCTGTGCTTACTCATGCAGTCATGTCTGATTCTTTGCAACCACATGGACTATTGCCCACCAGACTCCTCTGTCCATAGGGATTCTCCAGGCAAGAATATTGGAATGGGTTAGCCATGCTCTCCTCCAGGGGATCTTCCCAACCCAGGGATTGAACCCAGGCCTCCTGCATTACAGGCGGATTCTTTACCATATGAGCCACCAGGGAAGCCCAAGAATACTGGAGTGGGTAGCCTGTCCCTTCTCCAGGGGATCTTCCAAACCCAGGAATCGAACTGGGGTCTCTTGCATTGCAGGCAGATTCTTTACCAGCTGAGCTGCCAGGGGAACCCTAATCAGCTATACCCCAATACAAAATAAAAAGTTAAAAATAAATGAATAAAATGGATTTTTTTTTTTAATGCAGTAAGACTGATTCAACGGGTAGCAAGACTCTAGTCTAGAGCATCTGTCAGGGATTCCATCATTGAAGAGGTTCAGCTAGGAGATCTGAACATTTCTTTCAGCTGCATATTCTGTGTAGTTCATACTACAGTTCTGGATGTGGAATGAATAAACATAACAGCAGTGTGTGATATTCATTAAATGCTTACTCTGCTTTGGGAGCTGTGGGGTGCACTTCAAAGCCATCATCTCTTGGAATCTTCCAGCAACTCTCCCAGCTGACCCATCAGGAGAGTTTATGCTCCCCGCAGTGACACTGCTTTTCACACTGCTCTTGTTCCCAGTGGCAGTGTTGGTGAGCTGGCTGCAGTGTGACACCCCAAAGGCAGAGTCTAGGAGAGCTACTTGTGTCTTTTTAGCAAGAGGTATGGGTGACTGAGTCAGGGGACCCATTTAGTCAACAGCTATGGCCTTGACAATCAACTTAATAATGTATTGTGCTAAGTCACTTCAGGGCTTCCCTGATAGCTCAGTTGGTAAAGAATCCACCTGCAATGCAGAAGACCCTAGTTTGATTCCTGGGTAGGGAAGATCTGCTGGAGAAGGGATAGGCTACCTACTCCAATATTCTTGGGCTTCCCTGGTAGTTCAACTGGTAAAGAATCTGCCTGGAATGCAGGAGACCTGGGTTCAATCCCTGGGTTGGGGAAGATCCCCTGGAGAAGGGAAAGGCTACCCACTCCAGTATTCTGGCCTAGAGAATTCCATGGACTGTAGAGTCCATGGGGTCGCAAAGAGTCAGATATGACTGAGCAACTTTCACTTTCAAGTCTCTTCAGTCATGTCCAGTTCTTTGTGACCCTATGGACTGTAGCCCACCAGGCTGCTCTGTCCAGTGGATTCTCCAGGCAAGAATGCCATGCCCTCTTCCAGGGAATATTCCCAACCCAGGGATCAAACCCACATCTCTTTATGTCTCCTGCATTGGCAGGCGGCTTCTTTACCATTAGTGCCACCTGGGAAGCCCCAATAATGTATTGAGAATATGGCAAGTCTATCTGTTCAGGAAGAAAATCTCCTTTTCCTCAGCACCCCTAGCTTCAAGTAGAATGTCCTTAAATGAATGCTGTGTCATATGTATAATATGGTACCTACTAGGTGTGTGACCTTGGGCCAGTCACTTAACTTCTGTCCACCTCTCACTCACTCTAGTGGGTCAGGCAAATATTTCTGAGAACACTTATTGCTAACATTTAGTGGTAAAGAACCTGCCTGTTAGTGCAGGAGACGTGGGTTGGATCCATGGGTCGGGAATATCCCCTAGAGGAGGGCATGTCAACCCACTCCAGTATTTTTGCCTGGAGAATCCCAAGGACAGAGGAGCCTGGTGGGCTACAGTTCATGGGGTCACAAAGAGTCAGATACTACTGAAGTGGCTTAGAATGCACTTTGCTAACACTACAGATAACCGGTATTTTAAACAACATCCAAAATTCAAGTAATGAGTGAAGGGCCATCTCAGTTCTTCATCTTGTGGTTTAAACTTTTTCATAAAGTACTCATTTGCCAATGATTTTATTTTTAGCCTCAGTACCTCTTGGGAAGTAACTATTGAGCTCCATTTTTAACATCTGCAAAATGGGGACATAAGCCCAATGACTCAACCCTCCAGACTGTGGTGGATTATCATGCTGGGCTCCAGGACAACGAAAATGGTACTCTTTTGAAATCACAGCTTCTGCCACAGGAAGGAGCTAATGATATTAACTGTTATTAAGCCATCCAGAGGAACATTTGGAAGCAGAATAGCATTGGCCTTATAGAGAATAAAAAACAGGAGTTTGTGATAGGGGTCTTGTTCCCCAAGAGGAATAGCTTGTAGGAAGAGAATCAATGTTGCCCAAGGTTCAAAGGAGACAGAACCCTGTTAATAAGGTAACGTTATAACAGTTTGTAACAGTTATAAAAATTTGTCACTGAGTGTCCAGATGCCATGTGGCATATACAGATCAATCAGACACCTTCCCTGCCCTCAATTACCAGCAGCTCACAGGAAAGGCAGAAAAAGAAGCAATAAACGAAGCAAACTGGGTCACATGCAATGATAGTACTGTGCCAGCACAGAAGAGAAAATGATGGATTCAGAGCAGTCTTGATAAGCATTCTGAACAAGGTGGCCTCAGAACTTGGTCTTAGGGTTGGTTAAGAATCCTATAGATGAGGTTAAAGGAGGAGGGAAGAAAAAGAAGAAGGTTCTGACCAGGAGGGCAGGTTATACATAAATTCACAGAAGCAGCCAAATTAAAATTATGACTTTCTGGGGGATTTCCCTTGTGGTCCAGTGGTTAAGACTTCACTTTCCAACACAGGGAGTACAGGTTCCATTCCTGGTGGGAGTTCAGGTCCCACATGCCTCAGTGCAAAAAAAAAAAAAAGACAAAAGCAATATTGAAATAAATTCAATATTTTAAAAAATGGTCTACATTTTAAAAAGCTTTAAAAAATAAAATAAAACTGTGAATTTCTATAAAATGAAGAAGAGAGGGGATACAGGACATAAAAATAAAAGAGCAAGCTGAGAGACTTCAGTGGTTAAGATTCCTAGCTCCCAATAGAGGAGACATGGGTTCAAGCCCTGGTAGGGGAACTAAGATCCCATATATTTCTCACGCTGCCAAAGAAAATAAAATTAAAAAC
>NW_011494715.1:6514907-6518003 GCF_000754665.1 Bison bison bison | reverse complement strand
GAGGCACTGAAGAGGTTGTGATCTGAAGCAGAGACTGAGGCAGGAAGCTCAGGAAGGAAACTCTTACAATGGTCCAAATTCACACTATTAAAGGGCTCAGTTAGGGGCACAACAGTGAAGTGGAAATTGCATGTCATGGAGCTCTGCAGGATGTTCCCAGGGTTGGAGGTCCAGGTTTCTGGAAGGTATTATTGGCGTCCGTCTAGTCAAGGCTATGGTTTTTCCAGTGGTCATGTATGGATGTGAGAGTTGGACTGTGAAGAAAGCTGAGTGCTGAAGAATTGATGCTTTTGAACTGTGGTGTTGAAGAAGACTCTTGAGAATCCCTTGGACTGCAAGGAGATCCAACCAGTCCATTCTAAAGAAGATCAGCCCTGGGTGTTCTTTGGAAGGAATGATGCTAAAGCTGAAACTCCAGTACTTTGGCCACCTCATGCAAAGAGTTGACTCATTGGAAAAGAGTTTGATGCTGTGAGGGATTGGGGGTAGGAGGAAAAGGGGACGACAGAGGATGAGATGGCTGGATTGCATCACCGACTCGATAGACATGAGTTTGAGTGAACTCCGGGAGACGGTGATGGACAGGGAGGCCTGACGTGCTGCGGATTCATGGGGTCGCAAAGAGTTGGACACAACTGAGCGACTGATCTGAACTGAAGAGCCAACCACATTTGGTTGGCACTTCAGAGTTTCCACATCACTTCCTCTTCCTTCCACCCCTGGGCCACACCTATCTTGCTCAGGGTGTCACTCCACTACTATCCAGTCTTTCCTACACTGGGGTCCATTTCCAACAGGCTCTTAGAATCACATTCCAAATGCATTTTCCCACTGGCTCCAGAACCAGAAGTGGTTCCCAGTTCGACCCATGCCCAGCCCCACTTCCCCGCCCCCGGATTCCTGGCAGAAAATGGAGAGGAAGGACTTTGGATTACTAACAGTCAATCTATTTCATTCACATTTACGCCCCCAACTCGGGCCCTGGTGCCAGCCAAGGCCTGTTGTGTGTAAGTGACTGACTCGGTATTGTCGCTGGTGTTTCCTTATGTCATTTGCCAGGCTCCCACCCCCCCTCCCCACTTCTCTATACCCCTTGCCTTCTTCAAAATCCAGCCTGGAGCTCACCTCTAGGAAACCCGTAAGTAGCACACAGATGACCACTATCAACTGGACATTTTGTTTGGGCTCCCTGCCCCCGCTTCTCTGCTGAAGACTGGCACCCCTAAAGGGACCCAGAGGGACGCCACCTATTCTCCCAAACTTGGTGGGAAACGCGGTTCCTTGAATTGCTTCCTGACAGAACTGCGCTTGTGCAGAGAGATTCCCCTTCCAAAGTCCCCAGCTTCCCCTTTACCTTCCATCTCTTCTCAGGGGAGTCAGGGGGCAGAATATTTTTAAGACACAGACACCTCAGTCTCCTGGAATTTTGACCACCAGGAAGACTCTCAGGTCGTGGGGTGACCTGCCATCCTTCCTGCCAGCAATCTGCCAAGATTTCGTCAACTAGAGAAAGGAAGCTATTCAGCCACGCTGAGAAAGATAAATACTGTAGATAACTGGATAAAGCACTTGTAATCACTCAATGGCCCAGCCATCTTTTAATTACCTTGGGAAGAGGAGATAAGAATAATGGAAATCTACAGATAATCCATTAGTTGCAAAAAGCCTTCCACATCAAATGTGCAATTTAAGTTGAAGCTTACAAGACACAGAAGAGGCCAGGGAAGTGTTTTCGGGAAGGAAGTAAAATCCAAAAAAAACAGGAAAGACACAAAAACGTTCTCCACAAATGCTAGGCACACCATAGTTATTACCCCAAACTCTGCATGCTCTTTCCCATTAACCAAAAGGCTAAAGCTTTTCCAACGCTGACAAGTGGCATCGGATCACTCCCTAGGGATTCTCTGTTCTTTAGCCACTTAACACTCACAATAAATTTTCCTGTAGAGCCATTTAAAACATTATTCTCCAGGGGGTATTCTAGTTTACCTTGAAGAGCCTGTGGCATATATCTCAACCCAACAGCAAAAAGGCTTAAAATTCAACCCACTCTAAGAGGCAGAAAAGCCTGCCCAGCCCAGGTAACTTTGTGAGCCAGAATGGCAGCTGGTTCCAACTCTATTTCAGGAAACTCACTGTTACACACAAGAAAGGTCCGTCCAGGAAAGGGAAAAAGACATGCCTGTGGTCACCCAAACATTAGTGGCAGAATCTGCTCCAGGTCTGGGTCCTCTAAATCTGAGACCACATTTAATTTAAAATAGAAAACTTCAGGACTTCCCTGGTGGTCCAGTGGTTAAGACCCTGCCTTCCAATACAGGGAGTGCAGTTCCATCCCTGATGGGGGAACTAAGATCCCACATGCTGTGGGGAAACTAAGGCTGTGTGCCACAACGAAGACCCAGTGCAACCAAAATTAAAAAAATAAATTATTTTTTATTATTAATTTAATAAATTATTAAAAATAAAGAAGTAAAATAGAAATTTTCTTCCTATTTGTCTGTCCCTACTATAACACATGGCCATCAGCTCTCAGCTCCGTCAGGGTCTGCCTCCACTGTACACGCCTGTGTCACCCAGGGTCACACGCTTCCTGGGTAGCCTTCACCCACTGACTTAGGCAGGGGGTAAAGACCCAGGCATTTCTGCCCAATACGGGTAATACAAACGGGCAATTTGTACTCCCAAGCTCTCGGCTGAGCTAATAACGAGGATTTTATCAGACCCGCATGACACCGACTTCTTCCTCTGCCTGATCTCATTTTCCTCTGGCTTCTTTCACAGATGCTGATTCCCGACACACATCTCACACCCCAGACTCCTCCTCACTGCCGGCTCCTAGAGACCCTGACCTGCCCTACAGCCCACCGCAGGCCATGCCACACCACTCTCCACTGTCCTCAGTTTGGTCATCCCTGACTTACCCATCCTAATTCCAGGCTTGAACTCGGCCACCAATTGAGACAGACTTTCTCTCCTCACCCTGTACCCCGGTCTTCCCCTTTATCCTGAACTTCAACTCTCTCGAGCATGGTCTTTCTGCCTCCCCAACCAATGATGCAGCAGAATAGAAGCTCCGAAGAGCTGGACGGTCTC
>NW_011494715.1:6511801-6514807 GCF_000754665.1 Bison bison bison | reverse complement strand
TCTCCCCACAGGCCTCTGTCCATCAACCCAGACCCATACAGGGGCTTCGGCTGACGTGGGATAAGCCAGGTTCCCAAAGCTGGTGGAGCTGTCACGTGAAGTATGTAAGAAGAGGCCCTCATGCCTTATCTTGGGAAATGCGGATCTCTCATGTACCGATGGCTCTCTTGGCTCTCTTGTTTTGCTTTAAGAGAACTGAAGTTTTTTAAAAACAGAGTTACCATATGATCTTGCAATCTTACTCCTGAGCATATATCAGGAGAAAACTATAATTCAAAAAGAGACTTGCACCCTCATGTTCATAGCAGCACTATTTACAATAGCCAGGACATGGAAGAATTGAAATGTCCATCAACAAATGAACAGATAAAGAAGATTATCTGCAATATATATAATGGAAAATTACTGAGTCATAAAAAGAATGAAACAATGTCATTTGCAGCAACATGCATAGACCTAGAGATTATCATACTAAGTGAAGTAAGTCAGACAGAGAAAGATAAATATCATATGATATCACTTATATGTGGAATCTAAAAAGAATAAGACACAAATGAACTTATTTACAAAACAGAAATAGACCTACAGACATAGAAAACAAACTTACAGTTACCAAAGGAGAAAGGAGCCTGGGGAAGGGATAAATTAGGGCGTTTGGTTTAACATATACACACTGCTGCTGCTGCTGCAGTTGCGAAGTTGCTTCAGCCATGTCTGACTCTGTGCGACCCCATAGACGGCAGCCCACCAGGCTCCCCCGTCCCTAGGATTCTCCAGGCAAGAACACTGGAGTGGGTTGCCATTGCCTTCTCCAATGCATGAAAGTGAAAAGTGAAAGTGAAGTCGCTCAGTTGTGTCCAACTCTTAGCGACCCCATGGACTGCAGCCTACCAGGCTCCTCCATCCATGGGATTTTCCAGGCAAAAGTACTGGAGTGGGGTGCTATCGCCTTCTCCCAACATATACACACTATTATATATTAAATAGGTAAACAGCAAGGACATACTGTATAGCACAGGAAACTATGTTCATTATTTTATAATAACCTGCAAGGGAAAAGAATCTGAATTTACATGTCTCTGTGCATATATAAAACTGAAACACTGTGCTATACGTTAGAAACTAACACGACATTGTAAATGAACTATACTTAAATAAAATTTACACCTTTTTTAAAGAGACATTTTAAAATTAAGGTAGGATTTTGGAAAAAAAAAAAACACAGGGCGCTTGGGTTGCAGTGAAATTTGACTATTGTGGGAAGAGTGCCCATGTCTAGTTTTCCCGAAACGGTTTTGATTTAAGCCTGCCATCACAGTACAATTGGCAAGTAGCGTTACTTTTGACTCTTGAGTGTCCTGGTTTGGTGATAATGAGGTCACCCAGTGTACAGGCCATCTGACTTCAGAGCAAGTCTCTGTCGATACCCCTCCCCAATGTTGGCCATGCTGAGAAAAAGAGATGGTGGCACTCTGGGTGATGAGTGGAAAGAACAGGACAGATGTAGGAATGAGTGATTATGGACCAGGCACCAGCCCAGAGACTTGGATGAATTCCTTAGTCTCTTCTTGCTTTATCTGAAAAAATGGAAGTAATAAAGTACACTCAGGTTCGGGTTACCCCTGCAGCGACGCCCCCTGGTCCCACCGGTACCACTGCTGCTCCCGCCCCTTCGTTTCTCGGCCGCGCAATGGGCACCCGCATAATTATTTAAAAAAAAAAAAAAAAGTACACTCAATCTTTTATACCTGGGTTGTTGAGAATATCATGTAGAATAATGGATATAAAGTTGCTTTGAAACTATAAAGCCCTATTCAGACATCAAATATGGACAAACTGAATGAATGAATAATTGATTGATTGAATAGCACGGGAGAGATGTTAGGTGTAATTATTATCAAGATGTGGGAAAGAAACTAGCATATTTTCCTAAAAGTCAGTAGGCCTCCCATTGAGAGGCAGAGTCTAATTCCCCTACGTTTGAGTTGAGTTGGACTTAGAGACTCACTTCTAATGAAGAAATGCTGCAGAGGTGACTTTGTGTGACTTCCAAGGTACTTTAACCTGGCTCTTCCTCTCTTGACATGCCTGCTTTTCCATCTCAGCTACCATGATGTAAGGAAGCCCAAGTAACAATGGAGAGCCCAAGAGTAGGGTTTCAACCCTCACCCCAGTTGAGGTTCAGCCTTTGAGGCTAACAAACAGACAGCCTTTGAGACGACTCCAGCTCCAGCCACTACCTGATTACAACCTCAGGAGAGACTCCAAGTGAGAACCACCTCCTAAGCCCAGTCAACAATAAATGATCATTTTGTTTTAAAAAAAGAAGAAAAATAAATCAATGAGCATGTGCTCTGAAAGCAAGATGCTCCTCTTAGTACACACTGCCTCTAAAGGATGTAAGAAAGAGTGCATTAAATGTGACTCTGGGACTTCCCTGGCGGGCCAGTGGTTAGGAATCTGCCTGCCAATGTAGGGGACTCGGGTTCAATTCCTGGTCCAGCAAGATCCCACATGCCTTGGGGCAACTAAGCCTGTGCTCCGCAACTACTGAAGCCCACACACCTGAACCCATGCTCCTCAACACAAGAAGCCACTGCAGTGAGATGCCTGTGCACCTCAGCTAGAGCGTATCACCACCAGCCACGACTAGAAAAAGGCTGCCTGCAGCAGTGAAGACCCAGCACAGCCAAAAATAAATAAATGTGACTCTGTCTAAGCAGCTAGAAATCCATGGCCCTGACAATAGCCTTAGAGAAGGGTGACTCAAAACATTTAGTTTTCTTTAATAACCAATTATGACTGTCATCTCCACATTTATCGTAATCTTTGAAATTACATTTTCAGGCACTACCATCTCTTGGGATAATGGGTCCATAAGCTTCTTGCGTATGAAACACTTCCAGAATTTGAAAAGCAAACATGTGCTCCATTTCTCTACCACACTTAACCATTTCAGAATACAATCCTATTCACTCTCAAACTTAACCTTCCCAGACTGAGAAG
>NW_011494715.1:6507633-6511701 GCF_000754665.1 Bison bison bison | reverse complement strand
TTTTTTTTTTTTTTTTTTTTACCATATCCCCTACTGGCAAACCAGTGTGGTACCTAAAATAGTCAAAGGCTGTGGAGTCAGTACAAATCCCCAGTGAAATGAAATTTAACTAAGTAGGTTATTTATTAATTTGTGTATGGTTTTAATTGAGTTTGAAGAACAGCATGTGGGTTTTTAATTTGTATGAAAGAATATAATCCATACTGAAGTACTTGAAAATAAATGCATAATGGTCTGAACTGAATATTAAGATTCTTATGGGTGATTTTTATTACATGTTAAAAACTACAACTTTTCCTTGGGAAGAAAGCATCACAATCATAGTACAAAACTGCCAGAAAAAGTGTGCCTGCATCAGGCCTCAGGTGGTTTCAGAGTAACCATGCCTTGCCTTGCAGAATCCAGGCTATATTGCTCAAATTAATGGTGGCCACAGTTGGATCCCCAACCGAGTGTACTCTACTCAACAAAAAGTCAGCTGTGATAAATCAGATCTATTCTGATTCCCATACACACAGGGCTCCGTTGCCTCTCCCTGTTGCATCTGCTTGCCAACTCTTCCCCCCACAACTGGAGTGCCTGTCCATCTTCACCCACTTTTCCAGATCTCCTTTTGCATTTCTTTCTTAATTTCCAACTTTGAGGACTGGTATTTTATGATTCTTTCTTAGAAATCTTCCAAAGAAACAAAAAGAGAATTTGCATATTTTTAATTAAATAAAAGCTCTATCTTTTTAATTAAATAAAACTTCTAAACTATGTAAACCCTTTTATCAAAGGGCAATGTGCCTAAGACACGATGTGGGATCTTAATGGTCTTATTTTTCCTGTCTCTTAAAGCATGCTACTTTTCCATTACCTGGAAGGTATTGTTGCTCATCTTTCCTCATCATTACTCATCAACTGTTCCCAACTTTGCTAAAAGAAGATGAAAATAATTTTTAAATGGAAGGATGATGGCACTGCCTAGGAAGATGAAGCAAAATGAAGAAATTATCATTCTTTGGTTTTCTTGTTGCCAAAAGGAATACGTCATCTTTTCAAGAAGGTATAAAAGAAGCCAGTGGGCCCTATCTTTGTAGTCTGCTCTCAGCCTTCATTAAACTCAAATGACAACTCAGGAATTTTTAATTTCCTACCTTTAAAGGCAAAGAAAAGAAGACGAACAGAGAAAGACATTTCAAATTATTTGATAAACCAGAAAATGAAAAGCGACAGAGAGCAGCACTCTAGACTTGAATCATGATGGGAAAATGAAACCTGTAAGTGAAACCTCAGACTGCGAGTCCTCAGATGATGGTATCCTGATGATTCTTCCCAAATTTTAAGAACCAAGGTGTGAACGATGTATATTTAAGGTTGAAAAGGGAATGCAGTATTTTCTAATCATTAGTCAAAGGATGGATAATTGTTACAAGCACCTGGCCTATCCCATTTTGCTAAAAGGACATGCAATATTAACAGCATTGTCTTATTTTTTTATTATATTTGTGCCACAAAATTTGCTTGATTCAAAGGGGTTTACTATTTGAATTTTTACCAAAATTTCTAATGAGGTTGTTTTCCACTACTCCTTTATGTTCACTTCTATAAAGTATTCATAAAAATGAGTGAAAGTCGCTCAGTCGTGTCTGACTCTTTGCAACCCAATGGACATCCATGGGATTCTCCAGGCCAGAATACTGAAGTAGGAAGCCTTTCCCTTCTCCAGGGGGTCTTCCCAACCCAGGGATCAAACCCAGGTATCCCACATTGCAGGCAGATTCTTTACCAGCTGAGCCCCAAGGGAAGCCTGGAAAGTATTCATAGAGTGACTCAAAATAGAAAAGACAAATAAACCACTGGCCCCCAATGCTGACCATTTTTCCCTCTGCCTTCTGGAACCTTCCATGTGTTCTAACCCACCCTGACTTTCCCTTCCCAGAATTATTGTCCCCTAAATCTCCACCATAACAATAGCTTCATGTTGTTTTTACATTTGGTTTCTTACCTAGAACGAATCATAGTGCTCTTATGAATACACAGTTATTCAGCCAACAGACATGTGAGAGCTGTGACGAGCACTGTGGGAGCCACAGGGACACGTCAGTAAGCACATTAGACATCATCCCTGACTTTAGGGTGGCATTTACTTCAGCTGTGGCAACGCCAGAACTTAATCAAGGGGGAGAGCAGTGAAAAATGTCGTAGCTTCAGTGTGAGACAGACCTGGATTTGAATTTTGGTATTACCATTTCCTGGGCTGCCCAGGTAGTTCAGTGGTGAAGAATCCACCTGCCAACATAGGAGACATGGGTTCAATTCCTGGGTCGAGAAGCTCCTCTGGAGGAGGAAATGGCAACTCACTCTAGTATTCTTACCCGAGAGATCCCATGATCAGAGGAGCCTGGCGGACTACAGTCCATGGAATCGCAAAAGAGTCAGACATGCTGAAACTTTCCTGGTGGTCCAATAGTTAAAAATCTGCCTGCCAGTGCAGGGGACATGGGTTCAATCCCTGGTCCAGGAAGATCCCAAATACTTTAGAGTAACTAAGCTTGTGCACTGCAATGAAGAGTAGCCCCCACTCACCACAACTAGAGAAAGCTCTCATGCAACAATGAGGACCCAGGGCAGCCAAAAATAAAGAAATTTAAAAAAAAAAAAGAGTCAGACAGAACTGAGCACGCACCCATGCGTGCATGACTACTTCCTACCTGCAGGAACTTGGGAAAGTGTCTTTGCCTGTCTGAACCTTGTTCTCTTCATCTGAGCAGTGGCGGTTCCAATTCCTTCCTTGAATAAGTGTTTATTAGTTTACTAGAGCTTCCATAATAAAATACCACACAGACTGAGGAGGGGCTTTAAAAAAAATAGAAATTCATTTTTCCACAGTTCTGGAGGTGGAAATCCAAATCAAAGTCGGGGCAAGGTTTCTCCTGCAGCCTTGCTCTTTGCCCTGAAGACGGCCACCTTCTCACTGTGTGCTCACACCGCCTGTCCACTGCGCACACACCCCTGGGGTCGCCTGGTCTTCTTATGGGGACACCACCCACGTTGGACTAGGGCTCCACCCTTATGACCTCATTTAACCTTAATTATTTCCTTAAAAGCCCTCTCTCCTGTGGACACAGAGGGGGAAGGAGATGGTGGGACACGAGAGAGTAGCACTGAAACATATATACAACCATGTGTAAAACAGGGAACTTGCTGCGTAACGCAGGGAGCTCAGACTGCTGCTCTGTGACAACCTAGCGGGGTGGGAGGAGGGAGGAAGGTTCGTGAGGGAGGGGATATATGTATGCCTGTGGCTGATTCATGGTGATGTATGGCAGAAACCAACAAAAAAAATAAAAACAAAAATAAATTAATTTTAAAAAACACGTGAATTAAAAAAAAACACACCTGTCTCTAAATATAGTCACATTAGGGATGAGGGTTTCAACATATAAATTTAGGGAGGACACAGTCTGCAACGAAGTGTTATAAGGATTAAAGCATATACCGTCTACAGCATACCTGGCATACAACAGATGCTCCATTTAAAAGGATTAATTATCATTCAAGTCTTTCTAGCTCCTAGGTCAGCACTTTTTGCACCAAGTACTTCAAACGAGTTGAAATGATGTCTCACAGTTGTTACAGTATCTATACGTTAGATATTATATGACACCTTTTTCACATACTTCCTATTACTTTGAGATGTGGGTCTTTCTAGGTGTCTTCTGTCACTCCCGAGTCTGAGTATAAAGCCTCAAACAATGGGAAGCGTGTCTTCATTTGCACACCAACCAGGAAGGTCCTCACCCCACACCCCAGACCCCTCCACAGCTACTGGGGTTGAGAATGAGGGGTAACAGGTTTGTGTTAAGCCATTCAGATGCTCTCTTTTGGTTGGTCCCAGATCTAGGGTGAGGCAGTACAGGATAATTCTGGAGCATATTGTGCCAGAAAACACAAAGTATTCGTGTGATCAGTTTAGGACACGAGCCAATTTGAAGAACTCCCACGGGCCAAATGTGGGGCAGTTTGAGTGTCAAAGTAGAGTAATTACAGTAAGTGTTTGCAATACATTGAGGGTTTTTTTTT
>NW_011494715.1:6502825-6507533 GCF_000754665.1 Bison bison bison | reverse complement strand
AGGAAAATAGGGAAAACCTTTCTGTGTAACAATCCCATTTAAAAATGAAGAAAGACTGATAGAAAATCATCACTTTTCAACCTCTAACGTAGTAAGTAATTAGGCAAAGCTCATCCAAAGGATATTGAATGAAAGTTGAAGGGCAACAGAATATTCACGAAGTCTCCAAGGTATCACCCCACAGATTTCTTATGAATTAGAAAAGTCAAACATATAGTTACAATGGAAAGACTTGGTGATTTCTATATTAACTAAATAATCAAGATTAATCTCACCAGAAATTGCCTCCTGATGTGATGAAGTAAGTATACAATATCACCAAGGTAATTGTTTTACCAAAAAATGTTTAACCTGAATCTAACCATGCAGAAACACCAGACAAATTCAGAATGAAGGACATTCTGTAAGACAACTGGCCAGAAAACTTCAAAATGGTCAGTGTCAAGAAACACAAAAGAAGGCAGGGCGATTGTTCTAGATTTTTAAATGACCAGAAATATGCAGCATAAAAACCTTGACTGAAGATTATCATACTAAGTGAAGTAAGGCAGACAGACAAAGATACATATTATATGATATCCCTTTATGTAGAATCTAAGAAAAATGATGCAAATGAACCTATGGTTGGTCGGTGGGCAGGGCGGGGCGCCAGGGAGGATGGATTGGGAGTTGGGGATGGACATGTACACGCTGCTATATTTAAAATGAATGACCAACAAGGGTCTTCTGTGTAGCACAGGGAACTCTGCTCAATATTCTATAATAACCTAAGTGGGAAAAGAATTTGAAAAAGAATAGATACACTTATAACTGAATCACTTTGCTGTACACCTGAAATGAACACAACATTGTTAATCAACTATACTCTAATATAAAGTTTTAAAAAATTTAAAAACCTTGATTGGATCCTCAATTTTAAAAATCATAAAGGGGAATTTGGGACGCTTGAGAAACTTTGAATATATATTGGATATTACCTGATACTGTTAAATTGTGGCTAATTTTCTTAGGTGTGATAAGGGTGGTTCAGAAGAAGAAAGTCTTTACCTTAGGAGGCAATGCTGAAGAACTTTAGGGGCGAACCTCATATCTACTACTTACTTTCAAATAGTTCAGTCAAAAATCA
Source organism: Bison bison bison (assembly GCF_000754665.1). Taxonomy (NCBI): domain Eukaryota; kingdom Metazoa; phylum Chordata; class Mammalia; order Artiodactyla; family Bovidae; genus Bison; species Bison bison. The sequence goes on along the minus strand of NW_011494715.1, from coordinate 6,506,407 downwards.
GCTTTGTGTGTGTGTGTGGGGGGTGTGTGTGTGTGGTGTGTGTGGTGTGTGTGTGTGTGTGTGTGTGTATGTGGGGTATGTGTGGCGTGTGTGTGTGTGTAGGCAGAGAAAGAGAAAGCACACAAACATGGCAAAATGCTAATTGATGAGCATTAATAAACAATAAGGTTTATTCTTCTATTCATTCAACTTTTCTATGGGCTTGAAATTTTTCAAGATACCCTTGGGAGCAAATAATCTCTTTTCCTGGAATTTGCAATTAGGATTTAGAAATGTCATTCTAGGTTGATCACTCAAGCCTAGAAATTGAGTTTGGGTTGTTTATTTTAACAAGTAAATCCAGAAGCTAAGGGCAGCCACCTTCTACCACAGGCTTGGAAAAACGGGAAAAACAACCCAGATGAAGAAACAGAAGAATCAGATGCCCAGAATTTTGCAGAACAGAGAAAGCAGGCAAACCCCAAAGACAGACAGACAGACAGACACCATCTCCTTGTTTCTGGATCTTTGTTTCTTGGTCTCAGGCCCCTAAAAAGGCAGCCGCATGCCTGCCAATGGGTTTTAGGTGACATTGCTATATCTAAAGTCCTCCTCTGGGGACTTCCCTGTGGTGAAGTGGGTTAAGAATTTAAGAGTCTGCCTTCCAATGCTGAGGACAGAGTTTCCATCCCTGGTCAGGGAACTAAGATCCCTAATGCCAAAGGCCGCAACTAGAGAAAGCTGGCACATAGCAATGAAGACCCAATGCAGCCAAAAATCTGTTTTACAGTTTCCAAAACCAAAGTCCTCCTTTTGCTGAAACTAATTTGAGTGAGATTTTCAGTTACTTCAATCAAAGTGTATGTATATTATGTGTCTGTATAGTGGTAGAGTTTTAATCTAACATTGCACATTGTGGTAAAATATACATAGCCCATGGGATTAACAGGTACAGAGTACCAAAATAGATGAGCAACAAGGTCCTACTGTGTATCACAGGGAACTGCATTCAATATCTTGGAATAACTTAAAATGGAGAAGAATCTGGAAATATATATATATACACCAAATCACTTTGCCGCACACTTGAAACACAACATTATAAATCAACTATACTTCAATTTTTAAAAATACATATATAAATCCATAGCATAAATTTGACTATTTCTACCATTTTTAAGTGTACAGTTCAGTGGCATTCCCGGGTGGCTTAGAGGTAAAGAATTGGCCTGCCAGTGCAGGAGACACAAGAGACGCGAGTTTGATTCCTGAGTGGGGAAGATCCCCTGGAGAAAGAAATGGCAACCCACTCCAGTATTCTTACCTGGGAAATCCCACAGACAGAGGATCCTGGTGGGCTGCAGTCCATGGGTCACAAAGGATCAGACACGACTGAGCACGAAGGCACACATACACTATTAGTGGGATTACATACATTCACCTCCCCATGCAACCTTCACCCCTACCTATCTCCAGAACTTTCCACCTTTCCCAACTGAAACTCTGTACCCATTAAACAACAACTCCTCAATCTCCCCTCCTGCAGCCCCTGTTGTTAAATGTTGCTTCAGTTGTGTCCGACTCTGTGTGACCCTATGGACTGTTGCCCACCAGGCTTCTCTGTCCATGGGATTCTCCAGGCAACTCTGGAGTGGGTTGCCTTTCCTCCTCCAGGGGACCTTCCTGACCCAGGGATCAAACCTGCATCTCTTATGTCTCCTGCATTGGCAGGCAGGTTCTTTACCACTAGTGCTACCTGGGAAGCCCTTCCCACAGCTCGTAGGCAACCACCATTGTGCTTTACATTGCTATGACTTTGAACCCTCTAGTCATCTCCTGTAAGTGGAATCCTACAATATTTGTTCTCTTGTGACTGATTTATTTCATTTCATTCAGCATCCTGTCTTCAAGATTGATTTATGTGGTAGCCTCTGCCAGCATTTCCTTCCTTCATGGCTAAATAATGTTCCTTTGTATGTACATACACATTCTGTTCATCCATTCATTGTTGATGGGTTACAACTAGGGTTGTATCTACCTTTTGGCTACTATGAATAAGGCTGCTATGAATGTGGTGTTAGAGTTTTAAAGATATGCTGTGTGGGCTTCCCTGGTGGCTCAGACAGTAAAGCTTTCACCTGCAATGCAGGAGACCTGGGTTCAGTCCCTGGGTTGGGAAAATCCCCTGGAGGAGAGCATGGCAACCCATTCCAGTATTCTTGCGGGGAGAATCCCCATGGACAGAGGAGCCTCGTGGGCTGCAGTCCAGGGGGTTGCAAAGAGTCAGACATGACTGAGCGACGAAGCACAAGCACACAGAGTTTTAAAGATATGCACATAAAAAAAGTTTAGTTCTATGCAGTCAAATACTAATAGAAGTTATCTCTGAAAGAATTAAGGACAATTTTTTAAAAGATTTTTTTAGAAACGTTTTACATTCACAGCAAAACTGAGAGGAAGATACAGAAATTTCCCACATATCCCCTCCCCCTCACATGCACAGCCTCCCCAGCCATCAACATCCCCCCACCAGATGGCACATTTGTTGTAACTGATGAACCTATGCTGACAATTACTAATTACCCAAAGTCCATAGTTGACATTAGGGTTCACTCTTGGTGTTGTATACTCTGATTGTGGATAAATGCATGCACTGTTCTAGTGTCTTATATTTTCACTGCCCTAAAATCGTCTGTGCTCCACCTGTTCATTCCCCTTACCCTCTAGCCCTTGGTAACCACTTTTTACTGCCTACACAGTTTTGCTTTTTCCAGAGTGTTATATAGTTGGATGGCATCACCGACTCCATGGGCGTGAGTTTCAGCAAACTCCAGGAGATAGTGAAGGACAGAGAAGCCTGGAGTGCTGCAGTCCATGGGGTCAAAATAGTCGGACAAGGCTGAGCGACTAAGCACATATAGGTGTGTGGTGGTGTCTCATCATGACATATGATGCAGAGCATCTTTTCATGTGCTTTTTTGCCATCTTATACCTGCTTGCCTGATGGCTCAGACTGCAAAGCATCTGCCTGCAATGTGGGAGACCCAGGTTCGATCCCTGGGTTGGGAAGATCCCCTGGAGAAGGAAATGGCAACCCACTCCAGTACTCTTGCCTGGAAAATTCCATGGACTGAGGAGCCTGGTAGGCTACAGTTCACGGGGTCGCAAAGAATTGGACACGACTCAATGACGTCACTTTCACCTTCTTTGGTGGAGTGTCTGTTAAAGTTTTCAACTCATTTTTTATTCCAATTGTTTCCTTATTGTTGAATTTTAAGAGTTTTTGTATATTATGGATAACACTCTTTTAACAGATGTGTCTTTTATAAATATTTTCTTTCAGTCTGTGTCTTGTCTTCTCATTCTCTTGGCATTGTCTTTTGCAAAAACGTTTTTAGTTTGAATGAAGTCCAGGGTATCAGTGCTCCCTTTTACGGATCATTCCTCAGGTGTCTTATCTAAAGTGTCACCTTCATACTCAAGGTCATCGAAGTTCTCTCCCATGTAATCTTCTTGGAGTTTTACAGTTTTGTGCTTTACATTTAGGTCTATGATGGATTTTGAGTTAATTTTTGAGAAGAGTATAACATCTGTGACTAGATT
>NW_011494715.1:6489768-6502725 GCF_000754665.1 Bison bison bison | reverse complement strand
TGGCTCAGTGGCAAAGAATCCACCTGCCAATGCAGGAGACACGAGTTCAATCCCTGATCTGGGAAGATCCCACATGCCATGGGGCATCTAAGCCCATGTGCCACAACTATTGAACCTGGGCTCTGCAGCCAGGAGCCCATGAGGTCTAGCGCTGTGCTCACGACAAGGGAAGCCCCCACAACAAGCAGCTTGTGCACGGAACTAGAAGAAGCCCGCGCAGCAACAAACCCCCGGCATGGCAAGCTCACTTACGCGTGTGCGCATTTGTTCAGCCCCACGGTGGTGCGTTTGTTTCTTAAGGCTGGGGTACAGTGGGCGTCAGGGACTTTGTTCTGAACCTGATGAGACATGTTCCTAAGGGCCCAGAACCGTTCAGCCTCCGGGAAATCATCCTCACACGGAAGAGAGGAATCAGATTTTGTTTTTTGAAATTGATTAGGATCTAAAGCCTGAAATAAATATTCATACTTTACAAAAAAAAAAAAACCTGTTTAATGGGAGCAAAATACTTTATAAAAAATAAATTAAAAAAAGAAAGACTGTCTTTGCTCCTTTGTTAAAGAGAAGTTGACTATTTCTACATGGGTCTCCAGATACATTTTTATTTTTATGCTTTTTTTTGTATAGTTTAAAAATTATTTGCTACAATGAACACATATTGCTTACATAGTAAGAAGAAAAAAACTCTTTTCATTTTGGGGGGGAAGACACTGTTTTCTGTTCCATAAGTGGTCTTTCCACCCCTGGAAATTATTGGAATAACTGTGTGGTAAAACATTCATTCATTTAGCAAACATTTCAGTATGAGAAAATTCTGTATTGCCTGCAAAGACTGGCTATATCTTGAAGGTTTTTCTCATCCAAATTTAAGCTTTTTCTCCCTATTTTATTCTGTAAATATTACTGTAACAACATGAAATAAACTTCTGAAAGCAGGGGGGAAAATCTTCATGTCGATATCTTTCTTGTTTCCCCCTAACCTGTGTCCAGATAATTTTTTCAAAAGAAAGATTTCATTGAATTTGTTACAATATTGTTTCTGTTTGATGTTATGGGTTTTTGGCCTGGAGGCACGTGGGATCTCAGCTCCACAATCACAGATGGAACCTGCACCCCCTGCATTGGGAGGTGAAGTCTTACCCCTGGATACCCAAGGAAGTGCCTGTATTCATGCCATTTCATCCAGTCATACTTAATCATCTGGCCTTCCTTTGACTTCTCTCTTCACAATCTACTAACTCATTCACTTAAAACCCTCTGGAATCTTTCATATTTGGAGCATTTTCTGCTTTGTGCTAATTCTAAACGCGTTTTTCAAGCTTCAACGGTTACCCTGTGCGACAGACAGGATCTTGTCTCATTCTTGTCTGGTACCCAGCTCTGAGCATGGTGATGGGCACAGAGGAGGTCGGTAGCCCCCGTGCTTATTGAATGAATGAACCAGAGTGTGGATAGCTGTGTTGGCGGGGAGGGGATGGTCTGTGTTTAGAAGAAGCACACGTGCAAAGCTAGACAATGAAAATGAGAACGTCTTCCCCTCCCCAATCCTGAACCCTGACTCAGAGCCCTCTGGTGCCTTTTGTCTCCAAGCAGCAGGGAATCCAAGCAGAAAATTCACTATTAATGGTTCAATAAAACATTCAGGTCCTGGATGCAGCCCCATGGAGGCCGAGTAGCAGCCCGTAATACACATGTGCCAGCTCAGGAGGAAGCCCCAAACTCATTTAGTCTTATCTGTCATTAGGACCAAAGCCGGGGCCCCCCCGGGCCAGGCCTGGGGAACTCTTTCCCCATCGGAAGGCAAAGCGGCAGAACCAAGTTTTGGCAAGCCAGCTCAGTGTCTGGAAATTTCCCCTCCTGGAGGTCTGCACTCGGTTTTGTAATATATGACACAAGAGGCTCATCGCCTACCTTTCCCTCGGAGGAACAATGCCATTATCTTCAACCGATGATGCGACTTTGGTTTTTTTTTTTTTTAGGCGCTGTGCTCCTGTTATTCAACAAGATACATTTTGCAAGTGATTCTGACGGCACCAGCTCCTGTTGCTTGGGGAAAGCTCTTTGATTGTAATGATGGCAGACAGAGCTGGAGGTACCAGCTGTGTGCATGACGAGTGTGGTCCACAGACCCCAGGGTGGGGAGATCCATAGGAGGGAGGGAGACCAGCAGGACAAAGTTCTTAGGTAATGTCTTTTAATTGATGGTGAAAACATGGACTCAGAGATCCATTATTTCATTTTTGCAAAGAATGAAAATGAGTTTCTTTTTTTAAAAAAATATATGTACTTATGTATGTTCATGGTGAGAGCTCATTTGCTGAGTCGTGTCTGACTTTTTTTGTGACCCCACTGGACTGTAGTCCACCAGGCTCCTCTGTCCATGGGATCACAAAAAAGTCAGACATAACTGAGCGACTGAGCATGCACCATACACATATACAAATATATATATATTTTTTGAGAAAGAAAATTGTTTTCATTCATAATAGAAAAATATTTTATATTCTTTACCACTGCTCCACCTGGGAAGCCATATATATACACACACACACACACATATATACACATTTTATATATATATACACACACACACACACATATATATATACACACATTTATATATGTGTGTGTATATACACACACACATATAAAATCTGTTTTGTATTCTCCTCTCCCAAAACCATGAAATAGCTTTGGGAACATAGTCATCTTGTGTGACAAACAGCATCATTTCGTGAAATGGCATTCTGTGAACTTTGTTTGGGGAGAGGGAGGATGAATGGGCCCTCCTCCCATGCGGAGGGGCAGGCTCAGACTGGCTGTGGCTGTTTCAGGCCCCTGACTGCACTGGTGAAAGAGAGATGTGAGTTAATCTAGAAACAGGAGGTGTCATGAGATTAGGAGATTTTCATGCGACACGATTTGCTGAAAAAACAGTAAACTTTCCGTGCAGTTGCTTGACTGTTTGTATGGCTATTTCTGACAGGATTTTGAGGTTGGAGTCATCCTTGGAGGAAGAGCCTCAAGAGGAGAACCCACACACTCTCCTGCTCTCTCTGATCAGTAAGTATTTAGGGGCTTTCCTGGTGGCTCAGTGGTAAAGAATCCACCTGCCAATGCAGGAGACAGAGATTCAATCCCTGATCCAGGAATATCCGACATGCCACAGGGCCGCTGAGCCCGCACACCCTAGAGCCCAGACTCCACAACGAGAGAAGCCACTGCAATGAGAAGCCCACACACCACAACCACAGTAGCCCCCATTTGGAATCTAGAGAAAATCCCATGCGGTGATGAAGACTCAGCACAGCCAAGCATAAACAAAGTTATTTAAAAAGTAAGTAATTAGTGTTAACCCTCCCTTAACACTCCAAAGACTGCCCTGAGTCTATCACTCCTGAGCAAAAAGTCTCCAAGTCTTTCAATCACCAAGACAGAGCACAAATCATCGAGGCTACCATTCCAGGCCTTCCACTGTCTCACCCAGCTGGCTGGTCCAGCTTTCCGTCCGATCGCCCTCTTCTGCCAAGCCTCCTCCACTCCAGGTCACCTGGCCTGTGCACTACAATCCACCTTTTGGCATATACATCTATCTGGATCTCACCCATCCTCCAAGACTCATATCAAAAGCTTCCCTTTCAGCCAAGCCTTTCCCACCACCCAAGTGGGAGGGGATTCATCACCCTCACACAGCAACGTATCTTCTGGAACAGTTTTACACACCCTTTTCCACTCTTACAACTCGTCTTCCAAGCCAGACTGTGAGCTCTTTGAGTGCAGGGATTTTTATTATAGCTCATTGAATCTCTTGCCTATTAATATGTGCCTTGTGTGATGAAATATCTGATGTTCAATCAATATACGTGAGATTCGTTGACTTCAGGATGCTTGGCACTGTGCTCAGTTGAAGAGGAACAGGAGAGAATATAAATGCATCCCTCAGGTGGTTTATGTGCTTCCCAGGTGGTGAAGTGAGTGAAAGTCGCTCAGTCGTGTCTGACTCTTTGCAACCCCATGGACTATACCAGGAATCAAACCAGGGTCTCCTGCATTGCGGGCTGATTCTTTACCAACTGAGCTATCTGGGAAGCCCTCCCAGATGGTGCTAGAGGTAAAGAATGCCTGACAATGCAAGAGATGCAAGAGACTCGGGTTCAATCCCTGGGCCAGGGGAAGATCCTCTGGAACAGGAAATCACAACCTGAGCCAATATTTTTGTCTAGAAAATCCCATGGATAGAGGAACCTGGTGGACTACAGTCTATGGGGCCAAAGAGAGTCTGATATTCAGCAGCTGAGCAGGCAAGTGGTTTGCAATCCTCCTAGACAGGCAAGATGTGAAACTGGCAGGGAACAGCAGGGGGCGCACCAGGCAACGCAAACTGCAAATCTGAATACAAGCAATTGTCCTGGCAAAGGTTCTGGAAGCTCAGGAAAGGAAAAGGGCAACTTTTAATTAGTTGTAAGGCTTCCCTGGTAGTTCAAATGGTAAAGCATCTGCCTGCAATGCAGGAGACCTGGGTTCGATCCCTGGGTCTGGAAGATCCCCTAGAGAAGGAACTGGCAACGCACTCCAGTATTCCTGCCTGGAAAATCCCATGGATGGAGGAGCCTGGCAGGCTACAGTCAATGGCGTTGCAAAGAGTCGGACATGACTGAGTGACTAACACTTTAATTAGTTGTAAGACGTGGTTGTACTTAAGATGAGCTTGAGAAGCAATTATATGTCATAGTATTTATGTGGTGGCTCCCCAGGTAACTCAGACAGTCAAGAACCTGCCTGTAATGTGGGAGACCTGGGTTCAATCCCTCAGTCAGGAAGATCCCCTGGAGAAGGGAAAGGTTACCCACTCCAGTTTTCTGGTCTGGAGGATTCCATGGACAGAACAGCCTGGCAGGTTATAGTCCATGGGGTCGCAAAGAGTCAGACACGACTGAGCCTCTTTCACTTTCACTTGTGGCTCAGTGGTTAAGAATCTGCCTGACAATGCAGGAGACACAGGTTCGATCCCAGGGTCAGGAAGATCCCCTGGAGCAGGTAATGGCAACCCATTCCAGTACTCTTGCCTGGGAAATCCATGGAGAGAGGAGCCTGGTGGGCTACAGTCCATAGGGTTGCAAAAGAGTTGGACACAACTAAAACAACAAGTATTTGTGTGATACCTTAGCATTTTCAAAGCCCCTTCCATTACATTGACTGAATAAATGTTATACCATGTTAGGTATTACTAGACCTATTTTAAAGAATAAGAGGACAAGGTCCTGGAAACAGGAGAGATTCAGCCAGAGTCACATGGCAGGGTAGGGGCAAAGCTGGGACTCAAACTCCGATCTTTGGAGTTCAAATTCAATGGGCCTTGCAGGGCCCCCACTGCTTCCAACCGTTATCCACTGCCTTTAAATTTTGGATTTAAAGGATTTGGGAGTAAGATAATGAAGCAAAATGAAAATGGCATTATTGGGCACACCGGGGTAGGGGGTAGGACAGGGTAAAGGGATAATTAGGGAGTTTGGGATGGACATGCACACACTAAGTAACACACTTGTTATTTTAAATGGATAATTAAGGACCTACTGTATAACAGTGAATGAAACGTTGGGCACAGAACCAGAATCACAGACAGACTGGTGGTTGCCACGGAGGAGGGAGCTCGGGGAGGCATGGAGTTGGGGGTTGAAGTGAGCAGACGTAAGCTTTTATACGTCGAATGGATAACAGACAAGGTCCTAGTGTATAGCCTAGGGAACTATATTTGACATCCTGTGATAAATCATAATGGAAAAGAATGGTTAAAAAAATAATGCATATGTATAAATATGTATAACTGAATCATGTTGCTGTACAGCAGAAATTAACACAACATGGTAAATCAACTGCACTTCAATTAAAGAAATTAATTTTTAAAATTAATTTAAAATATTGGGCAAGGGGCTGCATACAGGATAGATTGAAGGGGTGGGGGTGCTGGGAGCCCTGACAAATGGCAATAAAGATGAAATGATGACACTTGATAACTCTCCGAATACAGAGGATAGGGAGAGAGAGAGGAGGGAAACACTCAGTTATAGAGCTGAGCAGCTGTGATGATGAGGTTGTGACGCTGGCAGTGTGGGCGGGGTGCGTTAATGTCCCTGTGGGTATCGAGGTGACATGAGTGAGAATTCCTGAAGGCAGTGAAAACGTGGCAGGCGGGCTGAGGCCTAAGGGCCTCCCCACCTTCGCACCTTGTGCCTAGTTTGGGACTTCCTTGGTAGTCCAGTGGCTGAGACTCTGAACTCCCAAAGCAGGGGGCCAGGGTTCAAACCCTGGCTGGGAAATTAGATCCCACATGTCACAACTAAGAGTTCACATGCCTGCAACAAAATGCAGCACAGCCATCTTCTTATTATTATAATAAATAATACATTATTATATTAAATTATAATAAATCCATCTTTATTATTTATTAATAAATAAGTAAACAACTTGTGCCGAATTTAACAGACGGACCAGCTCCAGACCTGGAGAAGGATATGGCAACCCACTCCAGTACTCTTGCCTGGGAAATCCCACAGGCAGAGGAGCCTGATGAGCTACAGTCCATGAGGTTGCAGAGAGTCGGATGCTACTGAGTCTGAGCAGCAGCTCCAGAGGGGGTTTGTAGCATTTATTTATAGAAAGTGATGGAACATAAGCATATGAGAGCCCCCCGCCCCCAGTATTCATATGCTAACCCATGATCTGGAGCCTGTGAAGTGCCTGGAGGCCTTCTTCCTCCTGAGCATGGCAAGATCGCCACATCCCAAGTTCCAGGATACACCTCCTCGTGGGGATGGGACTCTAAGACATGGCCCTGAGAACTGCGCAGGCACCAGGCACATCAAGATACAGCAGAGCAGACTGTCCGATGCGCTGGCAGCTTGGTGTCTGGGCTCACCAGGGCCTGGGTAACCCCAGGGGAGGATGGAACCCACTGTGCACAGCAGTCACCCAGTGGCCCACAGTGACCCTTAGTTCCCTTTCTGGGGTTTCATCCCCCTTATCTGATGGGCACAGTATCACTTCCCCTCGTTATTAATACACATGCCCTCCCCCACACACCAAATTTGTCTGTTGAAGTGCTCATCCGCAGGACCTCAGAATGTGACTGAAGATGGAGTCTACAGGAGGAGGTGACTAAGGTTAAATAAAATGATCAGGGTGGGCCGCGATCCCGTATGACAGGTGTCCTTCTAAGAAGGGATGAAGATACAGAACACAGAGAGACCAGACCACGTGAAGACACAGGGAGGAGAAGACAGAAGGAGAGAGGCCTCTGGAGGATCCCCTAAAGCCCAGCCAGCCAGCCTCCAGAGCAGTAAGAAAACGAATGTCTGTTGTTCAGCCTCTCGGGCTGTGGTGCTTTGTCTTAGCTGCTCAAGTCGATCTATATATCCCATAATCCTGACACCGGCCCAGAATGAAGGCCAGCTGCTCCTTTCTACCCATTCAGAACCTGCTATTGACCTTCAGTATCTTAACATTTCGTTCAAAAAGTAAGAAAATATATCCCATCTCTCCCTGCTCACCCGAACGGCTCTCCCACTTCCGGGCAGATCTGCAGTTAGCACCAGATTATGTACTTCTTCATTCTCTCATTTCTAAGCCACCAGAGTGTGTCCTGTCCCCAAGGCTAGCTTCTCGAGGGCGGGACACCTGAGTTCACCTCCTTTTGGCTCTCCAGTCCCAGCACTTGGCCAGATGTTCTGGATTGTAAGACCACCACAACAGGCTACTTTGCCTTGAAACTGGATTTGCCTAACTCTTATTTTTATTTATTGTGCCAGGTCTTAGTTGCAGGATCTCTGATCTTCTTTATGGCAGGTGGGATCTAGTTCCCCAACCAGGGATGGAACCCTGGCTCCCCTGCATTTTGGAAGCATAGCCCCATAGCCACTGAACCACCAGGGAAGTCCCCTAACTCTTCATTTAAAACAGTCACTACCACTCAGCCTTCCCTGGAAAACCCTCAAATCCCACTGCTGGGGAAAAGAGGCTGGAGAGAGACAGGAGAGTCTCTTGATTTTCAAAATCCATTTGTGTTTTGATTGAAGGTGTTTGACAGTGTGGAGAGGGTTTGCCCTCTTTGAAAATAGGAAACAGCTTCTCCGTCTGGGACCCTGCTAGCGTGGTTACTAAGGAGACCAATCGGCAGTAGGTGCCGTAATTAATCACTAAATTTCCAGCAGCCAAATCCCTGGAGATGAGAGGCTTTTTCCTTTGAGAGAGACAAGTCCTGGGTGGGTGGAAGGTCGAGGAGGTCATGGTGGGAGCCCAGTCCTGCCTGCCTGCTTCCTCCTGCAGCTCCCACGACTGAGATTTGCCAGTGATTGTTTTAAGAGCTTCTAAATCTGCCTCCAGGCTTATCTGTTAGAACCGAATGAAGAATAGAGCTCTTTTCCAGTTATTGGGGCATGGGGAACCATGAGCAGCAAAGTCTCCCCCGACACCCTCTACGAGGTGGTGCAGGAAGTACTGCACGGGAACCAGCACAAGCGCCGGAAGTTCTTGGAGACGGTGGAGCTTCAGACCAGCCTGAAGAACTCGGACCCTCAAAGGACAAACACTTCCTGGGCCCCGTCAGGCTTAAGTCCACTCCCTGCCCCAAGTTCTCTGTGTGTGTCCCGGGGAACCAGCAGCATCGTGATGAGGCCAAGGCTGTGGATATCCCCCACATGGACATCGAGGCACTGAAGAAACTCAACAAGAAGAAGCTGATCAAGAAGCTGGCCAAGAAATACGATGCCTTTTTAGCTTCAGAGTCTCTGATCAAGCAGGTCCGACGAATCCTGGGCCCAGGCCTGAACAAGGCCGGCAAGTTCCCTTCCTTGCTGACCCACAATGAGAACTTGGTGGCCAAAGTTGATGAAGTCCACGATCAAGTTCCAGATGAAGAAGGTGCTATGTCTGGCAGTGGCTGTTGGCCACATGAAGATAACAGATGATGAGTTTGTGTACAATATCCACTTAGCTGTCAACTCCCTGGTGTCATTGCTCAAGAAAAATTGGCAGAACGTCAGGGCCTTGTACATTAAGAGCACCATGGGCAAGCCCCAGCATCTATACTAACACACAGCTTAATAAACCATACTCAACCATCAAAAAGAAAAAAAGATTAGATATATGTATATGTATGGAGAAGGAAACGGCAACCCACTTCAGAATTCTTGCCTGGAGAATTCCGTGGACAGAGGAGCCTGGTGGGCTGCCGTCTATGGGGTCGCACAGAGTTGGACACGACTGAAGCGACTTAGCAGCAGCAGCGTACGTGAATCACTGCTGTACACCAGAGACTAACACAACATTCTTAATCAACTGTACTCCAACGTGGGCTTCCCAGAAGGTGCTGTAGTAAAGGATCCACCCGCCAAGGCAGGAGAGTAGGGTTCAATCCCCGGGGCAGGAAGATCCCCTGGAGGAGGAAATGGCAACTGATTGCAGTATTCTTGCCTGGAAAAAAATTCCTATAGACAGAGGAGCCTGGTGGGCTACAGTCCATGGGGTCATGAAGAGTTGAACACAACTAAAGCAATTTAGCACATACTCCAATATGAAATTAAAATTTAAAAAAAAATGAACTGAATGGCTCTAAAGCTTGTAGCCACCTGGCTTGGGCCCCTTGATTGCAAGAGGATGGGGAGCTGGTACAGCCAGAGATGACCTTTCTGCTCCAATGATTTGAGTAAGTGGGTGCTGTCATTCAGAAGAGCAGAGGGCAGCTTGATGCTCCAAGACCAAGTCCCACCTCCAAGGGAAGCCCATGGGCCTCAAGGTCCCATGATTCAGCCACCAAGTGCAGAGGAGAAACCCTGTAAGTGACCCTGAGCACCCAAGTTGCACCCACAAAGTTTGCATCCCTGCTACTTGACTCCTGCTCTTCCCAGAGGCAAGGTTCACACACACACACACACACACTCCCACACTCCCCTCACATCCACAGACACAACTGTGACCACAAATTCCTCTGGGCTCATTCCTGCCCTCCCCTCCAGGTGGTACAGGAAACAGCCCCCCACAAAACGCAGCTTCATTCAACCCAAGGGGAACTTCCAGTTCATTCAGTTTAATTCTTCCATTTGGTAAAGAAGCAAAGAAAAATGCAGAAAAGTTAAGTGACTTTTCACTCTTGCTTTTTCTTTCTCTCCACTTCAAGGGAAGAAGAGTGTTTGGCCACCCAACACCCAGGGAATAGGAAGATGCTCAAAAGTAAGATGGACCATGGAAGATGTTTTTCAACTTCAGGTAACAGAAAACCCAAGAAAGTGGCTGAAACCATTAGCAATGGTTCCAGTGAACGGCCTCTGTATAGCCACCCCTTTGTCCTCTGACCTTGGGGGTGTCCACCCAACCTGGCTCTGGACTGGCCTTATGGCAGTCCTAGGTGGCCCAGCAGTAAAGAATCCATCTGCTAATGCAGCAGACAAAAGAGACGTGAATTCAATCCCCGGGTCAGGAAGATTCCCTGTAGGAGGAGATGGCAACCCACTCTAGTATTCTGCAAAAGTTCATGGACAGAAGAGCCTGGCAGGCTACTGTCCATGGGGTCACAAAGAGTTAGATGTGACTGAGCACGCACACACAGCCAATAAATGCAGCCAAAGCAAACGGAGTACCAGCATCAGGCGTAGGTAAACCCCCAGGAATTCTACATGCTTCTGCTTGGTGCTTGCCTGGCTGGGATATACTTACTTGAACTTGCACCCCAGACCATGCCAGACCAGCCTGCTCAGGGGATGAGAGAGACACAGGAAGGATAAGACACTTGGTAGAGAACAAAGGTGCCTCCAGCCAGCAACCAGCCAATCTATAGCCAACTGCAGAGTCATGAGGGCGCCTGAGACCAAGACTGCCCTGCTCCTCCCAGCCTAAGTAACCATTCTGCAGGATCAAGAACCAAATAAGTGGTTTGTTTAACAAATTCTCTGACTTTGGTGTGGCTTGTTAGGAACAAAGAGCAAACCGAATCCTAACATTTGAAGAAAATATCTTGAGTTTTTTCCCTTAGAAAAAGTTAGAAATTGGAAATCCAGGATTGGTATGGCAGCCCAGAGTCATATAGGACCCAGAATCCTTCCATTTTGATGCTCCATCATCTTTAGTTCCGGAGAAGGCAATGGCACCCCACTCCAGTACTCTTGCCTGGAAAATCCCATGGATGGAGGAGCCTGGTAGGCTGCAGTCCATGGGGTCACTAAGAGTCTGACACAACTGAGCGACTTCACTTTCACTTTTCATTTTCATGCACTGGAGAAGGAAATGGCAACCCACTCCAGTATTCTTGCCTGGAGAATCCCAGGGACAGCGGAGCCTGGTGGGCTGCCGTCCATGGGGTCGCACAGAGTCAGACACGACTGAAGCGACTTAGCAGCAGCAGCAGCATCTTTAGTTCATGGCTTTCATCCTCAAAGCCATCTCATGATCCAAGATACCTGCTGAAGCTCCACTCATCACATTTGTGTTCCAGGAAGGCAGGCAGTAGGGTAAAGAAGGGACCTCTTCTAGGTGAATTGTTCCCCTTAAAAGAGTTTTCCCTGGAAGCTCCACCCAATGACTGGCAGATTGATTCTCATTGGCTACCCTTGGCCACAAGGAAGGCTGGGAAAGCTAGGCTTTTAGCTGAGCACTTTGGACCTAGAATAAAACCAGGGGTACTGTGTAGTAAGGAAGAACAGGGAAATGGGTATTGGGTAGGCCACCAGAAACATCTGCCACAGCGTGTGTAAAATCAAGCTCCAGGCCCCAACATACATCAGGATGCAAAACTGATCACATGCCATGCTGATTTCTCAGAGCTCATAGTGGTGGCTTTGCCCTATCATAACAAAGTGTAAGATTTGGGCAATAGAAACCTAAGTGGAAAACTGCATATGCCAGTCTCCTGGGCCTTTCTATACAGATGAATGGATGCTTTATTCTTAGAACTTGTTGCTCGTAACCTGGGGCAGATGTTGCTTGCTTGCTCTCTTACTGGCTGTTTTTTAAAAAAATTGAAATATGATTCATATAACATAAAGTTCACTGTTTTAAGGCACACAGTTCAGTGGAGGTTTTAGTATATACACCAGGTTGTGTAACATCAGCCCTATCTAATTCCAGAACAGTTCCATCGCCCCCAGAAGAAACCCTGTACCCATTAGCAGTCAGAGCAGATGCTTTCTTTAATGCTTCTGCATCCAGTCTCAGGTCGATGCAAGACCCAGACTCGCTACATGAGAGAGTGCTGAAGATCCTTGCAGCACTAGGCTCGAACCCTGGGATTCTGGATTATTTGTGGATCTTCTTGGGACAGCCGAGGAGGAAGTCATGGTGTAATTCACCTGCAGCTGGGAAAGGAGGGCTGCACACTGGCCTGCAGAATTGAAACATTCCCTGCCTAGGCTGCTATTGTCATTCAGTCTGTAATTCTTTGCAACCCCATGGACTACAGCAGACCAGGCTCCCCTGTCCTTCACAATCTTCTTTCCTGGCAGCAGGTGAATTACACCATGACCTCCTTCTTGCCCGAGGAGCCCTCATGGGCTGACCATGAGCTCTTTTCACACAGAGAAGGGAAAGAAGCTGCATGCTGCAGGGCAGGTGCTCAGGTGGCAACACCCTTATGTGTAGCAGCAGGTTTAAAAGCACTCTGTTGTGAGAGTAAGCTGTTGGCAGAGGGAGTTTCAGATTCAGTTGGTCTGATTCCATGGGAAGAGATGAAGAGTGTGCAGAACTCGCCTTTATTAAAGGTGTCTTAGATTCCGAATACAAAGAGAATCGTGTTTTTCTACCCGCACAGCCATCCTGGGAGGTATTTGACTTTCCCCCTTCATAGGAGGAAACCTGAGGTTCACAGAGAGAACTCGCTCTAATCAGAATCTCAGGCATGAAGTGCTGAGTCTCGTATCTCAGCACCTTCCACTGTGAGCACCTGGAAGGCACCCTTGGGCCCCCCCTCAAAGC
>NW_011494715.1:6477938-6489668 GCF_000754665.1 Bison bison bison | reverse complement strand
AAAGCAGGTGTGGCCATTCCCTCCAGCAGCCTAGTTGTGGCTGCCTGCGGGGCAGTGACAGCAGGAGGGGACTCATCTGAACTCAGCTCTGGGCTTGTCTTTGTCAGTGGGAGCTCCCCCGACTTCTGCCCACTCCAGCTTCTTCATTCTTCAGGAGAAAAGGTTGCTCAAGGAGACTCCAGGACTGGGGTCTGCCTCGTCACTGTCACCAGGAGGCTTTTTTTTTTTTTTTTCTTCCTGACTTGCCAGAGCTCCCCGTCAGTCCTCCCAGCGCCTCTGGAAGCAGAGCAGAAGCAGCTGTGGGATCCTGGCTGAGCAGCGTCCAGGTAAAGCAGTTGGGGGGTGGCCTGATGGGGAGCCTGAGATGTCACAGGTCTGAGCACAGAGCCAAGGCAGGCGGGGAACAGCCAGGAGGGACTGTAGGTTCTGCTGCTCGCTTGATTAAGGGGGTCAGCCGTGTGTATGTGTCATCGAGGTGGGCAGGGAAGGGGAGGGCTGTGCGTGTTGGGGGAGGATATATATGCCGGTGTGGCTGACACAGCGGAGCCTCACACCCGGAGGAGCCCGGTTACTGACAGCTCGCAGGTAGGCGACTGCGCGCGAAGCCCTCCGCCCCAAGACACGCTGCTGGGAGCCTGGGGAAGTGGCGGACTGGCGGGCGGGCGGCAAGGCTGTCTCCCCAGCCCCTCTCCTTTGTCCAGTGTAGATGCTGCTGGCCTCCCTTTAGATTATTTATTCATCTTTTCCGTGCTCTCATGGGGGTGAGGGCGGAGGGTAGAGGTGGAGGGGAGGGCTAAGGCTTTTATTCTGAAGAGAGATGCAGAAGAAGAGCTGAACTTGGAAAGGATTGGAAAAGTTTCCATTCTCCAGGTGTGGTCCTCACTTTGTCACTTGTCTGCGGCGAAGAGGTGGTTGTAGAAGTGAGGTTAGGGGAGCGGCAGGCACTGGCGGGGTGGGGCGGGGGCTTGCCTTGCAAGGCAACCCTTCGAAAGCGCCCCCCACTCCCGACCTACCCCTCCAGGCACACTTTAGGAGGGGTTTCTCTCTTTGATGACTTCCTTTCACAGTGAGTGCAGGCTGCTTTTCAACATATCACTGAACTCGATTGCGATTTGGCTTTTTCATCCCGAGGGAACCCTGCTCCCCTCGGCACCGAATACAAATCGCTAGTGGTGATGTGGGGAAGAGTCGGAGCCTGCCCTGGGCTTGACCGGTACCCAGCCGATCCCGGTCGCTGTGTGTGAATTCCGCTGTGTATTTCCGAAGGGTTGACCTTGGTCTCCAGTCCCTCATTCTTTCGGAAGTCTGTTCTCTTTTTTGCATCTTTCCTCCTCCTACCCATCTCTGCCACCTAAAGGTTTCTGCTGGGGTCCTGCGAAAATGACGTTCAGAACTCATCCAAACTCTGGCTCTCGCTCAGCCTCCTTTTCCTCTGTCTTTGTGCGTCTCTCTCCCTGTGGGTCTGGCTTTCCCCTCCCACCGCTACCCATCTTTATCCTCCCGCATCTCATTCTGAACATGGCCAAGTTCTGGGGGAATTTCAAGTAAGTCAGGATGATTCGGGAAATGGACTATTTAAAGCAAGCAGCTTTGGACTTGAATACCCTGATCCTGGGTTTCAACATCTGTGTTTCGCTTCCTCGAGCAGCCCATAATTGCCCCAATTATAACCAATAACATTGTTCGGCAGACTAACAAAAGATGAGCTTTGCATGGCATTTGCCAGCAAGCCGAAACTGGAGTTTTCAACATAGAAGGTTTGGGGCTGGGGGGCGGGGGGTGGGAAACGGGTGACTGCCTGGCTTCTCCTCAAAACCTCCCAAGGAAATTGCTGCTCTCTGCCTGCCTGTGGGTGGCTGCTGCAGGCACGCTCCTCTTTCTCAATTATAAAGTGTGGCAGGGAAAAAGGTCTGCACCCTTCCACCGATGATGCTGCAATACCTTTCACAAAAAGCATAAGCGTTCCTTTGGACTAGCTGAGTCTTCTGTGGGGGAGGGTCCCTGGAAAGACTGTCCCCCCAGCCATCACCTTGGTAGAAGGAACAGCTTCCACGGTTCCATGTGCTGCCTGTTGAGGGCGCTCTGGTGCAGCTGCAAGGTCCTTGGGTGCAGTTCCGTCCTCCCTGGCTTTATCAGCTGAAGGCTGAGGGTACAGGGG
The DNA here is from genome assembly GCF_000754665.1 of Bison bison bison. Lineage (NCBI taxonomy): Eukaryota > Metazoa > Chordata > Mammalia > Artiodactyla > Bovidae > Bison > Bison bison. The sequence continues at coordinate 6,487,510 of NW_011494715.1, read as the reverse complement.
ATTTAGAGGATGCATATTTAGCATTATCAAAAAAAGGGAGTAATTGCAGGATCAGGTGCAAAGCAGTGTTTCTGGAGCCCAAGACAGGAGCTGTCGCGAAGCTATTCTGTATTCAATCAATCAGGTATTTATTATGCTCCACCAAGCAGGGGTCGATCCATCAGAGGTGATAATAACAGCCTTTACATTCACACAGCGATTTACATCTTAACGCTTTCACACCCATTATCCTCGGCAACAGCAATGAGAGATGGTGTCATTATCTCCATGGCTCAGACGAAGAAACTGAAGCTGAGAGGTTAAATAATCTGTTTCAGGATGTGGCCGAGAGAGGACCGAGCCAGCCTTGCTGGCTCCAGTGCACGGCTCTCTACGAACCTGGGGTGCTCACAAACTAAGGGGGTGGGGATGAAGCAACACACAGTGAAAGAATTCGAGGACGATGCAAGGCTGGGTGTAATTAAGTCCTAAATTTCGTAGTCCAGACAGCAAGCGCTGTAGGAATTTGGAGGAAGGAGCGCTTTCTCAGAGAGTCCAGGATTTCAAGCCGGTCAGGGAAGGAGATAGAATCTGGATGACCCAAGGGGAGAGGGATGTGGAGGTGGCTGCCAGGACAAAGGCACAAAAAGAGGGCAAAGGAATGTACATGTATTGAAACCTACTGTATGCCAGACAGTGAGCTAAACTTATCTATGTCTATTTCATGCTAATGTGCACACACACACACAGTAGGGATGGGAGATCTGGGATGAGTTTTCTATACTTTTATCCATACACAGCGAGACCCACACACACCCCACAAGCTCCAGCTCCCATGAAGGAAATCTACCTGATAAGAATCTGGCTAGAGAACAGGAGTAACAACAGCTTTCATGGCTTGAATGGCTGGGAGCTCATCACACTTCGATTTGAATGCCTTTAGGTCCTCCTAGTCACCAACATGCCACTTTCCTTCTAAACACAAACTAGCTGTGAGATTTATGGCATGCCTATTCGGGGGGCAAGCCGGTTTTCTGGGCATCTTCCTAGATAGTCTATGATCACGTTCGGTGTTGATTTTCTATGATCCCGAGATTTTTCAAATACTGGATGATGCCTCAGTGTTGCAGATACACAGCATCACCAGCTCTGATGGGACTGACTGGGTGAGTGACGTGTGGAGCTGGCCCCCAAGGAGTCTGGGTCTTGGTGAAAATGTCAGCGGATCACCCGCACACACCCAGGGCTCTGCCTAGCCACCCAGGCTTGGAGCCAGCCTCCCCGTAGCTCACTCTCCACCCCTCCACCCAGTCCCCATTCATCCTTTCATTCATTCAGCCGAGAAACGTGCCTGGATTCCTGATGCAAGCCCGCAGTGCTGAGTGCCTGGGAAAACAGACCAGGCAGCTTGTCCTCAGCTCCTGGCCAATGTCACTCACTATTAATGGGTCCAGGCTGGTGGTCTCTGAAAGGGGTGTGTGTGCCCAACAGTCCAGCAGGCTTTGGAAAACACATTGAATTTTTTTATGTGGCTATCTTATCTTTCTTAATTTGCACTTTAGTGGGTATTATAATGTAGGTAACAAATAAATTGGGAAGATTTGCTCAAAACGGTTTGATTGCTTGAGGTATAAAGTTAAAGACATTTGAAGATTATTGGTCTTGGGACTTCCCTGGTGGTGTAGTAGCTGAGACTCCAGGCTCCCCCTCCCAATGCAGGGGGCCTGGGTTCAACCCCTGGTCAGGGAAATATATCCTGAATGTATGCCACAACTAAAAGTCTGCATGCTGCAAATAAGACCTGGTACAGCCAAATAAATACTGGGAGGAAAAAAAGGGTTCTAGGCTTCCCCTGTAGCTCAGTGGTAAAGAATCCACCTCTACCTGCAATTCAGGAGATGCAGGAGACAGGGGTTAGATTCCTGGGTGGGGAAGAAAACTTGGAGGAGGAAATGGCAACCCACTCCAGTATTCTTGCCTGGAAAATCCCATAGACAGAGGAGCCTGGTGGGTGCAGACCATGGGGTCGCAAAGAGACACAAGTGGGCACACATGCACACTGATCTGTATCCATTGTTCTTTTGCTGATCTGTATTTTCTAATGTTTTTGAAAGGAAGATTAAGTGATTTTATTGTAAAAGCGATGGGGGAGAAAACATTTATTTTTTATATAGGGAACCACAGGCCAGAATCAGGAAGATCCAAGACAAGAGTGATGACACCTTTCCACCTTTGCGACACCACTGACAGTAAATGCGCCTCTTAGGAATTCCCTGGTGGTCCAGTGATTAGGACTCGGCATTTTCACTTCTGGGACCTGGGTTCAATCCCTGGTCAGGGGGCAGCCAAAATATTTTAAAATAATATAAATAAAATTAAATTTAAAAAATAAAAAACTTTAAAAAAAGAAAAGAGGGGCTTCCCTGGTGGCTCAGTGGTAAAGAATCTACTTGCCAATGCAGGAGACACAGGTTTGATCCCTTATCAGGGAAGTTCCCACATGTTGAAGAGCAGCTAAGCCAGTGTGCCACAACTGCTGAGCCTGTGCTCTGGAGCCTGGGAGCCGCAGCTACTGAAGCCTGCAAGCCCTAGAGCCCGAGCTTCCCAACAGAAGCCACTGCAACATGAAACTCGCAATCGCAACTAGGCGGTGGCCCCCCTGCTGGCCGCAACTAGAAAAAAGCCCTCAAAGCAATGAAGACCCGGCACAGCCAAAAATAAACAAGCAACATTTAAAAAGAAAAAAGAAAATGGGTCCATCTCTGCTCTGAGCCCCAGGTGGGCTGTTGTAACAAATATCTGGCCACTTATAAAATCAAAAATATTAATATTGACCATCTAATCCAACTGCCTCTTTTTGGAGAAGGGTAAACAGAGCCCCAGAGAAAGAAAGGGCCTTGCTCAAGATCCCATAAGAGGAGTTTGGTGGGCTACAGTCTACGGGGTCACAAAGAGTCAGACATGACTAAGCACTCAAAGCTCAAGATCCCAAAGGTGAGTGCAGAGCTGGAGCTGGAACCCAGGCCTCTTCCTCCCAAGGCACAGGGCTCTTGTTCATTCATTGCCCACCAGCTCCAGCTGTGGGCACCCCACCCGGTCTGTGTGGGGTCGGGACATGCTTAGCCCTCCACCTTCTCTACACCCACCTCCCACTCTCTTTCCAGGTGGGAATTTAGAAGCAGAGGAGGAACCTTTTTGGATGTAAGTCTATTAGAGGAAGAAAAGAAATAAAAGGGATTCAGTCATAACTGGTGAATAAGCAAAAGCTCAATGTAGGAGTCGGGGTTGCTATGGGTTAAAGAAATGAGACGACAAACCCTCATGCTGGTGGGCAATGAAAAACCCCTTCAGGAACTGGGGACAGGCAGCAATAAAGAGGGTGTCAGTGGCAATGACATATTTACACTACCATGTGTAAAATAGATAATTAGTAGGAAGCTGCTGAATAGCACAGGGAGCCCAGCCTGGTGCTCGGTGACAACATAGAGGGGGGGACGGGGTGGGGGAGAACAGAAGAGACACTCAAGAGAGAGAGGAGATGTAAATAATTACAACTGATTAGAGTGTGCCGCAGAAACCAATGTAACATTTAAAGCAATTATCCTCCAATTAGAAAAACAAAACCAAAAAAAGGTGTATCATGAGAGAGGGACACCCAGAGTTCAGGACAAATGGAGCTCCTTGCAACGAATTTACCTGCAGGAAAAGACAGAAAACCACCAAAATCCTGTTTCTTTTCTTATTTTGGTCACGCAACTTGTGTAGCATGTGAGATCTTAATCACCCAACCAGAGATCAAACCCATGCCCTTATAATGGAATCACAGTGTCCTAACCACTGGACCACCAGGGAAGTCCCCTTGCCAAGATCATTGAAACGCCTGATGAGAGGATGAGCTTGGAAATCAGATGGGTTGGGGTCTCAGTTCTGCCACTTCAAGTTATTTCGCCTCTTCAAGCCTCAGTCTTCTCAATTGTAAAATGGGGGCAATAACATTTACCCCATAGGATGGATGCTTACAAAGCCATCAAGACAGTGCCTGGCACAGAGGAGCGTGCTAAATATAATAATAATAATATGATTACTGTTAAATACAAATGGAGACCATCCCAATAAATGCCACCAGAATTTGTCAACCTTCCCAAAGCAGGACCAGCATGTGGAGTTTATGGTTTCCCAGAACATGTTGTAGAGTCAAAATACCTGAGTTTAAGTCCTGGCTTTTTTATAAGCTGGATTATCTTAAGTAAGTTGTTAACCTCTATAAACATATGTTCCTCTCAAAGAGGGGATAATATTAACCCTAGATTATAGGATTGTATTGGGCTTCCCTGGTGGCTCAGATGGTAAAGAATATGCCTGCAATGCAGGAGACCCAGGTTTGATCCCTAGGTCATCCCTAGGTCAGGAAGATCCCCTGGAAAAGGGAATGGCAACCCACTCCAGTATTCTTGCCTGGGAAATCCCATGGACAGAGAAGCCTGGTGGGCTATAAAGTCCACAGGGTGGCAAAGAGTCAGACACGACTGAGCAACTAATGCTTTACAGGACTGTGTAAGAATATAAAACTTTTGTTACCAGCAAGAACATTCATACATGTGGCTGATGAGAAGGATGGGGGGAGATATGCCTCTAGCAGAAAACCTAGTCCCTCTTGCCTTCTCCACTAAAAGCACTAAAATTACAGGCTTTCTCATAGGTCATAAGACAAAACTCAATTAGCTTTTAGCTTCCGCTAAAGCTTCATACGTAATCCTCCAAACAGATAAGCAACTAATTATATTGCCCTTGGAAGCATGATTACAAACAAATAGATTAAATAGATTAAAGCTAAACACAGTGGTATTTTATCTTTATAAAGAGTGCTGTGGCTGAAATAAAAGGTAATTAAACATTTCTTTACTCAATACAAGATGTTCAGATGCATACCATCCCCACAAGGAAGTGTTAGCTGAGTTTGGTTCACAAAGTGAAGACAAACCATGTAAAATTTAGACACATTCAGGGAAATCTTATTTACTGACAGTCTCTATTGCACAATTAAAAACAACAATCACAACAAATCAGTTGTTCCCCCCATTTGGCAGGTGAGAAGACTGAGGCTCTCAAAGGTGAAACATGCCCAAAGTCACACAATTACAAAATGCAAAGATCAAATATAAACATAACTCAGAAATTAATCAATTACTCGTCTACATTGCTCTTGGCATTAACTGACACACAGCTACAAAGAAAGCACACAGATGTTGTTACAATTTCTCAAAAAAGTGTTAACCTAGAACACAGTTGTACAAGGGTTGTGAGGATTACCCAAAGCAACAAAGTGCTGTCCCCTTTATGAGAATATATACTAGTCGCTCAGTTGTGTCTGACTTTTTGCAATTCCATGGGCTGTAGCCCACCAGGCTCCTCTGTTCATAGAATTCTCCAGGCAAGGATACTGGAGTGGGTAGCCATTCTCTTCTCCAGGGGATCTTCGCAAGGGGATCAACCCAAGGCTCGAACCTGGGTCTCCCGCATTGCAGGCAGATTTTTTACCATCTGAGCCACCAGGGAAACAAGACCCTTTATGAGAATAATTACATATATTTCGAGCTTTTATTTATTTTAATCTCATTTAAATACCAGAAACCACCTGTAAGTTTGGACTGTGTGGTAACTCCAATTTTTAGGATTCTTTGAATTGCAGAGCAGAATGAATAGCACTGAGTAAAGATTTTTCATTAAACAGTGGCGTCACTTGTTAAAAGTAATGGGTAGCAATCTCTGGCTTTCGCCTTCTTTTACTGCTAAATGCCCACTGACATTCATCAATCTTTCTGTTTCAGTATGGATGGAACTTTGTTTTGCCACACCATACAGCCTATGGGACCTTACTTCCCTGACCAGGGCTCAAACCTACATCCCCTGCCTTGGGAGCATGGAGCCTTTAACCACTGGCCCACCAGGGAAGTCCTGGATGGAACATTGTTACAAAAAAGAAATAAAAACTTTAGCCTCCAGCATCAGCTACTCTTTAAACTAATGCTAACTCATAAACAAGGATAATAACCAATCACGCCTCCCCAGCACTCAATTGCTACCAAGTGTTTTTCACTAAACTTAAGTGAAACACTTAAGTGAAACACCCAGGATGCAATTTTAAGATAATATTATTAATCACATACCTTGATTAGCCTGGGGGAGTAGAATAAGAGAACTGGCTGAATTTTAAAAAACGATTTTCTTATTTCTGAAAAATAAATTAAAATTTAAAATAAATAATAGCAAGGGATAGGACTTGGAGGGTTGAGTAGGGAGCTCAGAGGTGACATATGAAAGGTTGGTGTACCAAGGATCAGAGTGAGGACTGGGCTAACCACAAGTAGATTTGATAAGGTTTCCCCAAGGGCCAAACAGTTTCCCATGCAAGAAAGGTATGGAATGGAACACATACTCAATGTCCCAGGGGCTCATCTTTCCTTACCTCATCCTAAAAACCCATTTACCCAGAATTTGAGATAAGGAGTAACAGTCAATCCGCCAGACATTTGCTGAATGCGCAAGTTGCCACATTTAATGAAGTTCATGAAAAACCTCAGCAGGAGAGCATTTCATTAACATCTGTCACAACTTATCAGCTCAGCCTATGCAAACATTACGGATTGCAATTTTGTATTAGGAAGGAAAGGCAAAGGTCCTTTTTCTTCCGGCTTTTCCCTTCCTTCTGTGACGTACGGACACTGCCACCATGTGGCCATAGAGAACATAGCATGCTGAACAAAGTAGACTCAACTGTCTCTCCGCCCAGAATGAAACTGAGTAGAATGAGAAGCTTAAAGGCAACTACCAAATTAAACAAAGGATGTAACCAAGCAGTCCTCAGTTTGAGACCTTTGCTGATATGGTGACTGTTTGGAACTCAAAAGATATATTCTCTTCAAAAGAGCCTATAAGTGGTGATGAGTCTTCATTGCTTGTCTACCAACAGGTTGCACCACTGCAGACTTAGCACATAGCACCATCCCAACCATGCCTCCCAGACACTGGCAACTAGTCTTTTTCCAGAACATGCATGGGGTTCCAGCTTTGGATGGCATCTGGCTTTGCTCTGGAGCAAAACTTGTTCCTAGCCCTCCCACCTGGAGTGGAACAATTAACTACCAGAAACTTGTCAGGCCATGGGCTTCCCTGGTGGCTCAGACGGTAAAGAATCCTCCTGCACTGCAGGAGACCTGGGTTTGATCCCTGGGTTGGGAAGATTCCCTGGAGGAAGGCATGGCAACCCACTCCAGTATTCTTGCCTGGAGAATCCCCATGGACAGAGGAGCCTGGCAGGCTATAGTCCATGGGGTCGCAAAGAGTAGGACATGACTGAGTGACTCAGCACAGTGATTTGTCAGGCAGGTCCTGAAGTGGCTTCTATGCCTGAGCATCCCAGGCTCCCAGGGAAGTGGGGGAGCCTCCTAAACACTCCCCAACTCTTATTTGTGAAGAATGGGCACTCCTGAGACACTCCACTGTCATCTATCAGACTTTCTTGAGCACCTCCTAAGCACCTGGCCCTGTGCTGGGTGCTTGAAATTCAGATAACCATAGAACATGATTTCTGCCCTTCAGGAAGTCACAGCCCAGTGGGAGAAATAGACACGTAAGTCCAAGCTTACAGTGTAGAGTGCTAAGCGCCAAACGGCAGACAATACTAGTATTACAGAGTGAAGGCTATGTCCTGGGCTCCTTCTTTGACAAACTTTTATTATACTTGTTCTGTGCTGGGTGCTGTTTTAACTGTGCCAGGTTGATATTTAAAGATATCAACCCATTAATCATCCTATAAGATGGTTACTCTTACCATCCCGGTTTTACAGATGAGAACCTGAGAGGCTGAGTTGTAGATGTGGGATTTTGCAGACCCAGGCAGTCTGCAGTGATGAGAAGATGAGAAAAGACAAATCCCTCCATTAAAAAAAAAAACCCAAACAAAGTAGAGCTACCATATGCTCCTGCAATCCCACTCCTGGGCATGTATCCAGAAAAAAAGCATAATTCAAAAATATACATGCACCCCAATGTTCATACAGCACTATTTACAATGACCAAGACATGGAAGCAACCTGAATGTCCGCAGAAAAATGAATGGATAAACAAGCAGCGATACATATATATATAATGGAATATTACTCAATCATAAAGAATGAAATAGTGCCATTTGCAGCAACATAGATTATCATACTAAGTGAGAAAGACAAATTATATGATATCACTAATATGTGGAATCTAATAAAAAAGGATACAAAATGAATTTATTTACAAAACAGACTCACAGACACAGAAAACAAACTTATGGTTACCAAAGGGGAAAGGCTGTGGCGGGGGCGGGAGGATAAATCAGGGGGCTGGGATTAACATATACACACTATACTATATAGCACAAGGGACTCTACTCAATATTCTGTAATAACCTACATGGGGAAAAGAATCCAAAATACATATAAGTGAATCACTGTGCTGTACACCTGAAACTATCACAACATTGTTAATCAATTATAAAATTAAAGTTTTTTTTAAAAGAAAACAGGAATCCTAGCAACCCCATCTCATAGGTCTGTTGTTCCTGTTTGATGGACAGGTCTCCAGGGCTCACTTCTTCTCTCCTTGATGTACCTCACAATGCCACACAAACAGAGGAGACTCATCTAACTCAGACCAGGGAGGGCTTCCCCCAGGGGATAACTCCGTATGAAGTGTGAGCTAGAGACGGGTATTCTGGGCAGAAGGAAGAGCAGGGACCAAGACACAGAGGCATGAAGGGACCTGATAGATTTGGAAATTATGTGTGACTCACGAGGACTGGAGGAGATTCAAGGTTGAATGACAGGAGCTGAAGCCAGAGAGCTGGGTGGGAGTTGGGCTGAGTCCCATGGGGGATCAGAGAATTAAAGAATGAGGGAATCATCAGACGTGGAGATGGCTTGGTGGGAGGCTGGATCATTGGGTAGACTAATTAGAGGGTGATCGCAATAACCAAAGTAATAAATCTCAACTAAGGTACTATCCCCTGAGATATAGGAGAAAGATGCATATGAGGCATATTCATTTGAAAAGACAGTCTGTTACACAACTTAGCAACTAAGCAACAACAACATTTGAATACATGTTCAAGTTCATTAGCACAGACCTCCCAACCGGTAGGGTAGAGGGTGAACCCTGTAGATGGCAAACATGACCCTGTTTCACCTGGAATGGGCCTCTTTCAGAAGGGGCTTCCCTTAGGAAGACAGCCCCAGCAAGGCTGCCTGCTCACCATCCCCTCCCACCCATGCTGTGTTCTCCCTTCCTCTATGTCTTTGCTTTTTGTTTGTTTATCTTTCAGCTGTGCCGTGTGGCAGGTGGGATCTTAGTTCCCTGACCAGGTATCAAATCCGTACCCCCTCCATTGGCAGCGTGGACTCTTAACCACTGGACCACCGTGGAAGTCATTCCCTGCGTCTTCTCTGTCCTCTTGGCAGACTCTTTTTGTGATAACTGGAGTACAATTGCTCTACAATGTTGTGTCAGTCACTGCTGTACAATGAAGTGAATCAGCTATAGGTATACATATATTCCATCCCTCT
>NW_011494715.1:6465866-6477838 GCF_000754665.1 Bison bison bison | reverse complement strand
CCCCCCCCCCCCCCATCCCACCCCTCTAGGTCTTCAGAGCGCTGACCTGAGCTCCCTGTGCGATACACAGGTACCACATTATCTAGCAATCCCAGTACTGGGCATATGCCCTGAGAAAAGACACATGTACCCCAATGTTCATTGCAGCACTGTTTCAAATAGCCAGGACATGGAAGCAACCTGAATGTCCATCAACAGATGAATGGATAAAGGAGATGTGGTACATATATATGATGGAAGATTACTCAGCCATTACAAAAATTGGGTCATTTGTAGAGATGTGGATGGACCTTGAGTCTGTCATACAGAGTAAAGTAAGTCAGAAAGAGAAAAACAAATATCCTATATTAACGCATATATGTGGAATCTAAAAAAATGGTACAGATGAACCTGTCTGCAGGGCAGAAACAGAGATGTGGATGTAGAGAGTGGACAGGCAGACACAGGGGAGAAGGGGAAAGAGGGATGAATTGGGAGACTAGGATTGAATATATACACTGCCACGTGAAAAATAGACAGCTAGTGGCAACCTCACTCATTATTCAAAACCCATCTCAGATGTCACCTCAATAACTTAACAAGCATTGACCATTGATTCAGTCGCCATACTCTTGGTATGAAAAGCTTGGATGATGCCCAGGAAGAGCTGGCATGGTTTCCGTGCATGGCCAGTGGCCACGGATCACCCCCCCTCCTCCTCCCACTGACTAGCGCCATCGCACACCTATTTTCTACCTCTGCTTCTCAAACTCTAAGCATGTATACAAATCACCTGAGAATCTTACTAAAAAGACAGATCCAGATTCAGTAGATCTGGGGTAGGGACCGAAATTCTGTTTTGCTTATAAGATCCCAGGAGATGCTGCTGGTCTGCAGACTGCATTTGAATAGTAAGGCTTATACATTGTCTCAGTGTAGTCTAATTAAAAAGTAATAAAGGCCATTATTTGTTTTTCTATGCTGAATACTCAAGGTAAAATTTATATACAAGGAAACACACAGCATCTAAATGTACAATTCAGTGAATTTCTAGCAAACGTATACACCCCTGTGACCTACACCTCAATCAAGAACATTTCACATTTCCAGAAAGTCCCCTCATTCCCCTTTCCATTTAACCCTCCAAATAAAGTTGATTCTACAGGGACCCAAAGTGATGCAGTCCAAGAAAATAGCTTTCCGATGCAGGAGACTCGATCACAGGATAAGTCTAAAGGGAAACAGGAAGAACTGCATTTGTTTGAGGCAATCCTACATAAAGAATATAAATGACTGATCTAACTCATAATCATTGGTGCTATTACCTTAGAATAGTCTCTTTGGTCGTTTTTCAATAAATGACTCCATCTGCCTGGCCCTGTGCTTTGCACAGAATAACAAGGTGAACATATTAGCTCTGTGTGCAGAGAGCTGGCTCCCATCAAGGAGGAGAAACAGACAAGAAACCTAGCAGATGCTTCCCAGAAGAGTGAATTTGGGGCTGCAGGGCATTCCTGGCCAAGGCAGGGGAGGATGAGTCATTCATAAATCTCCTATGTTACACATCTCATACTCTGCAAAACATTTCTTATGGATCTCATTTTTGCAACAGCCCCGGGCCAAGGCAGGTACCAGTGTTTCCCATTAAGAGCTGTGAAAAATGAGACTGGGAGGGGCTGTCTCAAGGCCACAAGTGGGCCTTGCAAGTGGGGCCTGCGGCTCCCTGGAAGCTCTCATACACGTGGAGGCCAGTTGGATAGCAGGAGTAACAGGTGTGCCTGCTTCCCCATCCCCATCCCAGAACCCAGATGTGCCTGTGCGTGAACATCACCCCTGGCAAACAGGCTGGGCCACCTGTGCCCTTGACCATCCAACCCCCATTGGGAAGTGGAATCCAGGGCACTGTGCCCTGGACGAGGGTCTCCAGCCCCTACCGGCCCCCAGAGAAGGGCTGTGCTAACGGTGCCCACCCTCACTTGTGTTTTAGCGTCTGGCTTCCAGCTCCTGCACCATGAAAATCCTGTTTTGTGACCTCCTGCTGCTCAGCCTCTTCTCCAGCGTGTCCAGCAGCTGTCAGAAGGACTGTCTGGTCTGCAGAGAGAAGCTCCGCCCCACTCTTGACAGCTTCAGCCTCGAGGTAGGTCCAGGAGTTTGGACCCTGTCTTCCCCTTCCCGCCCAGGTCACGTGACTCTCCCAGTGTGGGATGGTCCCTAAGAAACACACGTGGACTTGAGCAGCTTCTGAAATCAAACCCTGTCATTGTCCCACGTTTCCACATTTGAGTAAAGACCCACCCAGGCTGCTGTTTTGTTCCTATTATTAAAAGCATTCACACTCATTCTAGAGAATTTGGCAAATTCCAAGAACTATGAAAAGAAAAAATTAAAGTCACCTTTAATCTCACCGGTCAGAGAAAAAAATCTTAGTTTTTTCACTTGCTGTTTTATACCAAGATAAGTTTCCCATTATTAGCATTATTTTAAGTATACTTGGCTTAACCAATCCCTCCTGCTGAGCATGTAAGTTGTCCTCCAGTTTTGATGTTATAGACAATTCTACAGTGAACACCTACGTGCTGTCTTGTATTTATTTGAGCACTAAATTTCACTAAGTCAGCTGCTTTCTCCACTGCTTTTATTACTGTTTAAATAGTTATTCCTTTCCTACTAAATCCAATATAACTCGATTACTTTTTCTTTGTAGTCAAGAGAACTCCTTTCAAAAGATGTCATGTTTGGAACTCCTCAATCTTAAGAGTCACCTTTTCCCTCCTGTCCCTTGAGGCAAGTGTACAAATATAGAAACCAAGTACTCACATTGGGCTGACACACAGACATGAACAGACACAGCCCCCTGACCCACCAAAACACCACGCTCCTCCCATGCCACCTCAGTGGCTTTCGAGCCTGTTTTCTGAACAGTAATAACCATGAAATCATGAAGAAGCATCCCGAGAACCCATTCAAATTCATCCATTCTCCTCCTCCAGTCATTGTGGGTTTTCTGAGCACCTACTATGCACCAAGCACCTACTATGCGCCAAGCACTGGGCTAGACCAAGGGCCCCAAGGCGAGCAGACAGATAGTGGGAGAGAAGAACCCACAATCCTTTCCTGAGAGTAATTACTGAGCAATGGGGAAGCAAGAGCAGTGGACCCCAACCTAGTCTAGAGGGGTGGAGGGGGCTTTGGGAGGAACTGAAGCCTCTAAGGAGACCTTAAGATGGTCAAAGAGGCAGGGAGTGAGCCCAGGTAATGAGGGAGGCACAGAGTGGGGGAGGAGCGCACATGCGCAAATGCCTTTTGGGGGGAGGGGAGTGGCATGTAAAGAATTGAGGCAAGCTGGATTTGGCTAGAACACAGAAGACCCACATGTCTTTTCTGTGCAGGCCAGAGAGGCTTAAAATTTGACCCAAAACAAAACACTTCCCCGTGGTCTCAGTCAACAGAGCAGACCGCTAGTTCACAGGTAAACCAGTGAAGGAGCTGATAAAGGAATAATCTCATCATTGTCACACTCTTGACAAAGACTGAAAGTTGTACACAGTTCCTAAATCACAAGTTTTAACTGCAACCCTATATCTCCCACTCCAAGAAGCATGAAGATATGTGTACACCCATGTTTATGGCAGCATTACTCACGATAGTCAAAAGGTAGAAAAGACTCAAATGACCGACGAGAGACGGATGGATAAACAAAACATGGTCAATGCGGACAATGGAATATTATGCAGCTTTTAAAAAGGAAGGGAATTGTGATACAGGCTACATCATGGATGAGCCCTGAAGATGTATGCTGTCACAAAACGACAAATACTGTAGGATGGCACTTACCTGCAGTTCAAGACCAGTCAAGACTCAGAGACAGAAAGTAGAATGGGGCTGCCAAGAGCTGGGGAAACAGGGAGAGGGGAGTTAGTGTTTAATAAATACCAAGTTTCAGTTTGGGAGAACGAAAAATTTCTAGAGATGGGAGCAAGGGTTGATGGTAACCCAACAAAGTGAATGTACTTAATGCCACTGAGATGTACTCTTAAAAATGGTTCCAGTGTAAATTTGATGGTATTTTGGATTTTACAATAGAAAAAAAAGTATTTGGAGCTCAACTGTAAGGATAACACTGAGTCTGCATTAGTTTGTTTTTTTTTTCCACAAATTTAGGTAACTTGTTGAGAGCAAACATCATGCCTGACTGTGAAGCACTGTGATGTTCCGGCTCCCGGGACACCTTGACCTTGGGTGCCAATTGTAAGATGACAGAGGCCACCAGGGCAGGTTCCCTCCAGCCTCCTTATTGTCACCTTAGGATCTGTGCTTCTGCTCCTTCTTCTTCCCCCTTCCTGTGTACCACTGATTTTCCTGCTGGAAATTCTTTTTTCCCATCTCCCACTTGCTCTTTCCTTCCCTTTGTTGTCCTGTTTTTGGAAGAGTATCCCCATTTGCAACTTGGACCCCCTCACAGTTGCCTCGCCCCTTTGCTGTGCTCGAGCTCAGTTGCTCAGTGGTATCTGCCCGCATGGGCTGTAGCCCCCCAGGCTCCTCTGTCCATGGGATTCTCCAGGCAAGAATACTGGTGTGGGTTGCCATTTCCTTCTCCAGGGGACCTCCCCTACCCCGTGACTCGAACCCGTGTCTCCTGCACTGCAGGCAGATTCTTTAATGCTGCCCCACCTGGGAAGCCCGCCTTAACTCCTTAGCCAATCTCCAAGGTCACCAGCAGTTCCTAACCACAGAAACCTTCGCCAATGTGCAGGCTTCCCCTCCTCGTCCTCTCTGGTGAACTCCGCTCTCTTCTCCACTCTGACTCTTCCTTTTCTGCCTCCTGTTAGAGCCCCATTTCTCTTCCTGCCCCCTCCAAACACAAGTGATAACCAAGATTCCCTGTTCTTACCTCCATGTCCTTTCTTCTTCCCAGCGTCTGCTTTCCCCAGGCAGCAGGTACACTTTTTGCCTCCTCTCTGCTGGGATCCCATCACTTTCCATAGTTCCTGGGAAATCCATGCTTCCCTTCCCTCCCCACAGCTCCAAGATCCTGTCCTGCCATCTTGCTCATACCTCCGACTCCTCCCCCAGCCAATAAACCCTTCACTACTACTCAGGAGAGGATGCCTTGCTGATTCCCCACCAGCCCCCAGTTGAGCCAGCCCTTAGCACCTTTGTTCTCTGACAATCACTTGCATCTGCTGGGCTATCTCTTAGGTGCTTCTTTGCCAATTAATCTGGGCTTCTCCAGCACACAGTACAGTGTGGCACAGGGCAGTACTCAATAAACAGGTCCCGTGGAAACCGGAGGGCTTCCCAGATGGTGCTAGTGGGAACCCGCCTGCCAATGCAAGAGATGAAAGAGATACAGGTTCGAACCCTGGGTCTGGAATATTCCCTGGAGGAGGAAATGGCAACCCCCTCCAATATTCTTGCCGAGAGAATCCCATGGACAGAGGAGCCTGATGGGCTACAGTCCGTGGAGTCACAAAGAGTTGGACACGACGGAAATGACTTCGCATGCAAGCACAGGGAAACTGTAACATTCCAAGGCCTTTTAGTCTCCTAACGGGTGCAGATGCTTTAGAGGTTTTGCACAGGTGTCTTTCAAAGCCAGGAAGGAATTTGGAGCTAGTTTCTATTTCTCCGTAGCATCTTAAATCTCTGGGATCTGGAAAACACTAAGAAAATGGCCAGTTCCCGCTTCAGAGTGATGGATGACCTCTTGCAAGTGCCTGTTGACCCCCAGAGGACCTGGTTGCCTGGGTGTTTCTAGCTTATATTCACTTTTAACCTATTTTTTTTTTAAGTTTTATGAAATGCCTAGAATCGAGACAACCACATCTCACTTCCAAATCTTGCAACCCTTGACTATGTCCTCTCTGTGAAAGATGGGAGGACTCAGATATTTAGGCAAGGGTCACTGTCCGCCCCCACCCCAATCCTTCCACCAAATGATGGGATCCCAATATATTCCCAGGACCTTCCGGACCCTTGGCTTCATCAGGAATTTCATTTGTTCTCCCTCCAGGGCAATGGTCCAAGCATGCCTGCCTTTTTGTTAGACTATCATTTTGGTAAGTAAATGACTAGTACACAAGCCAAATGATTGGAAAGTCCTGGGCTTTCAGCTAATTGAGAATGATACTTACCCTACCAGCTTACGAAGAAAAAAGCTAGATTCACCGAGTCATTTTAGTGACCAAGAAGAAGGTAACTCCCAAGAAAGTTCTGTTTTGTTGTTGTAGTAGTTTAGTTACTCAGTCATGTCCAACTCTTTGCGACCTCACAGACTGTAGCCCAACAGGCTCCTCTGTCCATGGGATTTCCCAGGCAAGAAAACTGGAGGGGGTTGCCATTTCCTTCTCCAGGCAATCTTCCAGACCCAGGGATCAAACCCGTATCTCCTGCATTGGCAGGCAGATTCTTTACCCCTGAGCCACCAGGGAAGCCAAGAAAGATCTAGGGAAACTTATTTAAATTCCCTAAAACTCTATTAACAGCAGAAGAGTTACTACTTCTGGTAGTTTCTGTCTTCATTACACAGAAAATCTTAGTAGTTGACTTGCCCTGCTGCTGCTGCTGCTGCTGCTAAGTTGCTTCAGTCGTGTCCGACTCTGTGTGACACCATAGACTGCAGCCCACCAGGCTCCCCCGTCCCTGGAATTCTCCAGGCAAGAACACTGGAGTGGGTTGCCATTTTCTTCTCCAATGCATGAAAGTGAAAAGTGAAAGTGAAGTCGCTCAGTCGTGTCTGACTCTTAGCAACCCCATGGACTGCAGCCTTCCAGGCTCCTCCGTCCATGGGATTTTCCAGGCAAGAGTACTGGAGTGGGTGCCATCGCCTTCTCCCCTGACTTGCCCTAGGAGTTCCTAACACATTTTTCTTTTGTGCTGCGCATCTGCTGGCCCACTAGCATTGGCTCTCTGATATACTGGCAGAACCTCCCAAAGCAAATAGGTCCCAAGTGTCTCTTGGTCAGCAGTGGCTGGATTCCTTAGAGGCAGAAACATGACAATCTGAATGAATTGTTTATTTTCCTTCTGTAGGGCTCACTAATCTTTGATCCTAGACATTCAGATGACCCTTTGCTCATTGACTTCCCTCCCCCATGCAAAGCCCAGCTTTACAGATCAATTTGGCATCAATCTGGGACTTTCCAGATGCTCCTCCATGCTGTGTCTGAATATAGCAATGTCATCAGAGTGGGCTGTGAAAACGTGTCCAGCTCACTTAATGGGCCATTAACCCATCTCTGCAAACAGGCTGTTGAGTCCCTCAGACCAGAGAGTGTAGTCAGTAAGCTCATATGCCCATCTGGTGCTACAAATGTTGCCGTCAATTTGGATTCCTCATTTTTTTTTGCCCCAAAACCTTCTCCTAAATCAGGAATTAAGATCCGTTTTTTAGTACCTAATCATCTAACAGTATGTTGAGTCTCGGTAACAGCTATACATCTGGTTTGATCATAGAATTTCATTTCCTCTGATTGACATGCAATATAATTACCATCTGGGCTTAGAAACCCAGGGGCTTGCAGAAGATCTTAGAGACTCTAGGCTTAACAGTTTCCACTTGTTCCTGTAAATGGACAGAGCAGAACAAGGCAACGAGCACTTTGAGGATCCTATCCATGTGAGGACTGAACCAAGTGTGTTCAAAAGTCCTTTTGAGTCCAACAAGTCTACGCTTATGACCGCACAAGTCACTCTGGGACTTGAACCCAGCAAAACCCCAGGATGGAACTTGAACCCACTCCTTTTTTTTTTTTTATGTGACTGCTCCAGGTCTTAGTTGCAGCACACTGGAGTTGTCATCCTCACATGCTAGATTTTCACTGTGGCATGTGGAAGTGAGTGTGTGCTCAGTCACTCAATTGAGTCTGACTCTTTTTGGCCCCATGGACTGTAGCCCTCTAGGCTCTTCAGTCATGGGATTCTCTAGGCAAGAATACTGGAGTGGGTTGCCATTTCCTCTTCCAAGGGATCTTCCTGACAGAGGGATCAATAGCCACGTTTCCTGTGCCTCCCTCATTGGCAGGCAGATTCTTTACCAAGGAGCCACCTGGGAAGCCCTTAGTAGCAGGATGAGGGATCTAATTTCCTGACCAGGGATGGAACCCAAGTGTCCTGCATTGGGAGTGCAGAGTCTTAACCACTGAATGACCAGGAAAGCCACTGTCTTTTAATTGAAATTGCACACCTGGTCTCAGGACTTAATGAAGCTTAAATTCTTTATGTCTCCTTGCACAAAGAATTCCGTAAGAGACAAAGTGATAGGTAATAAGTGGATTTATTTAGAGATACACATTCCATAGACAGAATGCAATCTGTCTCAAAAGGAGAGAATGGCCCTGGAAGAAATACATTTCACAGACAGAGTGTGGGCCATCTCAGAAGGCAAGAGGCCCCAGAATATGGGGTGGTTAGTTTTTATGGGCTGGGTGATTTCATGGGCTAATGAGTAGGAGAATTATTCGAGTTATTTTGGAAAAGGGGTAGAGATTTTCTGGAATTGGGCCGCCGCCCACTTTTTGATCTTTTACGATCAGCCTCTGAACTTTCATGGCGCCTGTAGGTGTGTCATTTATCACAGTGCTAATATCACAGCAAGCATATGAAGAGGCTCAAGGTTCACTGGAAGTCGAATCTTCCGCCATCTTTTATCTACTCATTAGCCCATGAAATCACCCAGCCCATAAAAACTAACCACCAGTTTATGTCGTATCCTCTAGGGCTATGTCATTTGATTAGAGGTTTTATCCTTCCCGCTTCCCTCCTATTTCACTTCTACTGACTTTCCCGGTGTTACCCATGCTTTCTGCTTCCTCCTTGACTCTGTAGAGTAGGGTTTCTCAGACTCTGTGGATATATTAAGCTGGATAATTATTTGTTGGGGTGCGGGGTGGGCTGTCCCTTACATTACAGGTTGTTTGCCAGTGTTCTTGTGAAATGGAGCCGGACCCTGGGGGTCCTCCTGGGTACAAGTCCTTTCTGTGTCCCCCAATTCTTGTTTGTAGGAAATAGGTCTCCTTCAGTCTCCTGAACCTGCCCTGAGTTCCAAAGGGAAGTTGCTAATCAGGGAAGGTAGGGGATGCCAAGAGCAGGGAGGAGCAGTCAAACAATAGTGCAGCCATTCTTGGTTCCCCTCAAGGAATATACATAACAATACCTTTGTGTTCAAAGGGCTGACTCATTAAAAAAGACCAGGATACTGGAAAAGTTGGAGGCAGGAAAAGAAGGGGATGATGGAGGATGAGATGATTGGATGGCGGCACCGACTCAATGGACGTGAGTTTGAGAAAACTCTGGGAGGTGGTGAAGGACAGGGAAGCCTGGCGTGCTGCAGTCTGTGGGTTGCAGAGTCAGACACGACTTAGCGACTGAATGACGACAACGACCTTTGAATTCCTCTGTGGGACCTACGGCCCCCACCCAGGTGGATGATGGTAACTTCAGGCTGAGCACAAGATTCCTGGAACATCTGTTACCACCAGCCATTCAGAACAAAGTCACACACCCTGCAGCCTTCACCCCATATCTTGCCTATAAAAACTTCTCCACGAAATCCATCAGGGAGTTCGGGGCTTTTGAATAGGAGTCACCTGTTCACCTTGCTTCACAGCACCCCCAAGAGGAAATCAGGCAGAGAGGGTGGAAAGCAGACGGCGGACTCACATGCTGACCAGATGGAGAGACGGGGTCCTGAGAAGGGGGATTCTGGAGAGGTGCCCAGGGATCTACACCTGAACCAGCTGGGGAGTAAGGTGATGTTCAGAGAGAGAGACAGAGCAAAAAGATAGACTTGGGGTGGAAAAAAGTAGGAGTGAAGTACTGATATATATGCTACAATCAGTACTTCATTCAAACCTGTTCCACACATACTGAAAAAGTATATCAGAAAAGAATTAAAGTCACCTGCTAGTAACAAACACCTGAAGTGACACCTTTAATAAGATGGAGATTTAGGAGTTCTCAGGTGGCTCAGTGGTAAAGAATCCACCTGCCAATGTAGGAGACTCGGGTCCTATCCCTGAGTCAGGAAGATCCCCAGGAGGAGGAAAAGGCAACTCACTGCAGTGTTCCTGCCTGGGAAATCCCGCGGACAGAGAGGAGCCTGCTGGGCTACAGTCTGTGGGGTCACAAAAGAGTTGGACGAAACTTAGCAACTAAACAACAGTACCTGGTAGTCCACCGGTAGGATTCGGGCTTTCACTGCTGTGACATGGGTTCTGTCCCTGGTTGGGGAACTGAGATCCCACAAGCTGCGCTGTGTGTCCCCCGCCCACCAAAAGATGGAGATTTGATTCCTCACACAGAAGTCAGGAGGAGAAAGTGGGAGATGCTCAAGTGGAGGCATGAGCATGACCACATCTTGGAGAAGCTTGGCAGCAACAAAAGGAGGGCAGGGTCAGGGTGGTAAAGGCAAGCAGGAGAAGTCAGACTGAAGGACACGTTTTGAGGATTTGGTGGAACAGCTGTTGAAGCCTGTGATTTAAGCTGCATGCGTATCTCACTACTCGGTTAGAGACCAAGTTGGAAACCTTGCTCATAGAGGCACGTGTACCACTCTGAACACCCGGGTGGGAGTGTTTGCTCCCCAGAGAGCCCCAATGGGGCACACACGCATCTTCTCACATCCTGCACCTGTCCAACCAGAGCAGTAACTCCTGGTGCCCTGTAAGCCAGGCACGGGCTCCTTGGTTTGGGGCTGTCTTGGTAGTCCAGTGTTAAGACTCCAAGCTTCCAATGCAGTGGGTGCAGGTTTGATCCCTGGTCCAGGAACTAAGATCCCACATGATGCATGGTGCAGCCAAAAAAAGTAAAAATTAAAAAAAAGACTCCAAGGTTTGATGAAGGGCTCTGCAGCTTCCTGCTCACCATGATGTCAAAGTCAGGCTGAAGTGGGGTTTTCATCTGACCCCAAAAACACAGAGAGGAGTGTTCGGGGTGAAGTGTGCTTGGGTGCTCAGTTGTTTCCGACTCTTTGCGGCCCCACAGGCTGTAGCCCGCCAGACTCCTCTGTCCATGGGATTTTCCAGGCAAGAATACTGGAGCAGGTTCCCATTTCCTTCTCCAGGGAATCTTCCTGAACCAGGGATTGAAGCTGTGTCTCCTGTGGTTCCTGCTTTACAGGTGGATTCTTTACCACTTGAGCATCCGGGAAGCCTGAAGCCAAAACAATAGGGAAAAAAAAAACGTGGAGGCAGAGGCTTCCAGGAGATTCCAATCAGAGATAGGAATGTGGGAGGGAAGGGTTAAGGCCAGGGCCAGTCAGGAAGGTACAGGAACATCATGGTCAGGCTGGTGGTCTGGACGAGAGGTGGGAGATGCCAGGAGAGACAGAAGCTGCCGGGGTTCCTAGAGAGCTGGCAGGTCCACTGAATTGTGTTGGACAGTCCCAGATTATCCAACCTGTCTATATCCCAAAGGGTCTTAACCCCCCCCTTTCTACTTTTTTATTGGTGTATAGTTGATTTACAATGTTGTATTAATTTCTGCTCTACAGCAAGGTGACTCAGTTATTATATATACAAATTTTTAAATATTCTTTCCCATTATGGTTTATCCTAGGACATTGAATTTAGATCCCTATGCTATAGAGTAGGACTGTGTTGTCCATTCATTCTGTATGTAATAGCTTGCGTCTACTCACCCTAAACTCCCAGTCCATCCTTCCCCCACCTCCTCCTAACCCTTGGCAACCATAAGTCTGTTCTCTATTTGATCCCTATTTTCTATAACTCATGCACTGAGAGTGATGATGAATGTATGCAAGGTGAAAAACGAATCACACCAAGGTTGATCTTTACCAGGTGACCTTAGAATAAGCATGCAGATTTAACTGCGTGACTACATGCTTTAACATCCCCAGTTTCTTAAATCACTCTGACCTCTCCCAGGCCTGATAAGAGAACAGAATAAAATGTTTCTTTATGGATGAGCTATGATGAGCTATATTTGGCTCCAAAAACCCAACAAAGACTATAACTCTGTTTGTGCATTTTGTT
>NW_011494715.1:6463218-6465766 GCF_000754665.1 Bison bison bison | reverse complement strand
TGCTGGGTTACCTGGGTAACTTAACCTCACCTCTCTGAGCCCCAAATTTCTTTGTGAAATGACAGAGATGGGCCAGTTCGTTTTCTATTTCTTTCCAACTCTGAAATTCTATGAACTTAAGTAACTATATGTAAAACTGCTCCATGGTACTGAAGAGGTGCTTCAGAAGCTCTTGCATCGATTGGTACCAAAATAGATCATGCATGCATGCTCAGTCACGTCTTGACTCTTTGTGACCCCATGGATTGTAGCCTGCCAGGCTCCTCCGTCCATGGGATTATCCCAGCAAGAATACTTCAGCTGTTGCCATTTCCTCCTCCAGGGAATCTTCCCGATCCAGGGATCCAACCTGCACCTCCTGCTTCTCCTGTACTGTCAGGCGGATTCTTCACCACTGAGCAATCTGGGAAGCCCTAAAATAGACAGCAAAAGTACTTGATCTCCTCATTGCCTTGGACTAACAGATGTCCCTGGTCTTTCTCTTTCCTCCAACCTCTTTCTTGGCAGATGTGCATCCTCGAGTGTGAAGAGAAGGCCTTCACCAGCCCTCTCTGGACTCCATGCACCAAGGTCATGGCCAGGGGCTCCTGGCAGCTCAGCCCTGCTGACCCAGACCACGTGGCAGCTGCTCCAGACCAGCCCAGAGCCTCTGAGATGCAGCATCTGAAGCGAATGCCACGGGTCAGGAGCCTCTTTCAAAGGCAGAAGAGGACAGAGCCCGGCCTGGAGGAGGTGGGGGAGATTGAGCAGAAACAGCTGCAGAAGCGGTTCGGGGGCTTCACCGGGGCCCGGAAGTCGGCCCGGAAGTTGGCCAACCAGAAGCGGTTCAGTGAGTTTATGCGGCAGTACCTGGTCCTGAGCATGCAGTCCAGCCAGCGTCGGCGCACCCTGCACCAGAATGGTAATGCGTAGCTGGAAGGGGAGCCCCTCCCGGCTGCACCGTCCACTTCAACCCATGAGTGAGTGGGGCCCCAATGAGCTGGGGGCAAGAAGAAACGTCCTCTACTCTGTCTTAACCTTCCTCCCCGGCGGGGGCAAACATGTTGGCACCCAAACACAGATACATACTCCACACCACTTCCTTCAGGGGTTCAGCTCCTAGGACTGCTCCAGCCCACCTTTTTTTTTTTCTTTCTGGGAGCAAAAATTTTCCTGGGATTTCTCCGAACAGCTCACCACTGTGGTGAAGAGACTGGTTACCATGGGGATAATAGTAGTGTGTTAAGATAACTAATTCCTCTATGGCTCTTCAGGAGCTTAGTTACTATGGGGACAATGAAGTGGACCAAGCCTCCTATCAGGTTGCCATAGAAACCATTCACTCACCTTTCCCCGGAGACTTTAAGGACCCAGAGGACCTGCACTTAGCCATTTGCAGAGTCTGATCTATGTCTGTGATGTTGCTGTTTCACCTTCAAAGATGGCTTAGCTGTCCCCTCCCCTCCTCCCTCTATCTCAAGGTAACTGGCTTCCATGGCAACCTTTCAACTTTCCCACTCTCCCCCAGTCAAGGAGCTCTGGTTAGGAGCAGTTCTTGTTAGGACACTTTCTGTGTTTCTTTCTGCCACACATCACTTGTTCACCTGATCACTTTGGGCTGGTGGGCTGGTGCTTTGCAGCTGATGGCACCTGAGCAAGGTTTTGAGAATCTGGCCCTAATGACCTCAGTCACTTTTAGGAGAGGGACTAAAAGGATCATAATTTTTCCTCACTTTTTGCCTCTTTCCGGGTGCCATTTCTGGTTTTTTGTTTGTTGGTTGGTTGGTTTTAATTTTTATTTATTATTTTTGGCTGCGCAGGGTCTTTGTTGCTGCCTATGGGTTTTCTCTGGTTGTGGCGATGAGGGCTACTCTCTAGTTGCGGTGCACAGGCTTCTCACTGTGGCGGCGTCTTTTGTTGCAGAGCACGGGTTCTAGGGTGTGAGAGCTTCAGTAGTTGTGGAGTACAGGCTTAGTCGCCACACAGCATGTGGGCTCTTCCTGTACTAGGGATTAACCCACGTCCCCTTCCTTGGCAGGCAGATTCTTAACCACTGGACCACCAGGAAAGTGTCCAGGTGCCATTTCTGTTTTGTGTTTGCTTGCTTGCCCTTCCTCCTACCTCCCTGCCTGTCTGTTCTTACTCCCCCGGGCACTTGTTTATACATGTACCTACAATGCAGATCAGATCATAAATATCAGAGATCCTAACTTACTTCCCAGTCATGACAAACTCGGCTTTCCTCAGCCCATTAACCTACACATAACTTTGAGTGGCAGAGGGAACTAGCACAATGAACTTTTCTGAAAATCTAAGAGAATTCCAAGCATTAAGCATATGTGCCTTAATTCATATGTAGGAATATGATTATCTGCAGGATTTCATCTGAGCTTCCCTGGTGGCTCAGTGGTAAAGAATCTGCCTGGCAACGCAGGAGACATGGGTTCAATCCCTGCGTTGGGAAGATCCCCAGGAGGAGGAAATGGCAACCCACTCCAGTATTCTTGCCCGGAGAATCCCATGGACAGAGGAGCCTGGCAGGTTGCATGCAGTTCATGAGGTCGAAAAG
>NW_011494715.1:6454677-6463118 GCF_000754665.1 Bison bison bison | reverse complement strand
GAGGTCGAAAAGAGTCAGACAGGCTCAGGCGCACATGCGGTATCTCATATCTCTCCTTAAAGAGAGAAGCTTCCCCTAACAGAATGAACTATTCAGTTGGTCAGAAACTTTGCACAAACATTATCACCCAAGTGGGGGCTTTTGCCTGACAGAGAGGCATAAAAGCAAAAAGTTTGTGCATGGGCTCTTTTACTTTGCTTCCTATATGTCAAAGGTAGCCAGATGTTAATAATCCTCCTTCAATGTTTATTAATCCACATGTGAGTCTTGAGCACCCACACTGCAGCAGGAAGGCAGCCCACACAACACTTTGCAGGTAGGCTAGCTTGTTTGCAAAACGCCCATTGCCAAATACGGATATATGTATTCAGTGGCGAGCCAAAGGCTGCCGTGTTTATTTTAGCAGAATGACTAATCTCTGAAGGCCCTGAATTAACCTGCACTGGTTTTGAAGTCATATTCTTGGATCCCTAATAAGCATTCATTTCTCCAAAGCCATATCTACACAGGACGTAATAAAAAATCTTTCAGAAATGGCATGGGCTGAATTCTTCCAAATCTTAAAGAAATTCTTCTTTTTAAATTTTTAATTGGAGGATAATTGCTTTACAATATTGTGTTGGTTTCTGCCACATATCAACATGAGTCAGCCATAGGTATACATATGTTTCCCCCCTACTCCCGCCCCACCGAACCTTCCTCCTAAACTTTAGAGACATTCTTTAAAGGGACCATCAAGGCACCCTGAAGACACATCTAAGTCTGATCTATGACCGTTTACCTTATAAAGAGTTTCAAATCAGTCACGTTAGCAGGAATCAATTTAGTTTTTAGAAAAACTATTTGAGCCCCTATTCAGGCAATTGGTTTTTCTAGTTTTCTATTAAGCCTCCAACTGAGAGGTACTGGAACATAACAGGTAACCAGCTTCTGCCTGTGGCTTTGCTCAAGATATAAAGTTCTTGATGGAAACGCTGGTGATATTAAGCAGCTCATCTGGGTATTATTGATTGCTCTCCTCCTGCGACCATCTTGCTGATTCTTTTTTCTACACATTCATGGCTGCTGAGTTCCCGTGTGGATGTGTATTTATGAGTCCCTTAAGCCTGTCTTTATTTGCCTGTACACACCCCAGCCAGCCCCACACATGCTTGAGATTTCTCCATGGCTCGGGGACTCCTATTGCCAGAGCTGTTCTGGACACCTGAGACACCCAACACCAGCCTATATTTAGAATGCTGGGCGGAACGGCGCCACCCAACACATGCGACGTGTGTGTGCGCTCAATCATGTCCCACTCTGTGACCTCATGGACTGCAGCCCCCCAGGCTCCTCTATCCATGGGATTCCCCAGGCAAGAATACTGGAGTGGGTTGCCACTTCCTCCTCCAGGGGATAGGACCCATGTCTCCTGTATTGGCAGGCAGGTTCCTTACCACTGAGCCACTGGGGAAGCAAACACTTGGGATAAAGAACCCTTATTCAGAAAGTGTAATGATGTCCTAGAAGGGAGGGACACTGGTATATATGGAATCGAGAAAAATGGTACAGAGGAACCTATTTGCAGGGTGGGAATAGACACAGACTGTAGGGAATGGACTTGTGGACACAGCAGGGAGAGGCGAGAGGTGGCATGGATTGAGACAGCAGCATTGACTATACCCACTGCCATGTAAAACAGCCAGTGGGAAGCTGCTGTATGGCACAGGGAGCTCAGCTCAGCGCTCTGTGACGACCGAGAAGGGCGGGATGGGGCGAGATGGGAAGGAGAGAGGTTCAGGAGGGAGCAGATATCTGTATGCTTATAGCTGACTCACTTTGTTCTACGGCAAACACTAACAACATAATAAAGCAATGACACTCCAATAAAAAAATAACAAGTGGAATAAAAAAAGGGACACTGGGGTGCAGGACCAGTCCTAGAGAGACCTGTGAAGAGTACGCGACTGATCCCGATACCTGCCGTCCGTTTTCCTGGCCCTATGCTCCCCTCCTGTCTTCCGCTGCCCCAGACTTTGACTTTCTAGATGGTGGAGAGTGAGCAGATTCATTCCTGGTGAGGAATCAGTGAAGTTAGCACTTGTAATAGAGCCACAAATGAGGGCTCTTTTTAGCCTGAAGAAATGAATTACTATACAGAGATTCCAAATACTGATACCAGGGATAAGAGAACTGTTTCTGGGCAGGAGGCTTCCCCTTTGTTCTCTTGGTTCTGACGCTAGATTAGGGCCAGGGAAACAGGTGTGTAGAGGGAGTCAGGGACCCCTTCTTGCTGCTTTTGGGGATAATTATGTGGATTATAAAGCTTTTTTAAAAAAACATAATTTACTTGGCCGCACTGTACAACATGTGGGATCCTAGTTCCCTGACCAGGCCCTCTACATTTAGGGCTTCCCTGGTAGCTCAGCTGGTAAAGAATTCACCTGCAAGGCAAGAGACCCCCGTTCGATTCCTGGGTTGGGAAGATCCACTGGAGATGGGATAAACTACCCACTCCAGTATTCTTGGGCTTCCCTGGTGGCTCAGACGGTAAAGAATCCACCTGCAATGCAGGAGACCCGGGTTCAATCCCTGAGCTGGGAAGAACCCCTGGAGAATCGCATGGCAACCCACTCCAGTATTCTTACTTGCCTGGAGAATCCCCAAGGACAGAGGTGCCTGGTGGGCTACAGCGCGTGGGGTTGCAAAGAGTTGGACACGACAGCGACCAAGCACAGCACAGCAGCCCTGCATTTAGAGCACGGAATCTTAACCTCTGGACCTCCAGGAAAGTCCCAGACGATAGTTTTTCTTTGCCTCCTTTCTATTTCTCAGGCACTAGGGAAAATCGAATTGAAGGGACAGAAAAACTGTCAGATTTGCCGTTTTAATCTGCCATTAATTTGTCATTTTATGTCTCTCCAGGTGTCCGGGCGATCCCCAAAGCAGCATGTCTCCAGCCCCAAACCTGCCGGCTGGGCATCAGGACGCCTCCCTCCCCAAGGCACTGAGGCGAGCTTTGCCTCCAGGCTGCCACCCCAGGGTCCTGCCCCATCTGGTTGTCTTTCCCTCCCTGACTCCTCCTGGCCCCTCCCCATTCATGGCATGTTTCATGACAGCCCTGTTGCTACATCAGAGTGTATTTTTGTAATTCCTCCAGCTAACATTTAAACGGCCCCATCTCTCCTTCTCACTCACCTCTTCCCCCTTTGAGGTGGTGGGTTCAAGGAACAGGAAATCAAGCCTGGGGTTTTGACTCGTCACTGCCGTAACTTGTTTGTAAAAGAGCTGTTCTTTTTGACCGGTTGTTTTAAACAGATTTCTCCATTAAACTTCTACTGAGCAAATGGTTAGTAAATGGGTTGGCTGCTTCTTTAACTGAGAGCACAGACTCCAGATATACAGTCAGAGCTGCCTCTCCTGAGAGCCAGAGGCCAAACGCAGGTGACTCTGTTTTATGTCAAGTGTGTCGAGCAGGAACACCCCGACCGTGCTGGGTCCCCAGGTCCAAAGCCCGCTGCTGTGTGACTGGACCCAGCAGGCGGGATGGTGGAGGGGCCAGGCTACTGTACCCCACCCTCAGTTTCTGACTCACTAGAAAGTTGCATCTTTAACAATTTCCAGCTGATGTAGCATTTGCTGGTTTGGGACCCTCTGGATGGGGTCGAAACTAACTCAAAACATGTTAAGATGGGTAATATCAATTCAGCCAAGAAACCTCTGGTCCACCCAAATGGAGTGACTGAGGTGGGTCAAACTTCTATACAGATATATAGGGGGCCGTGGGAAATCAATAGGGAGGGTAAGGTGCTCTGTTGGGGAACTCGGGGCGTGGCGGGGGCGCCTGGTGAGGTGAGGGGTTACTGGAACCCAGTGAGGACTGTAGCTCCCTCTAGTGGTCAGGAGGGAAACAGCCACTCACTGTGCAGGCTGGTACCATCGGCGAGATTGAACTCTCTCCTTTCCAACTCTAGCCTGGCGTCTCCTGTTGGTCAGACCCAACTGGGAGCCAGAAAGTTAGGGGTGCAACCTAACTTTTGGATGCAGTCACAAAGGTGGACCTGGGAGGGTCCAGAGCTGCAAATGGACAATGTCCAGCCCAAAGGCAGTAAACCCCTTTAAAGGAGGGGTGCAGGAAGGCAGGGTGGGGGTGGCGGGCACCGGCGGGAAATCGCAGCGATTCTTTGTCTGTCTTAGACCAAGTGGGGCAAGGACAGGGGAAGAGGGAGAAAGGGGCCCTCTAATCTACACCAAGGGGAGGGAAAGGCTAAGGACAACCTCTCCCACAGGCTGCTGATCTAGACTGACTTTGGCAGAAATCTAGTTCTTAGGTCTTCTTCTCTGAGCAGCTTCACACCTCCCTGCTGGGTGGTGTGTGTCCTAGAACCCCCTCCCAGGGCAAGACAGAGCTTTCTGTGCCAGCTCCCCTTCCACCCAGTCCAGCTCTGAACCAGCATCGTGGGCCATCAGAGGACACAAAACCCATGGGTTGACGGGGGTGGGGAGCAGGGTTAGCACGCGTTGCACAAGCAGAAGGTGGCTCCTTCTCTCCGTAGGCACTTGCCGGCTCCCCAGCAAATTTAGGTCCACAGCCGGGACCTTCTCCCCATCGTCAACAATGCAAGCAAGAGAGAAAATGGTTATTTTCCTAAATCAAGGAAGTCACTGATGTAAAAAGTAAAAAAACAGTGGTTGCTTTTATGAGGAAAGGAGGAATAGCACCTAGCTAGAGGGCTTCCCCGGTGGCTCAGATGGTAAAGAATCTGCCTGCAATGCGGGAGACCTGGGTTTGATCCCTGGGTTGGGAAGATAGCCTGAAGGAGGGCCTCAGAACTCACTCTAGTATTCTTGCCTAGGGAATCCCCATGGACAGAGGAGCCTGGCGGGCAACAGTCCATAGGGTCAAACAGTCAGACACGACTGAGCGACTAAGCACAACACAGAGGTACAATGGCAGTTTCTGGAATGCTGGCCACGATCTGTTTTTTGAAGGAATGGTGGATACTTAGGTGTTTGCACTGTAATAAACCATTAAACTGTAAAAATTAAAATCAGAGATTAGGAAGAAAAAAAAAAGAAACTGGTTATCTCCTAGATTACAATCCTAACGCTATTATTTTCCAGATGATGACTTTGGGCAAGTTTTCTAACCTCTGGGCCTCACTTTCCTCACCTGTAAAATGGGAGTGATGAAATGAAAATAAATTAATAAATTTTAAAAATATTTTATTTTAAAAATAAAATAAAAATGGGACTGACAACAGTAATTCCTTTGTGGGTTTATCCATGTAAGCGCTTGGCCAGGTCCCTGATAATGTTGCCTGCTGTTACTATAAGCAAAGGAGTATACACACTTCTCCCCCGGGGCTATTGCTTGCTTAACACCAAGGACAAAGATAATCTTATCCTTTGCAGGGCGAGAGGGCGGAGGGACAGGCACACATCAAATCAGACAATGTACCATTTTATTCCTTATAAAATATATTTCATATTGCTGTAAAAACATTATATTTCACATTTTTAAAAAAATTTTTAACAGTAAAAATAATACTTGGAAGACAGCTGGGGGAAAAGGCGCCAATAAAGACAAGTTCACAGATGGGATTTATCTCCCTCTCCTTTTTTTCTTTTTGCCCCTGGTAAAGTCAGAACCTGTGAGGACCAGAAAGTAACAGGACAGATTTCTTCCGAAAAGTCAGAGTTTCCACATCCAAATCCATTATGTCCTTCAAAGAATCTAGCCTCGGGCCAACTGCAACCTTGTGGATGTTGCTCAGAATGTGTTCTGAAATTACAGGATTGCTTTCACAGCCAGCTTCAAAGTCAGATTATTAAATCTAAGCCATTTTACTCACCCGTTGGTCCTTGTGTTCTGCACCTGTGACCTCACTTGACCACCAGGAAATGGCAAGTCACTCCAGTCTTCTTGCCCGGGAAATCCCACGAACAAGAAGAGCCTGTAGGGCTACCATGAGGTTGCAAAGAGTCAGACAGGACTCAGTGACTCCACCACTACACCACCACTATTCACTGGACTCTCTTCGCACTGAAGCGCAAGCATGGGTGCAGATTCAGTATCATTAAGGCTGCTCAAAGCAGGCACCACAGACTCCAAAGGTACTTCCAAAATATTGGGAATAAGCATAACATCCCCGGAGTAAAGAGTTTCCCAAGACGCTTGCTTTGCCAATCCGTCCTGTTAGTTTCCAAAGCGCACCTGTCGCCTCTTACCTTCCATCAGGTTCTGCCTCCCAGGATGGGCCAGGAAGTAGGGAGAAATACAGAGATGAAGAAAACAGGCGTGATGGTGGGGTCAGTTCACAAACCACCCCCTGCCCTCTGAGAAGAGACGAATGGGACAACCCCAGGACAGACCACACGTCAAGAACCCGCACGACAGCCACAGACGGAGCAGTGGGAGGAGAGAGGCTGGAGGAGGCCACCACCACCGGGAAGGAGGCCGGAGCAAAGGCCGACAGGGAAAGCCGCACCAGAATGTTAAAAAAAACAAGAACCTCAGTTTTGAAATTGTTGCATCAATTTCTTCTCTCTTCCTTTTCTGCCCTGTGCAGCAGTGAGGCGACAAGCCTGCCTTACTTAGAGAAAATCTTGATATCCAGTTGTACCTACATGGTCCAAACTGAGGAGGAAATGAAAATAGTGTCTCCAAAGGGGAGACCCAGCAAAGGCTTTGAGTAAGGAGGAAAGGGGAGACGCTGCTGGGCAGAGCTCCCCCCACCCCCGTCTCAAAGGCCCCCTCCTCACACGGGTAGGACCTACAGGTGCACAGGGCGCGAAGCCGGGAGTCAGCTTTGGGAAGCTGGGAGCTTGAAGGAGCGGGAGGAAGAACCCAGCACCTCTTGCTGGCTTGATTTCCAGCTTTACCGAGGGACAGAATTCCACATACATTTTTTTTTTTTTACTAAGTTATAAAAATATACCCCATCACCACCAAAGACACTCATGTGTAAGAGTGCCTTTCCCTTCTGTCACCAAACCCAGGTCACCATCACCCTTCACACCATCATACCCCCTATTCCCGTCTGCCAGTTTCCAACATGCGTGTCACAGATGGAAAGGCATCTATCGGGCTCCTGCAGCCAGGTGAGCCTGCCTGGAAGGGAAGGACAGCCTTGCTCACAGCCAAAGCCTGGATGCCGCTGTGCAAGCCCCAGAGAGTTGGCCTCATGGTAGAGTTCCCTGAGCCCCTGACATTTGGGACGTGGGCCCTGAGGAGTCCCCCAGACCAGTCCCGCTCGGCAGAAAGGTGAGGCTTTGAGCCAAAAACATACCCTCCCCCAGCCCTGCTCGCCCAGGCACAGAACCCCCTGCCTCTACTCATCCCTCCTCAACAAAAATGGATTTACGTATTCAGCTCTCAGGTCACGCAGTTCGGGGTCCCCTCCATTCCTGAGGTCTCCAGTAGATGCTAAATCAACCCCAGTTCCCGTCACATGACCTCCTCAGGCCCCCTAACCTCCCCAGAAGACGCCCAACAGGTGTCTGGAACCACGACACCACATCCAACTGACCCTCCCCATCACACTGACGACCCCGCAGAAGCCCCCTGAAGAGTCCTGTCCTGCCTGTCACCTTAGGAAGAAAACCAGACGGTCCCCAAAGGGCCAGGTGAGCCCATGGAGCCACGGGACAGCTCTGTGCCCTCTCACCGTGGCAGGAGCTGCCACCTACCTTTCTCTCTGTTCTCTTCACCAGCCCGGCCCTATGGCCTTGGAGGAACACGGGAAGATCCCTGGTTCCCATGAGGCGAAGAGGGATCTACCTCAGGGCAGGATCTCTCAGCCAAAGGGGGAATCTTTAATCAGAAAGAGGCTCCTGAATACACCGTAAGTGAAAACAAAGTGTTTCTGAGGGGGTGTCTTCCAGAGCTGGTGGGGAGGGGTGGGTGTGGGTTCACTCAGGGAACAGCGAAGAACTCTTGCCGAGTTTTATACCATCTGGTCTCTTCTCAAGGAAAGAGTGGGCAAGGGAGTCTTGATCTGCCACACTGTACGACGTGAATTCTTTTTAGCCTTTTGGCTCAGCTTCCTGGGGACAGTCTTTTTACAAACCTACGCATCTGGGCTTGGAGAAGAGGCCACACCGTATCTGTTGGGCTGCAACCTGACCTGAGGGACCCCACATCGGAGCAGCTGGCACCAGAAAAAGAGCTTTCCTTGCATTCTGATGGAAGCTGCTGGGGGAGGACAATCTCTCCCTTCTCCTAGATCTGGGTGGAGAAAGGGGGCCGGCTGCACCTCAAAAAGCTCACACATCAGCCCCGTCTTCCCACCCCAGCCTCAGCAGGTCCTGTTCTCTGGGTCATCAGCCAGAAATCTTTTCTCTAAAAAAAAAAAAAAAAGTAAAATCCATGTTGCTCAAAGTCCCTTCTGAAAGAGTGGAGAAAGCAAAGAATCCACCAGCTCAGCAGGAAACACAATGAGCTGTCCCTTCCTTCCATA
>NW_011494715.1:6454415-6454577 GCF_000754665.1 Bison bison bison | reverse complement strand
ATGTCCTCTCCCTCCTCCTCTTGGCATCAAAACCTTACCAAGCACCCCCAGGGGCTCAGAACTAAACAGAGCGCTGATCCCACCTGGCCTCATGATCTTGGCAATAAACTTTATCTTGGTGCTCCTCGCCAGCACGCCCCTCCCACATTCTGTTGGCACCTA
>NW_011494715.1:6453027-6454315 GCF_000754665.1 Bison bison bison | reverse complement strand
GGGAGATAGGCTGTGGGGAGGAGAGGAGGGGGAGTCATTTCTTTGGTCTCTGGTTTGCTGCAGAATACCCTTGGTCAGTTTTGGCTCTCTCTTATTTTAGGGGAAAAAAAATAATTTTTTTGTTTCTATTTAAAAAAAAAAAACTAAAACATTTGAGTATTCAACCTTAGCCAATAGAGCCCAAACTCCCCATGTCCACTCTGTAGCTTTTAGGCTTCTGCTGTGGGCTTGGGACCCATCTGCCTGTGTCCCCAGGCCACCGGGAGGGGCCGTGGTTCAGTCCAGGAAGCGCTGGCAGGCCTTCTTCCAGCGGCAGGCGGTGCACCACTGGTCCCGGTGCTCAATGCCGTACACCTTGCGGCACTTCTTAGCTTCCCCGCGGGCTTTCCTGCAAGACGGGTCAATGAGGGGATGGTCACCCGCTGGCCAGCCAGCAAGGGGACCACCAGGGCTGGAAGACTGACCGCCTCCCTCGCATCTGAGACGTCCCCCACTGGCTCCCTGGGACCAACCCTAGGGACGAGGGGCGGGTGGGGACAGGAGCCCCCAAGGAGATCTCGGGAGAGGACAGGCTCACCTGGTGGTGCTCTGGGCCCGAGGTGGAGACGTGACGATCAGGTGAGACTTCATGGCAGGGGGCGGCTGCTGGGGCTCGCTGAAGCTTAGCGACCGGCTCCGGACCTGGGCACAAGGAGAGGGGCTGTGAGCACGAGGGCAGAAGTGCAAGGCAAAAGGACCATCCCGGGGGACAGCCAGCTGCCCCCACCCGACCTGTGCCAGGAGGCCTTCTCTAGGAGATTTCAGGGAGAGGTGAGCAGGGGTCAAGGGGGGAGTGGAGGTGGGGAGGCAGGAGCCAGCCTTGAAAGGCACACTGCAGCTAGGGGAAGGGGCTCCAGCAGGAGAGCCACTTGGCCTGGCCCCCTCGTGGGCTGCCACCTGCAGATTTAGAAGAAGCTACCATACTGGGGCAGAAAGAGGGACAGCACAGCCTCAGCGGCACCTTTGGGTACGTGGGTTTTACAGTGTGCGGTGATGCCTTCCTGCAGGAGGCGTTTCAGACTGCAACACCCTAAGGGTCTCTCAGTCGTATCCAACTCTTCGCAACACCATGGACTGTAGCCCGCCAGGCTCTTCTGTCCATGGGGATTCAAAATAACTTACAATTTATTTCAGTTTGGGGGCAAGCAACCTAAGGCGCTGGTCTGCGGTGGCCCGGGGAGCTCTGATCCACCTGCACAGCCCCCCACGCGCCCCTCTCTCCTTTCTCACCCTCCCTCTGCCCCTCCAG
>NW_011494715.1:6450980-6452927 GCF_000754665.1 Bison bison bison | reverse complement strand
TCGGGGGAAAGGCCTCCAGCACGGGGTGTGTGTGGCTGAGCCCTCAGCTGGTTCCAGGGCCCCTGGAAGGGCTGAGGGGCCTGGAGCGCTGGCGCACTCACCGGGGACAGGGAGGAGGTGCTGGAGGGGGCAGCAGCCCAGCTGATGCTGGTGTAGATGTGCGGGGAGACCGGGATCTGGAAAGGCGGCAGAGCCTGTGGAGACAGAGTGCGTTGGCCAGGGCCCAGCTCAGGAAGCTCTCAGGGCCCTCTTCCCACTCCAGTGACCTCATGGTCTGCAGCAACAGCAACCTCACACTAAAAAGTCCTGGGACACCCCAAAATGCTCCTCCTGAGAGAAATAGCAGAGCACTGGCTCTCTGGAGTCGTCTTTGTCTCGGGCTCCAGGCTTTTTTTGGAGCTCCCCTCTTGGAGCTGGTTTACGTGCCAGCCTCATGACTTAATCATCTCCACAGATTAACTTCTTGGCGGCATCACCTACGAAGAACATGCTCGGGGCAGCTCCCCCAGAAATTCAGCCTTGTGAGTTGGGGCACAGGCACTGCGCTAAGTGCCTGCCACCCCTGGGGCAACCGCATGGAAGCAGCGACTCTCCGGGTCAAGGTTTGTTTCTAAAATCACCAACCGCCCTTTCCAGGTCTCATGTCACAGGGACAGCTGGCGGCCTGAAGGGCCACCTGAGTTGAAATAGCTGAGTGACCACTCATGACCACTCATTCTAATGAGAAGGAGAGCTGGCTTGCTCTCTAAAGGCTTTCCGACGGAAAGCACTGCTTCTTAATTACTAACTTGCAAATAAGCCTACAGTCGGAAAAAAACAAGCAGTAGGCATCAAAGGATTTTAAGAAAAGCTTGCACATGGCAAACAGAGTCTTCGGCACCTACTACATGCAGTAAAAACCACCCTAAATGCCACCCGCTCCATGACTGCTTTCCCAACCCAAAGGGCATAATACCTTGGTCTTTACAGCTATTGTTGCTTAGTCACTAACTTATGTCCGACTTGTGAACTGTACCCTGCCTCCTCTGTCCATGGGATTTCCCAGGTAAGAATACTGGAGCCAGTTGCCACCTCCTTCTCCAGAGGATCTTCCCAACCCAGGGATCGAACCCGAATCACCTGCATTGGCAGGTGGATTCTTTACCACTGAGCCACCAGGGAAGCCCGGTCCTTCCTGTACCCACAACAATTGCTTGTGCCTCCAGTAAGATATTTTAACTACTTATTATAATTAATCGTAGTTACATATTCATTTCTCTCTCCAGCTAAACTGTACACTTCACAAGCTCAAGAATTATATATCTTATTCTATCTGCAAAGCTTATCCTGCAGCTTGACACACAGTATGTATTCAAAAAACTGAGGGCCAGATTATTTAATGTAGTACAGCTCTGAGAATTGGGGATTTGCTCTCGGAAACCCTACTACACTAGTCTATCCCCTCTTATAACCAACAATGGACCAATTCCCCTATCCAAATCTATCAACCTGGTTACTTAGGGATTCAGCCAGATTTCTTAACCACTGGATTCAGCCAGATTAAGTAACCACTCATTACAGTCATCAAGGTACAACTCTGGAATTCCTGTGTTTATTGACTGTGAAGTCATTTTCCTTATAGAAGCAAGAGATAGGTAATTCAGCTGAGGACTCAGCCTCCAATCAGTGTGGTCAGTGGCCTGTGATCAGGCTGACCAGTGACAGGCACGGAATCCCTCATGGCCCCTAGGCTGAGGTCCCAGGGGGTCCCCATACCTGGTATGCATGGTCGGCCTGAATGTGCCAGAAGGAGCCAGGAGCTGACTTGCTGAGAGCACCAGAGGGCAGGTAAGACTCCAGGCCAGGGTGATCCGGGCCTGAGGACTGGGCTTTGGGAGGAGGCGGTGGGGGCAGGATGGTGAGGGGCGGGCTGGTCACGCTGGGGGTCGGAGCCGAGTCGGCAGTGGG
>NW_011494715.1:6449168-6450783 GCF_000754665.1 Bison bison bison | reverse complement strand
CCAGCCGTAGCAGCTTCCCCCTTCATCTGCACCTCTGTGTAGTAGAAATCCTCCTCCCGCTTGAACTGGTCGGAGTCCACGGTGTCCCTGCAGGGGAGGGAGATGCGGTGACAACCAGCGACAAGCTGCCCTGGTCCAAACACAGGGGACAGCGAGGCATGAGGGGGAGCGCCTGCTCAGGGCCACCAGCAGGTCACAGGAGAAGCCCAGAGGACAGGTGGGAGTCCAGGTCCCGACATGGGCTCCCAGGGATTGCACCCTGGCACGTCAAGGGGAATTATTTTCCCTAGCACCGAAGGCTTCTCCTCTGGCCAGATCTGCTTCACACTTTGCCCTGGGTCCTCTCTGGACCCCATTCACTTGCGGTCACTCTCTCCAGCAGGGGAAGGACTATGAGTCGGTCCCCTTGGCCTTCTGCAGCCCCAGCTCCGGCTGTCAGTGCGAGGGGAGCCCCAGCTCCCCAAGGGGAAGCAACAGCCTCTAAGTAACTAACCACCCTCTATGTGCCCAGAACTGAACCATCTTCCTTCTGGGGTGAGAAGACATACCCATCAACAGCATCACCCACCACCGGAGGAGGGCCTCCTTCCCAGCAAAGATCCCAGCAAAGGGGCTGTTCCACGGGGCCCAGGATCAGGGATGGGTGGGGTCCTCAGCCAGCCAGTTTCTCAGAAACATTTGGGGGCGTGGGTCTCGGGGAATCAGTGGGTGGAGGAGGGCTGAAGAACGCCCTAGACAGAGGAGCTCTGCGTGCATACCCACCCCAGGTGGAGGGCTTTCACGTGTCGTTTGATGCCCACGATGGAGCGCAGGACTTTGCCACAGCTGGGCCACAGGCACTTGTACATCACCTTCACCGAGTTCTGGAGGGAAAGGAACAGGGATGAGGAGGTCATGTCCCCCCGCTCAGCCTCACCCAGTGGGGCTCCAGTCACATCCAACAGGACCCAGCAGAAGGCTCAATCGAGACTTCGAGAAGGCTAAACGGGTTCCCAGAGACCAGAAAGACTGACAAACAGGGGCAGAGAGCTGGTCCTGGGGGCCGGCATCGGTCTGCAGCAGAGATGGGGGTGGGCTGGGGGGAGGGGGATGGAGGAGAGGAGATGGGCTGGGGGAGGGGAGATGGGCTAGGGGACAGGGGAAGACCTGACGGAGGTCTCTGCAGGGGAGCTGGGTTGGGCAGAGGTGAAAAGGCCAACGATGCGGCATTGGAGAGGAGGGGAGGGCTTCTGGGAATATCAAGAGGAAAGAGAAGCAGCAAAAGAGAGCTGAAATGATGGTCCAGGGCCTGGGACTCGGCTCCCAATGCAGGGGGGCCGGGGTTCGATCCCTGGTTGGCGGGAACTAGATCCCACATGCCACAACCACGATCTGGTGCAGCCTAATTAATTAATTAATTTTTTTTAAAATGGATCACTGAAACAGGATGGAGCCCGAGAAGGCCAGGGAAACCAGGCCTGGCCCCTCTGTGGCTGAGCTTGAAAGCTCAGGCTACTCACCTTTCTTTTTCGGGGAGCTGGTTCATCCAACAGGAAAGCGTCTGGGTCGGTCTCAAATCCATTATCAGTCTGGGGAGAGCCGAAGGCATCCCCCAGGTACTTGGGGCTGGCCTGGG
>NW_011494715.1:6447758-6449068 GCF_000754665.1 Bison bison bison | reverse complement strand
AGTTTAGACTCTGGGTTCCTGGGCTTCCCTGGTGGCACAGTGGTAAAGAATCCACCTGCCAATGCAGGAGACACAGATTTGATGCCTGGTCTGGGCAGATCCCACAGGCCAAGGAAGAACTAAGCCTGTGTGCCTCAACTGCTGAGCCTGTGCTCTGCAACAGGAGAAGCTGGCTCACTGCAGCTAACAGAGTAGCCCCCAGCTGCCACAACTAGAGAAAAGCCTGAGCGGCAACAAAGACCCAGCATGGCCAAAAATAGGTACATAAATAAAAATTATTTTCTTAAAAAAGCTGGGTTTCTGAATCTAATGCCGGGTTCTGCTTGCCTGGCTCTGTATTCCAAGGGGGAAAATAAAAAACTGACAAAGTACCCCTTCCCTAACAAACCCCTCCCCTTTCTGGGCTTCAGTAAAAATGAGGAATGGGTCCCTTCATTGCAGCACTGTCTGTGGGTGGCAGACTGCTCTGTTATCAGGGACCCTTCCTGCCACAGCTGTGCTGATCATCACTGACCGCCAGACACACTCTGTAGCTGTATTTTGTGTGCAGGTGTCCCCCAGTTTTCAAAAGTTCAATTTATACCTTTTCCTTCATATGCAAGACCTGCGGTCTGCCCTCCAAATCCCCAGTTTCCGCACTGAAAATATTTAGGAAAAAGAATTCCGGAAAGATCCCCACAGCAACACTTGAATTTGCCACAGAGCAACGAAACATTTAAACAGCAACATTTAAAAGGCATTTACATTGTCTTTCCAACTACTTACAACGTTGTACACAGCATCTGCCTTGTGTTAGGTATTATAAGTAACCTAGAGATGATTGACAATATGCAGGAGAATGTGCATAGCTTAGATGCCAGTACAATGCTGTTTTACACAAGGGACTTGAGTATCCATGGATCTGGGTATCCGCACGGGTCCTAGAACCAATCCCCCATGAATACAGACTGACAACCTGACATCAGGACCTGTTTTCACTGAAAGAAATCTAAGGAGGACTTTCACTTTATGAAAAAAGGTGACAATAGTTTTCAATGCTGGTTCTGCAGTGAGCTGTTAAAGAGGCAGGGTGCCCCAAACAGTGAGAGTGGCCCCACCAAGCCCCTTCCTAGGAACACACTCAGCATCTCAGCACCAGCCCCCAGAGCTTTGAACTGAACCTGCGAGTATCTGTGCTTTATCACAATGTACTTTGTGCATCCGTTAGCAAGAGGCGTCCTAAGGTAATGGTTTCTTTGCCTTATACCATTTCAGTTTTCGAAAGTTTTCACAGAAGTGCCCTACTTTCAGATAGCAGGGGACACCTGTAT
>NW_011494715.1:6427623-6447658 GCF_000754665.1 Bison bison bison | reverse complement strand
ACCTGTATTAATGGAAAGATAACCTAATCAAAATGTACCTCTCACTTTAAAGGCAGGGGGAGAACAGGGAGAGGGGAGAGGAAAAGCCTCTCCTGCCCCCACCCCGCCCCTGCACACAGACAAACTGGCTGGGTACCACTTGGGAAGTTTTCCCGGGAGTTGAGTAGGATGCAGAGGCCAGGAGAAGGGCTTGTTAACCAGGCTTTCTTAAAAGATGCCTTTTGATAATTTAAACCCAGGTAAGTACATCAAAACCTGCATGAGAAAAGAAACCATTCAGCCAGCTCTCACAGCTGTCGGGAGGTGAAGACTTTACCAGAGCTGGCTCCTGTTTTTATCCACAGGGAACACGTTTAGAGCAGGAAAGACAAGCTCCGAGAAGAGTTCAGACTCATCACGAGATGACAGGAGGCCTGCTTGCCCGACAGGGCCTGAACTCGCTGCCCTGCTCCCAGCAACGCGTCTGAACAGGAAGACCACAGTCAGACCTGTGAAATTTTCAGTTTTTAAACTGCCTCCCTTTGGGTTGCTTTAAGCCCAACCCAGACTCTTCCGTGCCTAGGCCATAAACCTGTACTGACAGCTTATTGACCAGAGACCCATTAATACGTCTTTTGTTACCCAAACATTATTGATCAGAGATGTTTCAGTATTCACTGACGTAACAAATCGGTGGTCACTGGCATTAGGTTCTGCAAAAATTCTTGGGTCAATAATGTGCTAATTTACACCATTTTGTTGTTGTTGTTCATTCTCTAAGTTGTTTCTGACTTTTTTCGATCCCATGGACTACAGCCCACCAGGCTTCTATGTCTGTGGGATTTTCCAGGCACGAATACTGGAGTGTTGCCATTTCCTACTCTAGGAGATCTTCCTGACCCAGGTATTGAACCTGCATCCCCTGCATTGGCTAGCGGGCACTGGCAGGTGAATTCTTTATCAATGAGCTACTAGAGAAGCCCAATTTATACTAGAGGACAACCTGAAATTTTGATACACAGAAATAGCAAGAAAAGGGGAAAAACCTGTGACACATTCAGGTATGGTGGCCTTGTCCCCAAGCCCCAACTTCCACATGGGCAGTGGTCCACAAGGCCTCCTTACCCTGGATTCTGAGACCATCTACCACATCCCCTGAGGCCAGGATAAGCATCCCACTGCTTTCCTCTCCTCCTACTCCATATTCCAAACCACTTTCAGGCTAACCTAGACACCCAGCATTCCATGTTTCCAATGCAGGCTCTCCTTATTTAAGTCTCAGATGTTAGGAGAAGCCTGCCCAAACAGTGTGGGCCAAATGAACTCTGCCGTCCCTAAGCATCACTGTCAGTCTCAAAGGTATGACTTCCTGGAAATTGAGAGTTTATGACATCTACACATGAGGCTAAAAATAGCGTAGCCCTTCAGGAAAGAAATCAGGGGCCACCAATGATTCTCATAGGTCCACAAAGGAAACCCATCAGGGAGAGCTGGGCGAAGGGGAAGAGTGGTACATCTAGCATCAGAACAGGAGAAAGAACAGGCCTGCCCCACAACACAGCAGTCTTCCACGGAGGAACCACTCAAGTGGCTCTGTGCCAACCCTGGCAAATTGGCACCTAAGGAAAAATACAAAATAAAGCTAAAAAGTGAAACTCATGAATTAACCTGTATCTTATAAGTGAAACAAAGTTTTAGTCGCTCAGTCATATCTGACTCTTTGCAACCCCATGGACTGTAGCCCACCAGGCTCCTCTGTCCATGCGATTCTCCAGGCAAGAATACTGGAGTGGGTTGCCATTTCTTGACCCAGGGATCGAACTCGGGTCTCCTGCACTGCAGGCAGATTCTTTACCATCTGAGCCACTATTGAAGCCCCATGTACCTTATAAGAGGAACATAAATCACTCCACCTTAGATCATACAATTTTCTAGGACAGGGTCCACAGAGATTCTGTACCAGGAAAACAAAGCATTCCCTGGCCACTATACCCTGAACGTCTAAGAAATCCTTGTTCACACCTTCTGCTCTCCACAGGCCCAAGCAGAGTCATCCTAACAACACAGACACCAGGAGGAACGGGTGGTGCGAGCAAGGTTTGGTTGTTGTAGAGACCTCACCTTCCAGACTACATCAACATAATTAGCTGCCAAGGGGGCCTTATCTTCCCACTTACTTCAACAGAAGACCAGAAATATGTTGTTATGGGAAAACACCTTTAACAGACAATAAAAAAATGTTTATCAAAGGGAACTTAAGATATCACAGCATATTATCAGTTAGATGAGTATATGCTAGCACTGGGGTGTGTGTGTGAACATATATGAATGGATTATACACACACACACACACACACACACACACACAAGCTGAGGGGAATTTCAGTCAATGATTTTCTTTCCCTTTATGGTGTTTTCCTGGATCTTCTTCCTGTTGACCAACCTCCTCAATCTCCTAAACTCGTGGAGTTTCCTGAGAACTTAAAACTGACTCTATGGGACTTCCCTGGTGGTCTAGTGGCTAAGACTCTGAGCTCCCAATGCAAGGGGCCGAGGTTCAATTTCTGGTCAGGGAACTAGATTCCTCATGCCAGAACTAAGAATTCCCACGCCAGAGCTAAAATTCAGCACAACCAAATAAACGAATAATTTTTAACTGACTCCTCTCCTCCTGTGTTGCTGGTGTGGGCCCCAGGTGTTCACAGAACGGGTGTGTGATGCTCTGCCCCTCAACTGGTGCTGTCAGACTGCAATAGCTTCTTCTAGCAGTCTAGCCATTGATGACAGGCCTTGGGTGAAATAAGTAAATTTTATCGCTTCCTTAAATTTATTTTCTAAGTAGGGAGATTACTTATGTGGGATGCTTTGTAAAGGCCACTTTCCACCTGATATGTTCAAAACTGACTCCATTATTTTCCTATAAGCTTTTAAGAAGCTCAAGATTCAGTTAGATCTCACCAACGAAAAAGTTATTCCCTGGGAGTAAGTTAGGCCAGCCAGATAACAAATTAAAAAAAAAAAAAAAAAGGTTCAGATTAACCACAAATCTTGTCAAACTACTAATATTCAGCAACCCACCTTTCTCCCATATTACTCATAATGTATTTGGGGGGTTGTGCTAGCATTCTCTTTTAATTTATAAATGTGTTATGAAGTCTTTTCTATTGGTTTGCATTAAGCAATTAGATTTATTTCAGACTTCAGATCGTTTATTCCACACTAATTTACGAGGCTGAATGAGGCACCTGGAAGGGGGCCGTGAATCAGCTGAGGCCACGAGGGGATCATTTAGTACGTTCCTACCTTTACCACTAAACGTTCCTCTACTGGTCTCGTGCCGCCTGAGTGCCCTGCTCGCTTACTCCCATGGAAGAACTTACTCGGGTGACCATGAGGTTCAGTCTCGCGCTCAACCATCTTCACAACACACCAGGAAACTTTTCCCCAGAGGAGGAAACTGAGGAGAAAGAATGGAAGCATCGAACTCCGAAAGAATGGAAGCCTCGGCCGCACCCAGAACCCATTCGGCCCTGCTCCTCACCAGAAAAGTTGGCCTCGGCCCCGGGAGGACTCTGCACGACAGGGCTGCAGGACAGGGACGTGAGCACCATGGCCGCCATCATCTCGTCCATTTCCACTGCATCCGACTTCCTGGGTTCAGACAGGTGAGAGTCAGAGGTTACTTCCTGACACAGCAGGTCATGTGAGCATCTTACGTTCCTGGAATGTCCCTTCTAGCCCCCTACTCCGATCAGTCCGTGTGTGGTCAAGTAATAGAGTTAAATAAAGCATTCGGACTTCTCCTCATTCTTCATGAAAAGTACTCAGTTCTGAGTGCCACTAATAATACCAGTCAACCCCAGGGAAAGCAGGCTGGGCCCCATCCCACTGCTGACACCCAGAGGCAGCTCCATTCTCCATGGAATTCATTTCCTAACTCTCATTCTGCAGCTTAAAACTAGGAATTTTATTTGAGGGAAAGGAAGACATGCCCAAGCAATGAAATAAAGCAAGGGTATAAAAGACACCTGGCTAGAATTTGAAAGCACTATAATTACCTTCCTTTTCTGGCTTTATATTTAAATTTTTTAATATTTATTTGCTTATTTAATGTATTTGTGCTGGGTCTTAGTGGCAGCACACAGTATCTTCAATCTTAGCTGTAGCATTTGGGATCTAGTTCCCTGACCAGGGATCAAACTCAGGCCCCCTGAGTTAGGAACAAAGTCTTAGCCACTGGACCACCAGGAAATCTCTATATTTACATCTAAGGAAGAACAATTCCACTCACCAACCCCCTTTCCCTCCCCTCAATATTAGTGATGAGATAATATGATAGCTTCTGAATGTCAACAGAATCTGGCACATAAGCCAATGAGCAAAAAAACTTCAGAAACACTAAAATAAATCTCCCCACAAACCTCAATGCTTTATCCAGCAGAGATCTATGAAATTTTACACATAATTTTCTTAATCCATATAAAGTTACACTATTTGAAAATAAAATGAAAGCCATCAACAAGGTAATGTTAAAGTATGAAAAGTCAGTCTGAAATAAATTTCCAGGTGGCACCTCTATTTCAAAGGACTGTATTATA
This sequence comes from Bison bison bison, assembly GCF_000754665.1. Classification (NCBI taxonomy): domain Eukaryota; kingdom Metazoa; phylum Chordata; class Mammalia; order Artiodactyla; family Bovidae; genus Bison; species Bison bison. The sequence goes on along the minus strand of NW_011494715.1, from coordinate 6,443,081 downwards.
CAATTTATTCGTTACAATTCAGATCCACTAAATTATACGACATGAAGCAGCTAAACCAAGACTAGTAATGTATTATACATGTCAGCGGCCCCCTTTTTGAATAATTATCTGTATTTTTATTTCTATAGATCTATTCTATAGACAAATTCTTTGCCAGGGTTCCACTGAATTCACAATCACAAATGTTATTTATTGCTCTGGTCTGGTCTCAAGACACAGAACGTACCGTCAATAATAGTAACATGTACAGACACACACAGATTGCGAGGTGGGGAGTTCAGCTGCTCACACATCCTGTACAGAAGAATCTCGGGGCTTCCCTAGTAGCTCAGCTGGTAAAGAATCCGCCTGCAATGCAGGAAACCCCAGTCTGATTCCTGGGTCAGGAAGATCCTCTGGAGAAGGGATTCTCTACCCACTTCAGAACTCAAGGGCTTCCCTGGTAGCTCAGATGGTAAAGAATCCACCTGTAATACAGGAGACCTGGGTTTGATCCCTGGGTTGGGAAGATCCCCTGGAGGAGGGCATGGCAACCCACTCCAGTCATCCTGCCTGGAGAATCCCATGGACAGAGGAGCTTGGTGGGCTACAGTCCACGGAGTTGCAGAGTCAGACACAACTGAGTGACTAAGCATAGCACAGCATAGAAGAATCTCACTAGCAGATTTTCTTTTTTAATCTGAAAAGATCAATGTACACAGAGTATATAACATAGAGCTTCCCTGGTGGCTCAGACGGTAAAGAATCTGTCTGCAGTGTAGGAGACCCAGGTTCAATCCCTGGGTTGGAAAGATTTGCTGGAGAAGGGAATGGCTACCCACCCCAGTGTTCTGGCCTGGAGAATCCCCATGGACAGAGGAGTCTGGTGGGCTACAGTCCAAGGGGTCACAGAGTCGGACATGACAGCAACTAACACAGTACAGTTTGTATTCTCAGAGGAAAAATTCATGTCATAAAGTTCTAAAACAGGGACTTTCCTAATAGTCCAGTGGTTAAGACTCCACGCTTCCAGGGCAGGGGGCAGAGGTTCAATCCCTGATTGGGGAACTAAGATCCCACATACTGTGCAGTGGGACCAAAAAAAAATAATAATAATAAAAATAATTTTTTAAAACTTCTAAAGCAGAGTATACATTTTTCATTCAAAATCAATGGTTTTAAATATCTAGCTGGGGCTCTGTAATCTCCTGACTGAGTCTACTGTCTGTTTTTGCCTGGTTTGAAAGTTAAGAATGGCATAACTTTTTAAAAGTTTACTTATTTGTTTGTTTTTGGCCTTGCTGGATCTTCCTCGCTGAGTGTGGGCTTTCTCTAGTTACAGCAAGCTAGGGGCTACTCTCTTGTTTGTCGGGTGCAGGCTTCTCACTGTAGTGACTTCTCTGCTTACAGAGCGAGGGCTCCAGGGCACTCGGGCTCAGTAGCTGTAGCTCCCAGGCTTAGCTGTGGCATCCTCCCAGACCAGGCATCGAACCTGTGTCCCTTGCATTGTCAGGTGGATTCTGAACCACTGAACCACCAGGGAAGTCCCTGGCTCAACAGTTTTTAAGTGGTTTTACAAATCAAAAGAAGGATATTATTTCTTGACATATGACACATGGAAATTACATGAAATTGAAATTTGAGTGTCCATAAGTTAAGTTTTAATTGGAGCCCAACATGCCTGCCTGTTTAAGTTCTGTCTGCAGCTGATTTCTCAAGATCACAGCCAAGCAGAGTAGCTGTGACACAGACCTTGTGTCCCACAAAGCCTACATAATGTTTACTATCTGGCCCATTCTGGACATGTTTGCTGCCTCCTGATCTGAGCCACTTTTTTTCCTCTCTCATCATGAAAAACTAAGAACTAATTTTAGTTTAAGCAGGAAAGGGAAAAAAATAGCCCTCAGCCAGATGAAGTTATATATATCACTCTTAACAGAGTTACCAGGGCTTCCCTGGTGGCTCAGCGGTAAAGAATCTACCTGCTAATGCAGGAGACTCAGGTTCAGTCCCTGGGTTGGGAAGATCTGAAGGGAAATGGCAACCTACTCCAGTATTCTTGCCCAGAGAATCCCACAGACAGAGGAGCCTGGTGGGCTACAGTCCATGGAATCGCAAAATAGTCAGACAAGGACTGTGCGACTAAAACAACAATAACCGAGTTATGGGGAAGAAAAGATGCCCATCTAGGTTTTTTTTCAAGAGGATACCCTCTCACTGTATCTCATCCGACTGGTATCTTCACCAGTAGACAAACATCTGGAGTTCTACATTCCTTCCCCAACCCAAGGCATCCCAAAGCCCCTCCGTCAACACCCACATATCTTTCAGAGCCAAGGTTCTCCCACACAAACCTCTTTGGGACGTCAATGTTCCTGGACACAGGCCTGTAGGCTGGCGCCTGGGCTCCCTGCTCTGGAGGTGGCACCTGGGGGATGCGGCCCGGTGGCTCGGCCAGCCACACTTCCTCCGCTTTGCAGCAGATCTGTAACTTCTGGTCCAACAGCCAGACAGTCACCTTATCCTCTGCCCAACTATGCCGCTCCACCAGTCCTGTGGACTCTTGACCCCCGTACCACACACAAACCTGGAGAGAGAAAGACAGCAACCAGTGGTCAGCGCTTGGGAGTTCTCACTCCGTGTGCTCTAGGTTCTGGGACCCAGGAGCTATCTGCCACAAACTGCATTCTCTGACTCATCATTAGTTCATGCAGATGCTCCCGGGTACCTGCTTCCAACCTGAACATCCAGATCGGCCAAAGTGGATCAGTTCTCACTGAAACAAATCTTTATAAATTCTTTAGATGGAGACAGCAAAAGTATCAATTTCTGAGACTTCTTTTTTTAAACTTGGAGTCTATATACAACTAAAGTTGCTATCATCTTAAAACAGACTTACGTTTTCTGTAAGCTTCATGGTAACCACAAAGAAATTAGTAGACACGCAAAAGATAAAGAAATCAAAGCACAGGACTACCAGAAAAAAAAAAAACAAACTCACAAAGGAAGACAACAAGAGAAGAAGAAAGGAAAAAAGGAATTATAAAACAGGAAAAAATTAACAAGATAGCAATACCAAGTCCTTACCTATCACTAATTACTTTAAATGTAAATGGATTTGGTGGATTCATGTTGATATATGGCAAAACCAATACAACATTGTAAAGTTAAGAAAAAAAAAGAATAGAAAGAATAAAAACTCCAAAAAATAAAAAATTAATAAAATGAAGTATTAATAATCATTAAAAAAATAAATGTAAATGGATTAAATTTTCAAATCAAATGAATTTGGAATCTGTATCCATCCTCTTGAGTTCTTAACCTAACTTGCCTCTAAAGTTCTACATATCTGCTGGTTCCCAACTATTGCCTTGAATTGCTCACACCCTGCATTTTTCCCTTCAGAAAATCCTGAGTCTACCTGGGAGCAAGATGGTAGTGATGAAAATGCAGACTTACTGCTTTCAGAGGTGCCTAGCAGTTGGCAGGTTCCCCACCTTGTGGGAAAAGAGGTCTGGACCACACAGGTCTTGAAAGAGAGGCAGAAGGCAGAGCCTCTATTATTATTTAGCTCTTGGGAAGGCAATGAAAGAGAAGCCCACTCATCTGGATCTAGTGATAACACGAGGCCAAAGGGGTCTAGTGATAACACAGAGGAGCAGACTGGAAAAGAGAATCCAAATGGCATTCCAACGAAACAGACACCTTCGTCTTGAAACGTCTCAAGGTATTTCAGTGGTGCAATCTTCGTTGTTGTTGTTCAGTCGCTAAGTTGTGTCCAACTCTTCGCGACCCCATGTCCTTCACCATCTCCTGGAGTTTGCTCAAACTCATGTCCATTGAGTCGGTGATGCCATCCAGCCGTCTTATCCTGTGTTGTCCCCTTCTCCTCCTGCCCTCAGTCTTTCCCCGCATCAGGGTCTTTTCCAGTGAGTTGGCTCTTCACATCAGATGGCCAAAGTATTAGAAATTCAGCTTCAGCATCAGTTCTTCCAATGAGTATGAAGGGTTGAATTCCTTTAGAATTGACTGGTTCAATCTCCTTACTGTCCAAGGGACTCTCAAGAGTCTTCTCCAGCACCACAATTCAAAGGCATCAATTCTTTGGCGCTCAGCCTTCTTTATGGTCCAACTTGCAAATCCATACATGACTGAGGGATGCAATTTTCTCTCTCTCATAAATCTGAGCTCCTTTCCCTTGTTTTTGTAAAGTTGTAAACTGGGGCAGATTAAGAGAAACTGAGCTCTGGCTATGCTCTGCACTGAGGTTCTGAGCAGGCTTGAGCCCAGAACTGTCATGAAGGAGCCCTAGATCTGCTAACAATGGCTCATTCTCTTGGGAAGCCTGCTGTCCAAGGGGCTCATACGGCTGCAGGGAAAAGGTCTGCACTCAAGTCAGTGTCCAGAGAGTTTCTGGCCTGTCATTTGGGACACCATTGGACTGCTGAACCCCAGCATGGGGACAGCGGACACTTGTCTATTTGGGGATCAACCTACCTTCTGCCCGGGGTGAAAGGCCACCAGCTGGAGGCCTGAGGTGCCCGGAGCCTTGAGGACTTCCTTAGGCTGCTCCTGGCAGGACGAATCCTTGGAGGCAACAAAGGGCTGGGGAGCTGCCCCCTCCAGCAGCTCTGCCTGAGGCTCCGAGGGTGGGGCAGCCCCAGGTGGTCCCAACACCCGGGCTCCCAGAAGGGACCGCTTGCCGAGGCGCCGGGACAGGACGCTGGCCATGCTGTTGCCTTTCCTGGGGAGACAACGGAGATACAGGTCCTTTATCCGGTATCTGGGGAAGCAGGAAGATGCCCCCCACACAGCTGGAGCCCATGAGTGTCCATGAAAAAAGATGAGACATTTTAAAGTAATTTTTACAATGGTTTTCTTTCTACAAAAGCTAAACACCTGTTTCGAGTAGGACATTGAGAACATCCTGATAAGCAGAAAAACAAATCACTCAAGAAGAGACTTCCCAGAGAAACGCCCATGTTTCCTGGACAGAGTTTCAGGCTTTCTTCTACACAAGCATTTACATACTTGTATTTCTACAAAAAACAGGATCATGGCTTGGTAAACGGAATTTTCACTTATCCTGTGTCGGCTTTACTGTATCATTAAATGTTATTCTACAAAAACTCTTTTGGGAGACACAGCTATGTTTTCTTAGGCTGCTGCATCACTGCTAATTTAACAAATCCCTTTAACAAAGCCATTATGCCTAATGGCTGTACCCTTGGGTTGTGTTACTGAAACTTCTCTGCCCACAGTGAGCATCTTAGCAGCACCTCAGCATACACATCAAGGGTCACTTTCCAGGTCAGGATCCTATTAAGATAGTGTGAAGTCAGAGCAGGGGTCTCCCCGGGTGGCTAGTGGTAAAAAAATCCATCTGCCAATGCAGGAGACACGGGTTTGATCCCTGATCTGGAAAGATTTCCTGGAGAAGGAAATGGCAACCCACTCCAGTATTCTTGCCTGGAGAATCCCCATGGACAGAGGAGCCTGGCAGGCTACAGCCCATGAGTCACAGAGTCAGACATGACTTAGCAACTGAACAACAACTAAGTTAGAACAAGAGGGTGTCTGTGAGATACTCACAGAATCCCACACTGAGCTGGCTTCAAAGCTGCAGACAGCCACAGAAATGAGCCATGGTAACTTTCCTTGTTTTACACTTAAGGAAACTAACTCTGGGAGCTTAAGAGACTTATTCGTGGCGATAAAGCTTGTTGGTGTCAGATAAATGGGATCTGGTGTCCTGACTCCAAACCCAGATTTTCTCACTGCCTCCCAATTGCCTGTACACTGCCCCCTTGTGAGTTCAGGGCTGATAGAAATGCAGGACAATAGGCCTGCATGGACCCTCGGAAGACCACTCCAGGCCTCTGCAGTCACCCCATGATGGGCAGGAGCTGCTCCAAAAACCGATATATTATTTCTGCCTGCTCAGAGGTGTCAGCGCACCCTCCACGGATCATACTCCAGAAACCAGAGCCCTGTCCTCTGCATTTTATGGCGGAAGGGCTAGAAAGGTGACAAGACGAGATGCTTGCTGATGCTCCTTTGGTCAAAATCCTACTGCCTGAGAGGTGGTTCTAACCACCTGGCGGTATATAAGCCCCAGGACAGGGGTGGTTGAGGGGGAAGCCCTTGACCTTCAGGAGCCCATACCATTCCAGAAAAGAGGAAGTCAATCTAGGGCCTCCGAGAATCAAAACAGTCAACACAGTTGCTTTTGGGAAATCCCACCCATGCTCCACAGCCTGTCTGCTAATAATACAGTTGCAAATATGGAGGAGAAGGGTTTGGCACATTTTTATAAATGTTTTACTCAGAGCTTCACAGGCTAGAATCAGGGAGTATGGTATCTCTATCATGCATTCCCTAGAAAGCAAAGAAGAGGTAAGAAAAAGGTCAAAATCAGACCACCCTACCAGAATTCCTCTCTAGGTATCTAGTGACTTTATATTTAGTAACACTCTATTGGAAAGCTTTACTATGCATGTCATCAAAAGGAAGAAAAACATAAGGAGTAAATTCTTCACCACTATCAAAAAAAAAGCGTCCACTCAGTCATCTTCATGCATCAAGCCAGAAACAAGAACCTCTAACTCTCACTTTAAGCACTGCCAGGTGGCACTAGTGGTACCAATGCAAGAGTCACAGGTTGGATCCCTGGATTGGGAAGATCCCCTGGAGAAGCGAATGGCAACCCACTCCAGTATACTCGCCTGAAGAATCCTATGGACAAAGGAGCCTAGCAGGTTACAGTCCATAGGTTGCAGAGTCGGACATGACGGAGTGACTGAGCACACATGTGCACGCATGCACACACACACACACGTGTGCACAGGCGCACATGTGCACGCACGCGTGCACGCGCCCACACACAGACACACACACACACACACACACAGAAAGAGTTAGTCACTCAGTTGCATCCAAATCTGTGTGATCCCACAGACAATACTCTATCAGGCTCCTCTGTCCATGGGATTTCCTAGGCAAGAATACTGCATTCCCTTTTCCAGGGGATCTTCCTGGCCCAGGGATGGAACCCAAGTCTCCTGCATTGGTAGGCAGGTTTTTTGTCACTGAGCCACCAGGGATACCCATAACCCGCTGTTTAATGTCGCTGAGCTATAAGCAAAGCCACAGTGCCACTTAGAGACGTCAGATGGCAGCAACCATCCAGAGAAAGAAATAACCCTGCTCTTGACCAAAAAAAAAAAAAACCACACACACAAAACACAGTGGCCGCCCCCACTTTCCACAGCAGGAAGTGTGAGGTTTCTACCACTGAACATGAAGAAAGGGTAGTATTTCCAAAATTCCTGGGCTTCCAGTCTTCAGAAGGAGCCTGAAATATTTGGCTCACAGTCTCTGATGATTTTTTTTTTTCCTAAGTCTTTATTTTTTTTTAACATAAAGAACACTTTTTATTTGGTTTGTGAAGCTGCACCTTCCAAAGCCTGCTGGATTTGCACAGCTGGTGAACATGCCCACTTCCGGCTTCTTTCCACATGCATTCTTTGGCCTTTCTCCTTTGACTGGCCTGAATTCCACCCTGAAATACATTTTATGATTTGCTTTATTTATAGTGCACTCAAATCTTAATTTTTAAAAGCAGAAGAGAAAGAAGGAAGGGAAACTGCCTTTATTAAATGCCCAATAGCACGAGCTTTCACAAACTGTATCTAATTTAATCCTCAGAACAACTTAAGACAAACATATGGTCTTTTATTTCTGATGAGGAAACTGAGCCACTGCCAGCTTAGGTTGCCAAGGCAACACAACCATGAAAGGCAGTCCCAAGGGACTGAACTCTTGCCTCGTTGGTGTCAAAGGGCATGATACTGCCATCAGTCCAGTAGGTATGAGATGTCTCAAAAGAAAACACTCAAGTTGCTTCTGACCTACATGGTATTTTTTCCCCTAAGTCAGTGAACCTCGATAGGAAAAAAATAAAGCAAAACCAAATAAAACCCAGCTCCCAATCCTGCAAGTTTCTGCATCCATCTCCTGTGCTTTTTCCTTTCCTTGAAAATCCCTTTTCCACTTGCACCTTAGCTTCCTACCTACAAAATAAAGGTCAGTGCTTTCCTCTGATCTTGTTTAACAGTCCAGGTCATTGTTAATCATTTAGTGGTTTGGGAAGAACTTTATACACATATTGCCCTAGTGAGGGTGCAGAGAGATACGGAATCAATCCCAAAAGTTAAGGAAAATTTTAGCCAAATTTACACTGGGGACTGACAGCATGGAAGTGAAAAAATATGACTCTAGATTAAATGTAGGCTGGGTGGGATGGCCAAGTGTGTTGACCAGCACTGAATCAGGAACACGGCTTGGGAGATAACACCATCCCTCAATTCCTGAATTCCTTCAGGAATTCAGAAATGAACTCAAGCATCTACAGAGGTGTGCCAGGCTTCCCAGGAGGCGCTAGTGGTAAAGAATCCGCCTGCCAATACAGGAGAGTAAGAGAAGCATGTCTGATCCCTAAGGTCGGGAAGATCCCCTGAAGGAGGGCGTGGCAACCCATTCCGGAGAAATATTGCCTGCAGAATCCCATGGACAGAGGAGCCTGGCGGGCTACAGTCCAAGGGTCAGATATGGCTGAACTGACTTAGCATGCACACATGTACAAAGGTCTGCCATGCAGACAGGCAGAGGTGCCAGGTTAATATGGAATTTGCCAGGGGCTTTCCAGGACTGCTTGTCACTTTATACCTTAGATCGAGGGTCCCAACTCTCTCCCAGTATGTTTCTATCAATATAACCACTGCCCCCTTCAAATCTTCCTTCCCTGATCTCTACTTTCTATTCACTTCCCTATTAGTTTCTTTCTTCAGAGCTATAGATGTTCCATATAAGCCAGTCAGTCCCTAACTTGCCACAGAGTTCTGGTACCATAAAGAGAAATCAAGAAACATCTATTTCAGGGTAACAATGACAGTGTTTCAACAAGTAGGCAAATCCAACTTTACAATGCTACATTCTCGAGTTAGGGAAGTCCTTGACTAAAACATAAACTCATGCTAAAAAAGACTTCCTGGCTGATGTAGAGTTTTAAGAGAACCTGCTTGTCTTTGCTTCTCATGCCCTCTGCTGTCCCCCCGCCCCCAGGGTGCGGTTGGCTACCGGAGATGTATTTTGGTCCATGTCCAAAAGGGGTGAGCCCTTTTCCAAGCTCAGCAAACATCTTCTGATGTGCTAACAGCTCTTAATGAGGACATCTGCCATCAGTTTAATAACTGGAACAGACAGAAGAAGAAAACAAACCCTCTCTGTGGTTCTAAGCTGCAAATTGCCATTTGACATGTGACTGTTGCCAGACAACCCCTCGTCTCAGCACATCCACGTGTGTGTGTGCATGCCCTCATGCACAGTGATTGCTCTCTTTAGCCTCCCATGGCAACAAGCTATGACATCACTGAGTAGCACTTGCAGGACACAGGTCATAGAGTCAAACTGATTCATTACACAACCAAAGGGGGTTTTTTTTGGGGGGGGAGGGGTTGTTTTGTTTTCCTGTTTGTTTTTGTCATTAAAGAGGGTGAGGCTTGGAGTAAGACTTCCACATGCCAAAGCGTGGAAGACTGCTGCTTCTCTAATGAATAATTTGGGGACCAAGGTGAGGGGCGTCACTCCTCTGCTGAGATTCCCCACTAAACCTCAGCTTTCTGTTTTATGATCTCCCCTGAGTAACCACTGCACAGAGCAACGATTTGAGTTTTTAGATCTTTGGCTAATATTTTGCATATTGTTCTTAATCTTTTATCAGTGTTGCTATTATGTTCTTTTAAATCTGTAATGTTTTCACTTAATGTCTTCCTTCCATGTGACATTCTAAGCTCACGTAAAGGTCAAAAATGCTGCAGCACACCACATCTTTTATTGCCTAATGGAATTCAGTGGAGAATAGGACAATTCATTGGTCCCAAACAATTCATTTTTCAGCAATCCTTGACCAGGGATGATCTCTGTTGAGAGATGCTGCATGCGTCCACAGCATACTGATGATTATATGCAAATATGTCTGTGGTCCTCACCATCTGAACCTTGCTTGGCAGAAAGAAGCAAGTTGTCATACTTTGTCCTCACTGCCCAAATCCTACCTGGTTCTCAAGCTTTATTTTCTTCTGGGTGCCTTCTCCAGGAAAAGTAAAAAAACAACAACAACAAAAAAAACACCTCACTTCATTGAGCATATATTGATTATTTCTTCCCAGAGGACCTTTTTCTCAGCCTGGTTTTGGACAGAAAAATCTCCAAGAGTAGCCAAGGGCCTGTGCTAAAACATCTAGGTCTCTCAAGTTACACATCAGGCCCTATGACACCATTTTTTAAATGTGTAGTGTGCATTTTAGTTTTTTCATGGTATGAGCTTAAGATCATAGCATTGAGCATATTAGTAATTGATTCAATGCCAAGATTTCTAAATCAGCTGTTCAGAGGATGACCATTTGGATTCTCAAGTCATCTGAGTCGTGTCTTCATCTGAAGGTTTTTAAAAACCGGATTATACTGTCTCAATGTATAACAGTTTAGACTGCTAGTAAAATTAAAATTAGGCGATCAGGACTGGCAGAGATCTTAAAGGCTGCCCATCTCCCCTTCAGGGCTGGATCTTCTCCACAGGATCTCCTGTAACTGAGGGCCCAGCCTTCCCATCATTGAGTAATAGAAGTAACAGCAAAATGGAAGGGGAAAATTAGGGCCCCAAATAGCGGTGCTATTTTCATATCCCAGCATACAGGCTGCAGAAACAGGTCACCTTATCTGGTTACACTGAATTTTCTCCAGCAAACAATAAATGACTCCGATCCACAAATACTTTTGTTGGTGTGAATGCACAAGAGCCATTCTAGTCAAGTAAAAGAGACCATTCGGTTTGCGCTGCCCACAGGGAAGGAAAGGGTTTTCACAGTTCAGCCCAGGAACAACTGTACTTCCTCTTCCTTCACACCTACCTCCTCATCTGCTTACAAAACCAGCAGTGTCCTTTATTCACGGCTGTCATGCATGCACTACTCTGTATGAAACACAGGGCTCAGGGACCTGAAGCTCCAAGGGACTCCATCTCCCCAAGACAGCAAGCCCCTGCTTATCCCATTAAATGCATGATTTTGAACAGATGTTGCTATTCCCATAGGTAAGGAAAGCCCCGGATTAAAAAATAATATGTTGCGCACTTCCCTGGTGCTCCAGGGGTTAAGAATCCACCTGCCAACGCAGGAGATGTGGGTTCGATCCCTGGTCTGGGAAGATTCCACACACCATGGAGCAACTAAGCCCATGAGTCACAACTGCTAAAGCCCACGTGGTCGACAGCCTGTGCGCCACGATGAGAAGCCACCTCAATGAGAAGCCCTTATGTAGCAACAAAGACACAGTGCAGCCAAAAATAAATAAGTAAACATTTTAAAAATAAAATACAGTTAAAAAAAATAATGTAAGAAATAAGACCTACTACTCACCCTAAAATGATAGGCAGATGTCAAAAGTAAGGGTAGCATTTTAGCGTTTAGACTTGGTTCTAAGAAAGTACAGTAAGTCCCCTATATACAAACAAGTTCTGAAAGAGTGTTAGTAAGTCCAACATGTTCGTAAGTCTAACAAAGTTAGCCTAGGTATCCAGCTAACACAATCAGTTATATAGTACTGTACTGTGATAGGTTTATGATATTTTTCACACAAATAGTACATAAAAAACAAACACACATAAAAAAAGAAAATTGTTTGTAATCTGACAGTACCTCGAAAAGTCACTAGTATAGTACAACGGCTGGCACTTAACAGTACCAGGTACATCACTGCTGTTCTTGCACCTGCTTTCGGATGTGTGCGTGCTAAACCGCTGCAGTCGTGTCAGACTCTGTGCAACCCCATAGACTGTAGCCTGCTAGGCTCCTCTGTCCACGGGATTCTCCAGGCAAGAATACTGCAGTGGGCTGCCATGCCCTCCTCCAGGGCATCTTCCTGACCCAGGGATCAAACCCAAGTCTCTTAACGTCTCTTGCATTGGCAGGCTGGTTCTTTACCAGTAGCATCGCCTGCGAAGCCCTGCTTTTGGACATCCTGGGGTTCAAATAAAGACACTGCACTCTGTAAAGTACACAAAACTACCACCACTTGTAGAGGACACATGCACGTGACAGGGCATGCCAGACACGTGAACCGATTTATGAGGCGAAACATGAGAATACACACTTGCATCTTTGAAAGTTCGCATCTCGAAGGCTCGTGTGTAGGGGACTTAGGCAGGGTGTTCTTGAAAACAGGTAGAGCATGCTGTTTAAGGAAGCAGGGATAAGTAAAAGCACGCCTACAAACATGCCAGGCGAGGTGGAGGGCTGGGCCAGCGCTGTTTTCCTACCTGCACGGGGCACGCATGCACGTGTGTACATGTGGGTGCCTGTACTGTGGTTAAACCTGATTCGGCCGTACCAAAACTATGTGAGAGTTCCCGCGGGAGGCAGGGAGATGCCTGACTGCTGACTCGGCATTCTACCCAGAGCCAGCACGCAGGAGGCGGGGAGAACCGGCCTCAGAGCACTGACAGTTCCCTCCAGCGGTTTGCAGAGAAAGCTTCCCTCCTGCACATTAACCCAAACCACCCATGAATGCCTGAATAGCACTCGGGATTCCACGTACTTTGAAACACACATCTGGGGGCTTCCTGTTTTCCCGGACCTCCCAGCAACTCAAGGAAACACGGAGGGACAATTTAATCCCAATTTTATAGCTGAGAAAACTGAGGCTCCTTCAGAAGGCCACTGCTTTGCTGGCCTAGTCAGCTGGGCTGTCTGCAGCTTTTCCTAGTTCATCCCTGGACTCGTTCTCTCATCCCTGGACTCGTTCTCTCTTCCCTGCAAGTGGAGACCCTGCAGCAGGACAGGGGCTCAGATGGAAGGGCTTTGGAGTTCCCTGGGGCCTTTGTGTTGCCTCGTCTGATCCTCACAGTGCTGTGAGGAAGGAAGTGTGAGCTTCATCGGGAAGAAGGGATCTATCAGAGGTGCTTGTGCGTATGCATGCTCAGTCGCTCAGCTGTGTATGAGTCTTTGTGACGCCATGGACCGTAGCCCGCCAGGCTCCTCTGTCCATGGGCTTCTCTAGGCAAGAATACTGGAGTGGGTTGCCATACCCTTCTCCAGGGGATCTTCCTGACCCAGGGGTTGAACCAGTGTCTCCTGCATTTCCTGCACTGGTAGGCAAGTTCTTTACCCTGAGTCACCAGGGAAGTCTATCAGAGGCACTTACAGTTATGAAAAGGGAAAACTGGCAACATAAGAACCACCTTCCCAAATCTAAAGCACAGAGGAAAGAATTGAAAATGCCTCACAGGGACTTTCCTGGTGGTCCAGTGGCTCAGACTCCAAGCTCCCAAATGCAAGGGGCCCTGGTTGGATCACTGGTCATCAGAGAACTAGATCCCACCTGCCGCAACTAAGACCCAGCACGGCCGAATAAATAAATATTTTTAAAAAATAAATAACAATTCAAAAACAAAATGCCTAACAACATGGGGCCCCTTAGGTAAGTCCCTGAGTGGTGCACACCCCAGAAAGGGAAGCTGTGTGACTGTGATGCCTGAAATGCCGATCCCGAGACACAGGGGCCCCTTGTGTCCCTGCCTCTCTGAAGGCAAAGATATGCAGGCTCTATTTCTTCTCTGAAGTGGTTAAAGCAGAAAAACCAGGTGGAACTCAGCAGTCATTTGAATGAATAATCACCTACCCTGGCAATCCTAAATAAACAGACTGGGGGTGGGGGGGGGAGGTGGTGCTAGGGGGGTTGTAGGGAAGGTGAGAGTCATCTGGTGACTTTCCTGGCCAAAATCAATAGGTAATAAGAAGGCAGGAGCCCTCTCCCAGGGTGGACAATCAGAGCACACAGGGTTGCAGGTACCCAAGAAAGGAGCCACCTGGTCTGGGGGCTGGGCCAGGAGAGGGGAGCCAAATTTATGGATGAGAAAGCACCACACGCAAATAAGAATGAGCCAAGCAGAAATAGCACCCCACTCCAGTACTCTTGCCTGGAAAATCCCATGGACGGAGGAGCCTGGAAGGCTGTGGTCCATGGGATTGCTGAGGGTCAGACATGACTGAGAGACTTCACTTTCACTTTTCACTTTCATGCATTGGAGGAAATGGCAACCCACTCCTGTGTTCTTGCCTGGAGAATCCCAGGGACGGGGGAGCCTGGTGGCCTGCCGTCTATGGGGTCGCACAGAGTCGGACACGACTGAAGTGACTTAGCAGCAGCAAGCAGAAAAGAGCAACAGGGAAGGGAAGGGCCCCAATACCCCTCCGGAATCCAAGTCCCACCCGGGAGCCACCAGAGCCAAACGTAAGCCAGGACAAAATAAAGTGCAGTCTTGGAAATTACAGGTAATGAGACAAGGAACACGTGCTGTTAGAATGACAGAACATTCTAGTGGCCGATGACACTTAGGAGCTTGCAGTAAGAGCTGGATAACGAACAGAACTAGTTTTAAGACCAGAATGGCTGACTGGCCAAGGGAACAGACGTGTCTGGTCAGAAGGACCATATCCCGCTTCCACGGATCAACTGTTTCTGGGGGGAGGGATCGCACCCTGGCCCCCTGTATCGGGAGCTCGGAGTCTTAACCACTGGATCACCAAGGAGGTCCTTCCACGGATCAATTTTTCATCTAATTTTTGCCTCCACTCTGACTCCCCGCTTCCCAGTACAAGTTTCCTGTTTCAGGATGGGGGCAGTTCCCCCACACTGTCACTCTGGCACCTTCTCCTGGGAGACAACCCTTCGCTCCTGGGACTGGAGCATTTTCCCCAAGAGCCGCATGAATGCTTCCCATCCCCCAGGAGCTCTGTGGCCGAGGGGAAAAAAAAAGGCTGGATACACCTGAGTAACTGAAACCGGCTACTCAAAATGGAACCAGAGAAGCTGAGTCTGGGCACACTGCCAAGGGCACCGCTTCAGGAAAAGTGCTCCAGGCAAGCCCGTGACCCTGGCCGGTGTGACGTCTGGCAACAAGCCACCACCTCAGAGCCTCAGTTTCCTGCCTCACCATGAAAACTGAGGCCACTTCCCAGTATCCGGAAGGGTCTCCACAGATGTGTCCCCTCCTCTGCTGCCTGATCCCAAACTGGCACTGGGCAGCTAACAGACATGGCCGCCACTCGGACAGCTTAGTAGCCACAGTCCAGCCGGCACCTGGGAACTGAGGTTGTGAAAGGGTGTTCAACCAGAATCAGTGATGCAGCTACTAACTCTAAAGGGAATCAAGAAGCTGGCCATGGGGACTTCCCTTGTGGTCCAGTGGTTAAGACTCCTCGCTTCCACAGCAGAGGGCATGGGTTCAATCCCTGGTCACGGAACTAAGATCTCACATGCTGCAAGACACAGCCAATATTAATATATAATAATATAATATTATATATTTTATATATTTGTATTATATATATTATTTATAAATAACATATAATATATAATTA
>NW_011494715.1:6410262-6427523 GCF_000754665.1 Bison bison bison | reverse complement strand
ATATATTATAATATTATATAATATTATTTATTATAAAATAATAAAATACGTAAATAATAAAATACTTTAAAAAAAAAGTTGACCATGAGTGAGTTACTAATTAACTGAAATCACAACGGAACTGATTTCGGCAAGCAGGGGAACTGAGAAATTCAACATATTCCACCTAGAGGCCAGCTGGCCATGGGGAACCAACGCCAGGGCTCCCAGCTTTGAGCTCAACACCCAGCTGGCCGGCTCTGCCCTGAGCCCAAGGCAGGGCCCATGTGACTGGCCCCTCACCTGGCTCTCAGCACACAGTTCCAAGTCTGCTCTCCTCCCCCGCCCCTGGCCAAAATCTCCATCTTGGTGGCCTGCCCGGGGTGGTTCAAGGCCCGCTGCCAAGCCTCCCCGAGGCGGAGCGTGACCAGCGTGACCAGCCTCTGTGAGCAACCCTCCCAAATCCTTGGTCCCAGATCCCAGCTGCCTGGATCTGGACATGCGTTCACCCGTGCAGACCCACCCAGCACACAGGGCAGCGCCAGCTCACCGGAAACCCAGGGAAAGGGGCACCACAGGACCCCAGCACCTGCGAGCTAAAATAATCTGCTGGTGCTAAACATATGTGCCAGGTTCCTGCCCATAAACTCAACGGAATAACAAAGGAGCCTCAGCTTCAGACTCTTCTTTCAGAGAACTTTAGGCCTCACTGAGCTCCACTTGCATCTCACACCCAGCTCTTGTTTATTAAAGCACTTCATATGCTCATGAGTGACAGTCAGCGATCTGTGCAATTAGATGAATGGATCAGAATCTGCTTCTTTCAGGAAAAGGCAAAAAAAAAAAAAATTCAGCAATCTGAAACCAAAGCCCAGTTTTAAAAAGATGGTTTTTAGGATGAAGCTCATAAACATAGATGACTATGCATGTTAATATTTTCAGTGCTTGACACAGTTAAGTCGAAATAAAATGTTATGGGTCGAACAAAAAAAAAATCTGCTGAGTGACTGGAGGGTGAGGGAGACAAACACGTTTCCTCCACAAAACAGAAAGTCAACCTAAGTGAATACAGTATAGAAGATGGTTTAAATAAATACATTGTGAAAACGGGCACAGTGAGGGAGGGGGCTTGCCCCAGGCCCAACCCACCAAGGAAGTGGCTTTCTCTGGGGTGGCCATTTATGGAATTCTCAGCTTCCCAGGTAGCTCAGTGGTAATGAATCCACCCGCCAATGTGGGAGATGCTCAGTGGTAAAGAATCCACCCGCCAATTTGATCCCAGGGTCGGGAAGATACCCTAGAGAAGGAAATGGTAACCCATTCCAGTATTCTTGCCTGGGAAATCACATGGACAGAGCCGCCTGTCTGTTGGGCTACCGTCCATGGGGCCCCCAAGAGTCGGACATGACTGAGCACACGCACACACATGTCCCAATAACTGTGGGCCTGAGGATGAGTTCAAAGGCTGCAGAGAGACGGAGAAACAGGCTAAATGAGGGGGCATGCCTGTCTGAGCTCAGGATATCCAGGCATCCACTCTTGGATGTTTTTCCTGAAATGGACAGAGGATGAGAGCACATTCGCTAGTGACTGAGCCAAAGTAACAAAGTTAATGTGGACCAAACGGAAGGACCAACGGGCCCACACACATGCACTCTGAGAAAAGAGAAGAATGACCCTGGCATGCGGTGGGTCACCACAGTGGCTGCCCAGCACTGGTAAGCCACTGCTGGCCCCTGTGACCACATGGAATCCCACCCCAGGTCAGGCAGGGAGGCTGAACTTGGGCCACGCAGACAGCTAGACTCTTTTGAGAGGAAAGGCCCCTGGGTGTTCACAAGCCCCCAGATCGCGTCTATCTGCTTCATTAGAACTGTCAGAGTCAAGGGCAAGAGAAACCCAGCATTCTGTCCATCCTGCAGCCTTTCAAAGACTATAGTTGTTCAGGAATGTTCCGAGAGCTATCATTACTCAAAGACAGAAGGGCTGGCCACTGGCTATGTATTTCACAGACTGTGTCTCACTTCATCCCTCACAATAGCCCCACGAGAGAAGCAGTATCACCTCCTCCACTTGACAGATGAGGAAACTGAGACGTGGGAAGGTTGAGCAACATTCCCAAGGCCACAGAGCTAGGAAGTGACAGAACCGTGTATAACTGAGTCACTCTGCTGGACAACAGAAATAACACAACGCTGGAAATTAACTATACTCCAATACAACTTTTTTAAAAAGAAAGTGTTCCCTGGTGGCACAGTGGATAAGAATCCACCTGCCAATGCAGGGGGGCAGGTTTGATCCCTGGTCAGGGAACAAAGATCCCACATGACACAATTAAGACCCAGGACAACCAAATAAATTTTAAAAAAGAGAGAGAGAGAGAGAGTCACCAAGATCCCCTTCCTAGAGATTCTGATCACCCAGGTCTGAGAGAAAAGCCCAGGAAGGAATGGGAAAAGAAACCTCCAGGGCTAAGTTCAATAAACGTTAGCCTTAAAAAAGGCATCAAGCTCTGGGTGGTGATGAGACAAGACTACGGGGAAAACTTCGCTCAAGGAGGGAAAAGCTGACAGTAAGGCTGAACACTGACAAGGGCAGTGTAATACATTTAAGTGGGGAGGGGAAACAGAAATCATGGAAGAGCTCTGACACAGGGACCTCTGTCTGTGTAGACTGGATTGTCATCCTACCGTTATCACAAAGTAAAACAAACAAACAAACAAACAAATCGTTTTGGCCAGCATCGATGCAAAAGTACTAAACCAAAAGGAAACACGCCACCACCGCCACCTATAAACTTAAGAGAATCGTCCACACACTGGGGACACAGGTGGCTGCCCATGGAGAAAGAACTTGTGAAACCCCAGGACAGTCAGCTCAATGGGCTGTCACGGGGACGGCACACTCAAAGGACCAGAAAGATTTAGGCCAGTGAGCCCTGGGAGAGTCTAGCAAGTGAGAGAGATAAAATAGGGTGCCAACCTTGACCGAAGCGGGTCAACACCCCCAAAGAAGGCAATATAAATTGCCTTACTGGGTTTGGATAACTGTGTGAGTGCAATCAGTGGGGGGGCCCTGGATTCAGAACCAGAACTGTTTTCTAACCTCTGCGTAAGAAATCTGAAGGCGAACGCACGTAGGATGATTAAGGTTGCAACGGGACCTTGCCCTCACCAGCTGGGTGACCAGTAGCATCAGCATGCTCCGTTCAAAAAGGACAGAGCCAAGCCCTTCCTTGCCACACACCCTCCTAAAGGCATGGGTTTGGCCTGACGATGACTTTTCCTGTCTTCCAGGAGTTCTCAGAGATCTAGAGATGATGGGAAGAAGGGTAAACACAGAGAGATACACTCCGTCCTTCTCCAAGCACAATGGAACTGCCAACAGGAGTAACACAGACGGTGTTCTAGGTTTTTTGTTTTTTTTTTTTAAAGAACACAAAAATGCTTCCAGAGGCCTGACCCTTGGCTTGCGTGTTGAAGCCACACTTTGTATTCTAAAGATGGACAGAGAACCATCACAGATGGGTTGAAGGTCTCCAGCTAGGGAGTGAACTAGATTTAGAATTCAGCATCTAGGGGCCACCACGGCTGCTCATCCATCCAGTGATTCTTCTCCAACACACAGGTCAAAGTCCTCGGGGAACTAGACCCAACTGACTATGGGGTTCAACGGACTCTCCCCAACACCCAGCCTCCCAGCCAAACTGCATACTCGCACACCCTGGGGCCTGTCCCATTCTCAGAAAACAACTGCTTTGTGTCTGAGCCCACCTGAAGAACTTCTGGCCTACATCAAGCCCAAGCTCAGAACTGACCCTGTAATGGGTCTGTATTTTTTTTTTTTAATTAAAGTATCAGGACTTCCCTGGTGGTCCAGTGGCTGAGACTCTGCATTCCCCAATGCAGGGGGCCTGGTTCCATCACTGGTCAGGGAACTAGATCCCATGCGCCTCAACTAAAGATTCCACATGCCACAACTGAGACCCAGCGCAGCCAAATAAATAAATACAACAACAACAACAAAAATTAAAGTACCCTGTTACCCAGCAAATCCCCTTTCTCAGTATCTATCCTTGGTCACATGCGTGACAAGCAGGCATGTCTGGCCATGTCTACTGTGACAGCATTTGTATCAGTAGGGGATTTGGAAATAACTTCAATGGCCATCAATTAGGTTAAATTAAACAACTGTTTGTGTGTGTGCTAAGTCTCTTCAGTCATGTCCAACTCTTTGCAACCCCATAGACTGTAGCCCACCAGGCTCCTCTGTCCATGGGATTCTCCAGGCAAGAATACTGGAGTGGGTTGCCATTCCCTTCTCCAGAGGATCTTCTCCACCCAGGGATCAAACCCACATCTCTTATGTCTTCCCCATTGGCAGGCAGGTTCTTTACCACTAGCGCCACCTGGGAAACCCACAAACAACGGTTTAGCCTTCTAAGGAAGGTTATGCAGGAGGTAAAATCAGTAAGACCTATCCACAGTGACAGAGAGTTATCACCAAGATGTAAGGGGGGTGTGGGGAGCACAATACTACTTGCAGCGCACTTTTTTTTTTAGTTCTACAGGTATAATTGCAAGTATGTTAAGCATCTGAGAACACCAACAAACTCGTAACAGTGGTTAACCTCTGGGGAAGGACTGGGATTACAAGTGGTTGTTAAGGAAGATTTGGTTTTGCTCTGGAAGGTTTGCATTTTTTTTTTTCCTACAGAGAATGTGTTCATGTACTACTTGTGTAATGAAAATTGCATTTCACCATGTGATTTTTTAAAAAGAAACCGACCTTGTTCCGTACATCTCAGTCCTATGTTTGGGGGCAATTTCTAACTGAATCTGCCATACAACTCCCTAGGAGGCTGAAAGCAGAGTGGTGCAAAGCAGTGGGCTTTGCAACACAGATCTTTAAGTATTAGGATCCCAGCTCTGTGACTCTGTGGATGGTTCAATTTATACGCCAGTTCAGGGAAGAGACAAGAAAAAAACGAGAAAGGCATGTCAGAGGGCTTCTGGGTAATATAAAGGGATGTCCTAGGAAAGACTTCAGTTGTTCGAGTTGAGCATTCCAGCTGTTCAACATCACACACACTCACACACACACACACAGACTCGCCCATAATGGCAGCTCTCACCCAACCACACGTAATCCACACCAGGGCCCCTAGCCAACCAGCTGTGCTTCAGACCCTTCCATCTGGGAATCAGGATTTTTAACATCAATTCCGATCCCATGGGTTCATGAGAAGGAAGAAGCTGACCACCACATCAGACAAGTTCCAAAATCTCATTTACTCCTGGGGGCCACCTAATCACACAAAACACCGATCTTTTAAACACACACACACACTCTCCACCTCTTCAAAACGCCATGTGAAAAGCCCATAGAAACACAAAAGTCTATTATTAAGGACCCAGGGTCACCAAAACTAGCCTAGGCTCTTAGAAATCAGAGTTGTGGTCCTTCTGGTTGCGGTGAGGATTCACTCAAAAAGGTCACAGGAACACTTCGGAGATGACAGAAAGGTTCTGTCTCGGGATGCATTTGTCAAAACCGATCAAAAGGCACCGTTCAGATCTGAGCATTCCGCTGTATGCAAATTACACCTCAATTTAAAAAGAAAACTACCCCAGCACCGGTTCTCCCTGGCTGCAGCAGAACTTCGAGCTGTCCTATGAGATATCTGAAATCTCTGTTGTGCTATGTAAAGTGCACAAGTACCATGGTGACAGTCGCCATAAAAATAGATAACAAGATTAAAATGGATAGAGGACACAGGAATTTAAGAGCGGCACACCAGGAGCAATTCGTGTTCGGCTGAAGAAGAAAAATAGAAAGAGGACAGGGAGGTTTTCATTCCTCCCCCACCACCACCAACTCCCCCGCCCCCTTGCACTTTGAAAAACAGGCACCCCGTGTGGTTGTTTTTACTAAGAGAGTTTTATGGCTTCCTAATACTCAAAGGACAAAAACGGCTGAGAGCTGTTATTTCTTATCGTGTTTTTGCCTTAAAAAAAAAAAAAAATCTGATAGCCTAAGTTTTTCCCATACTCACTGTTACGTGGCCCAGGGAACTGATTCCGAGCAACTCAACAAGCACAGTCGATGTGCCATATACTGTGTGAGATCCAAATGATGCTGAGATAAAGGCGGCCTGAGCCCTTCATCATCAAAGGCACAAAGATTTCCCACTTTAGTTCTCAATTACAGAGTTCTGTCTGTACTTTTTACATACACCTAAAACTGACGCCCCCTAGGTAAGCACCCCGAAATTGCTCCACATGAAGAAAGCACTTTCGGGCTTCCCTGGCAGCTCAAAGGTAAAGCATTTGCCTGCCAATGCAGGGGACACAGGTTCAATCCCCGGTCCCGGAGGATTCCACATGCCTGGGAGCAACTAAGCCCATGCACCACAACTACAGAGCGTGTGCTCTAGGGCCTGGGAGCCGCAACTGCTGAAGCCCCTGAACCACAGAGCCCGTGCTCTGCAACAAAAGAAGCCGCTGCGATGAGAAGCCCGCGGACCTCGACTGGAGAGCACCCCTTCTCGTCTCAACAAGGGAAAAGCCTGCACAGCCACAAAGACCCAGTCCAGCCAAAAAATTTAAAAAAAAAAAACACAACACTTTCTTGCCTAATACTGATTCTTTCAAATGCCAAAAGGCCGGCATGAATGGCCTGGTGACATAAATCTTGCATTCTTCTCCAAAAGATGAGATAAACCTCTATTCTCCTTGCGGAATTTCTGAGAAACATTTGCTATGTGAGTTAGCCCTGACAGTGCTCCCAACAAAAGAAGGAATCCAAAAATATCAGCAAGAAAATCTAAAATGTTGAACCAGAGTGGATTCTAAATAAACCACATATTTGAGTAAAATTTAGGCAAAAGCAAACTTCCACACGGAAGCAACAAATAATAAAAATGTGAAAACAAAAACATTTTTATTCAAATCACACATTTACTAACATAAAATAACATTAACATATGCATTTCTGGAAAATCCCACCCAAAAGTGTCTTTATCTGTTCCTTGTCGTCACTGTCACTAGATCCACAGAGCAGCCACAGTTCAGACTCCTCCCTGGTGTCAGGATGGCATTTAATGTGCTGAGGGTCTCCCAGGTGACTCAGATGGTAAAGAATCAGTCTGCAGGAGACCCGGGTTCGATCCCTGGGTCAGGAAGATCCCCTGGAGAAGGAAATGGCAACCCACTCCAGTATTCTTCCTTGGAGAATTCCCATGGACAGAAGAGCCTGGCAGACTATAGTCCACGGGGTCACAAAGAGTCGGATACGACTGAGTGACTGAGCTCAGTAACAACAATAACCTGGTAATAGAAACCTGCCTGGAAAACATGAGGAAGGAGGTAGTCAAGGACACTTTCAGGTCCTCCACAGCCAAGCAGAGGACCCCAGGAGTCAATTAAAGGTCCCCAGCTTGATTCATTCATTATACTGAATACAACTGCCCAATAAACACGTTAGTCTTCCAAATGTCAGCCTGCTTTGTTTATCATTATTTGCCATCTCCACTCCACCTCTGATTTCTTGCTTTTCCTAAAGAAAAAATTCAATTTTCGGCAGTCCTGGCCACAAACTGACTCCTGAGCCACCACTGAATAGTTCTCTTCCTCCTTTCTAAAATGACACCAGCAGATTTCTTGAAAATGTTGGGACCCACTTATTAACATTTTCTAAAAAGCTTACAACAATGATGTTGACCCTAGTACTGTACAATTAGAGGTATATCCCATATTTCACATTATCTTTCAGCTGTGACAGGTCACACAATAACCTAAGAATTGGAAAGGACTTTGGAAGCCAGCCTAATTCTTGTTCTCTTCGACGGCACCCTTAATCCACAGCATTCAGCCCACGCTGGATACCTTCAATGATGGGGAGCTCACTATTCCATGGGAAGACATTTCCACTGTTGGTCAGACCTGCCAGCTAGAAAATTCCTTTTCCGGGACTCCTCTGGTGGTCCAGTGGCTAAGACTTCACACTCCCAGTGCAAGGGTTTCATCCCTGGTCAGGGAACTAGATCCCACATGCTGCACCTAAGAGTTCAAATGTCGGAACTAAAGACCCCTCATGGCAACAAAGATCAAAGATTCTGTGTGCCACAACTGAGATCTGGCACAGCTAAATAAAAAAATCAAATTAAAAAAAAATTCCTTTTCTGACAGAACGGAAATCTGGTCTCCCAGTCTTTACGGTTTAAAGGAACCTTAAAGCTCATCACCTTCCATGTAATCATTCAACAGGTAAGGAATCATGTAAAGCAATCATTCTACAGAGGAAGAATCTGAAGCTAGAGAGGATAAAGTAATTGTTCCATCCATTGGTCATATTCTAACACCAGGAGCAGAGATGAAAAAGTCAATAACTGTGAAAATATCTGAAAGCACTACTGGGTGCCCACGCCCCTGAGCATACTCCTGTCATTCCTAATCCCACAGCATCCCAGGCCCCTTCCTGTGGGTGACGTCTTCTCTGTTCATGTTTTTTTTAAATCATAGCCCCACAGTGGTCCAAATGGCACAAGACCAGCAGAGGCCATCAACACCAGATCCTGGGATTGGACTGATAAATTTCTGATCCAGTTATTAATGGGATTTGAATTCTAAAATAGGGCTTGCCCAGTGGCTCAGATGGTAAAGAATCTTGCCTGCCAAGGCAGCAGAGCAGGGTTCGATTCCTGGGTTGGGAAGATCCCCTGGAGAAGGGAATGGCTACCCACTCCAGTATTCTTGCCTGGAGAATTCCATGGATAGAGGAGCCTTGCAGGCTACAGTCCATGGGGTCTCAAAGAATCAGACGTGACTGAGCAACTAACACTAACTTCTAAAAAAACCTCATGTCACTCAGGGCTCCCATTCAACTTGTGAACAACAGAACAATCTCAAACTTTTTCCCACATGATCTGTCCCCTCCTTGGCACCTGGAGGACCACTGGGGCTACACTGTGCTTGTCTGTTTGACTACTGGTCTCCCGCTTTCAATCAGATCATCAAATTCAGGTCAGAGACTGAGTCTTCTTTTGTGTCTCCAGTCAGTGCTTGACACATAGCAGGTAAATAACTCAAGATTAGTCACTGAATGAATCATCTACCTTTACCCCATCCTGTCCCTGAATGATAAAATGTTTTTTAAAAATAGTGTTCAGGAGAGTGAAGAGACAAACCACAGGCTGGGAGAAAATATTTGCAAAAGACACACTGATAAAGGACTATTATCCATAGCATACAAAGAACTCTTAAAACTCAACAGTAAGAAAACAAACATTTTAAAAAGTGAGCCAAAAACTTTAACAGATACCTCACCAAAGAAGACATACAGATAACCAAAAAAGCACATGAAAAGATGTGATCACAAGTCATTAGGGAAATACAAATTAAAATGATATCACTACCCACCAATGAGAATGGCCAAAATCCAGATAACTGACCACGCCAAATGCTGGTGAGGATACAGAGCAACAGGAACTCTCATTTATTGCTGGTGGGAATGCAAAGTGGTGCAGCCACTTTGGAAAACATTTTGGTGGTTTCTTCCAAAACTGAACACTCTCCTACCATACGATACAGCAGTTGCATTCCTTGGTATTTATCCAAAGGAGCTGAAAAATTACATCCACATAAAAACCTGCACACAGATGTTTACAGCGGCTTCATTCATAATGACTGCCCATACTTGGAAGCAACCAAGGTGAACGGATAAATACACTGTGCTACATCCAGATAATGGGATCCTATTCAGTGCTATTTATGCATTGGAGAAGGAAATGGCAACCCACTCCAGTGTTCTCGCCTGGAGAATCCCAGGGACGGGGAAGCCTGGTGGGCTGCCGTCTATGGGGTCGCACAGAGTCGGAAACGACTGAAGCGACTTAGCAGTAGCATTCAGTGCTAAAAAGAAATGCTGAAAAGAATTATACTACCAAGCCAGGAAAGGACATGGAGGAAGATTAGATGCATATTATCGAGTGACATAAGCCAATCTGAAAAGACAGCACACTGTACAATTCTGATCATATAACATTCTAGAAAAAGCAAAACTGTGGAGCCAGTAAAAATAAAAGGGGCTACCTGGGGTTAGGGAGAGGGATGGATGAATAGGCAGAGCACAGAGGATTTTAGGGCAGTGAAAATACTCTATGTGATACTGTAACAGTGGATACATTTGTCCGAAATCGGAATATCCTAATATAAACTATGGATTTTGGGTGATTAGTAATTGTCAGCATAGGTTCATCAGTTACAACAAATGTACCATCTGATAGGGGATGCCGATGGCTGGAGAGGCTGTGCATGCGAGGGGCAGGGAGAATGTGGGAAATTTCTGTATCTTCCTCTCCATTTCGCTGTGAATATAAAACTGCTCAAGAAAATGAAGTATATTTTTAAAAAATATATGGTAGTGTTTTTCCCACTGTGACATACATACATGCTATAAAAAATATAAATAGCAAACTTAAAACGTTAAAAAAAAGTCACTCAACTTGTCTATCTAGAAGTAACCAATATTAGTATTTTGATATTAGAATTATTGGAATATTTCCTTCCAGTCATTTTCTACGCACTTTTTTAATTTTAAGATTTGAAATCATAGGGGCTTCCTGGGTGGCTCAGTGGCAAAGAATCCACCTGCCAATGCAGGAAACACAGGTTCGATCCCTGATCCGGGAGGATCCCACATGCCTTGCAGCAACTAAACCCGTGTGCCACAACTATTAAGCCCACGTGCTGCACCTGCTGAAGCCTGCGTGCCCTAGAGCCCATGCTACACAAGAAGCCACCACAATGAGAAGCCCGCACGCCACAGCGAGAGGAGCCCCCGCTCGTCGCAATGAGAGAAAAGCCCACGGGCAGCAACAAAGACCCAGCACACCCAGAATAAATACAACTATTTTCAAAAACTTAAAAAGATTTGAAATCATACTGTAGATACTCCTTAACTTTTCGCAGAAACATCTGCCCATGTTATTTTAAAATATTCCTAACCATGATATCAATGGCATAATATTCCACTATGAAGACACACCCATCAGAATCACTTATGGATTACTTCCTGCCCAGTTACACTACTGGACATTTACGTTGTTTCCAATTTTTCATTACAGTTTAAGAAAGAAAAAAAAACAACTCTAAATAATCTCTGTGTACAAAGCATCCTGTACACCTGCAATGTGGTCTCCAGGAGGGGGATTATCTTACCAGAATGTATAAGTATTACAATTCAAATTTTAAAAACTAAATCAGGCTTTACATTTATCCCTCTCGGAATTTCTTTTCTAAATTTGAGCCCTCATTCTGTATATCTCTGAATCTTGGTCTATCTACTAAATAAGCAATTCCTCCCACCTCTACACTGTCAACAATGTTGACAAACACACCTTCTGTATCTTCACCCACAAGGATGGAAAAAAAATGTTGAACAGCTCAACGCCAAGAATAGAACCCTATGGCACTCATTTCTGGACCCCTTTCCAGGCTGACTCAGAGCCACTAATTAACAGTTTTTGCATACAACTGTCAAATTAAATTAATACCACCACCCAGCCCACATTCCACCACTTATTTAATATGGACCATCCTACCTAAAGAAACTGATAAATACTTGCATGGCTTCTCTGATGTAGTAACCAAACTGTTATATAAAACAGGAAATGGGGGACTTCCCTGGTGGCCCAGTGGTTAAGAACCCACCTTCCGACGCAGGGAATTTGGGTTCCAACCTTGCTCGGGGAGCTAAGATCCCACGTGCCGTAACTACAGAAGCCCTCGCACTGCAACTGCTGAGCCCACGGCCGTTCTGGAGCCCACACAATGCAATGAAAGACTCCGTGTTGCAACTGAGATCTAACGTGGCCAGTAAATAAATAAAATGAAGATATAAAGTGAAAGAGGGGCACTGGACACTTATTTTTAAAAAAGCAGGAAATGGGTTTTAATTTGATATGGTTCGGCTGACTTCTGGTTATCCTTGCATCCTATGGTGACATATTTTTAAGCAATTTGGTAAAAAGTATGTCAGTTTTGACTTTTTTTTTTTAACAAAGACAGCATTTTAGGGGCTTCCCTGGTGGCTCAGTGGTAAAGAATCCACCTGCTAATGCAGGAGACACGGGTTCAATCCCTGGGTCTGGAAGATCCCACATGGGGCGGAGCAGCTAAGCCCATGCACCACAGCTACTGAACCTGTGCTCTAGAGCCTGGGAGCCTCGACTGCTGAGACCACACGCGGCAACTAGCGAAGCCCACTCTTCCTACAGCTCTCGCTCCCCAACAAGAGAAGCCACCACAGTGAGAAGCCTGAGCACCACAACTAGAGATGGCCCCCGCTCACTGAAACTAGAGAAAAGCCCACACAGCAACAAAGACTCAATGCAGTCCTCAATAAATAAATAAATTTTTTTTAAAAACTGTATTTTAAAATAGTCAAGCCGCACATCTGTAAAAAGCAGAGTGGTTCTTGTTCAGTCCCTGTCACCTGCAGCTTCCCCCAGGGAAGGACTATCAATCACGGGTGGTTATGGACCCACTAGTTTTCTAGGAATCATTTGCATTCATACCTGGTCTTGAACCAATTATTACAGGGTCATTACGCATCCTGGGTTATCAGTCTCTGGATCCCGGAAGCCCACCTCCGAGACCATCCTAGGAAGGATTTAAGAGAAGAAATGACACCGTCTCCTCACCACTCCTTTATTATTCACTCACAGAACCAAAGCTCCTGAGAACCTAATGTCAAATGGCACTTGGCAATTGTGACTCACATCTCACCAAATTATTACCTCAACATGGTTCCCAGAAAGGACGTGCCAGGAGTCACCATCTAACCAGGCCAGCCAGAAGTGGAAAGGCGGAGGACTGAGAGATCCTGGGGGTCACTAGAAACCGGCCTCACCAGAGAATATAGTCCAAGGCCATCTCTGATTAGTACCATTCCAATCATCAGGAAAATATTTCAAAGTGCCAGCCGGCAGCAACTCAGAAAAGACTACTGACAAGCCTCAAACAAGTCATCTGCACACAAAGCTCTCAAATTCAGTGTCACACTCCTACCTGAACCCTCCGACAGCGATCCTAAATTCCCTCCTTGGCCTCTGCGTCTCTTGCAAACTCAGATCACAAACCCAAAGGCCTGCAGAGCTGAGCAGGGAACTGACATCAACTGGATTAAAGCAGCGGAGAGCAGGGAAACCCAAATGTCTGTCGGCCCACCCCGCCAGGGTGGTGCTGTCTCCCATCTCCAGGGGCCAGCCACCACTCAGTTGCACAGGCCGGCCTGATCTGACTTTTTACGAGAGTTCCAACTTCAGAGGTTTTTCTGGACTGCTCCTGATTTTTGAAAACCTTTGTGTGGCAGAAAACCTCCCAGGGACAATCCCAGTCTGCAAACTGAACACATTCTTCAAGCCTCCTGTTTACAACCCCTCCACTACCCTTTGATCCTAACCAACCTTTCCAGTCTGACTGCTCCCTCCTCTCTCACAAGGACCTCTTCTGCACACTGTATACACCCCTAACCCCTGGCCATGGGCCCCCACCTGCGCAGCATCATAGTGATAAACCCCCCACCTGTGAGGCACCATGAGACACCACAAAGGAATCACCCCAGACTTCCTTCCCTATTTCAGAAGTTTTTTCCAAGTCACACAAGCATAGCTCCTTCCCTTGTACCCTGTGGCTACTTATTTTTCATCTTGGCATTTCATCACCTTGCCTTGCTCCTTAATCACAGGCGGACCTTATCTCTCATGGAGCTTGTAAACGTTCAGTCCCTTCCTCATGCTTCCTTCCACCTTCAGCACTAATCAGGGGCGCTCTGCACAGAAGCAGTTTACTCAATACTTCTTCGATGTGAAAATGCTCTTTAACTGTTTTCCTAACTGTGGGTTATGATCCATTACAGACTCGTTAAGTTGACTTGGTGGAAGACAATAAACATTTGTAAATGAAAAACAATAGAATAGAAAATAAAAATATCAGGATTGAGATTGACATGTACACACTGTGCTGTGCTGTCCTGAGTCGTGTCCAACTCTCTGTGACCCCGTGGACTGTAGCCCACCAGGCTCCACTGTCCATGGGATTTCCCAGGCAAGAATACTGGAGTGGGTTGCCATTTCCTCCTCCAGGGAATCTTCCCAAGCCAGGGATCAAACTCGTGTTTCCTGTGTCTCCTACGTTGCATGCGTATTCTTTAGCCACTGAGCCATTAGGAACTAACAAGGAGCTACCATATAGCACAGGGACCTCTATGCAACACTGTAATGATGTATATGGGAAAAGGATCTAAAAAAGAGTGGATGTATGTATATGAATATCTGATTCACTCTGCTGTACACCTGAAACTAACACAACATTGTAAATCAACTATATTCCAATAAAAATTCATTAAATAAAAATATCAGAGGTGACTGCACCAAGCAAGAGAGGTAGTACTCATGAACTTAAATTAGGTTTTTACATTCATGATTGGGTGTACTGGTTCATGATGTAAATTTTTTTTCTTAATGTAGGTCATGGTTGAAACAGCGTAGAAAACACTGTTCTGTAATCAGTAGATTAGTTCCACCAGTGCTCCATGCAACCTTTTTTTTTTTGATAGTCATATATTCCCTAAAAAGAAAAAAATCCGATGGCCACCTCTCCCCATATGAGCCAGTCTGCCCAGCTAATTCATTGATCCTGCATCTCAGAAGAAGAGGGAGACTAAGTAGCTGTAATTACATTGTCACTCATTCTGCAATTCTGTGCAATCATATCCTTCAAATTCACCAGCCCTGGGATGTTGCAAGTTGAAGCTTGGGGAATTTGTTCAGTAAATCACCCTTGCTCAGCCTTGCAACAGGAAAGCAGAGTTCAGAGCTCAGGAGAAGCACCCTCTGCAGACAGACAGGCGGGTGGCTGGCTTCCTGGGACCTGGCTAGGGCTCCGGTTAGCAGGAGGAACCTGTCCCTGGAAAAGGCACTATCCGAAATTAGGGTCCAAAATTTCCTCCTTCCTCTTTTAGATCATCTGGCTGTCCCCTCGTCTTGTTGCTCCCCCCATGCACACCTGCAGTGGGACACCAGGACTAGACTGAAGGTCTCTGTGGAGAGCAAAACTCAACATGTTTCAAAGTCCAGCAATTTATGTGCTTAGTGAATTCCATTCTAGTTCCCGCCATTCTCCACTCCCTCTCTCCCAGTTAGAAGAAAAAGTGTCCCATATTCCTTGGAGCCTCAACTGCTTTGCTAACTTCAGGTTCAGGACCAGGTGATGTCATCTGAATAGCAAGACAGAACAAAGCCTTCCAACTCAGAACCTAGATCCCCTCACCAACATCCTCTACTGCACCCCCCATGACCACGAAGACACTCATCAGAGTGCCTTCCGTCCCCCAGCTCCAGCAGCCCTTCCCACCCTATACACCCTGGTTTCCCACCAATCTCAGGGCTGCAGTTGCTAGCAGGACACCTATGTTTCAACTTCTTAGCAAACAAAAGAAACTTCTCCGCAGCCCGAGTATCAATTACTTCTCTCCAAAACACACATTTCCGATTTCTCCAGTTACCAAGCACAGCAGTTCCAAGGCCCTGGCGTGTAATCAATTTCCACAAAGAATTAATTTGCATTCATCTCCTCCTTCACCCTGCCCCTGTCAACAGATTATTTAAACCATAATGCTTCTAAAACTCATCCACTTTTGCATTTCCAGTTATCCCAGTCCAAATCCTGGGCATTCCACAACTGTAACATCCTACTGATTTGTCTCCTAACATAACTTTTCAAAGGGCTTCCCTGGTGGCTCAGCAGCAGAGAATCCGCCTGCCAATGCTGGAGACTCGGGTTAACACGGGTTTGATCCCTGGGTCAGGAAGGTCCCCTGGAGGAGGAAACGGCAACCTACTCCAGTATCCCAGCCTGGAAAATCTCCTAGACCGAGGAGCCTGGAGGGCTACAGTCCACAGGATCCCAAAGAGTCAGGCTAAACAACATTATTTTTCAAAATCTTTCCAAAGACCCTCTCGTGACATCACTCTCTGGCTCAGAAACCTTGACTGTCTCCCCAGTACACACAGAGTAAAGTGCAATCCCTCAACCTGGCCTTCTAGGATGTTCACAACCTCAATCATCGTCCTTCCCCATCTTTACTCCTATTGCTCAAGAAACATCCCCTGGTCTGACCAAGGACATCTCCTGTCTCTCAGCAGAGTCATGTCCGTTTGCACCTTGTGGCCCACCTCAAGGGTCTCTGGGAAAACAGTTCTGTGATTCCTACCCTATTCCTTCTCTGAACTCCAACAGCACCTATTCTACACTTTGCAGCTTGACAGGTAATCGTGCCCTGTCTTGATGCCTTACTTCCCATGCTTAAGTCTTTCTGTCTCCACCCCGAATGACAAACCCTGGAGGAAATCATCTCCTGTATCTTTTACATCCTCCTTACTGAATAGCTGTCTGAATCTCTTCTCCTCCCATATGCAATCCCTTTCTGACCTCTCACACCTGTTACTTCTTCCTCCCCTACCTCTGGCCTTTGCCAGAGTTATTTTCCATGTGCATAACTGATTTCATAACTTAGGACTCTAAGTCCAGTCCCAGCTCTGACCTTGCCTTTGACAGTCCCCCTGTCCCCCAGCATTTAGTCACTCAGGCAGTCAGAGTACATTAATTTGAACTTGAGCTCTCAAATCACTTCCACCTTTCCTTGGGTGCTGTCTGCCAGACAGCCTGGCATGGTGCTGAGAAGGCCTGCAGTCCCCCAAAGGTACCTGTGGAATTGAACTTAATTGCTGTTTTCTGGTGTTTCCAGTGTCCTGAGACCCGGAATCTCTGTTTACACAAAACCTTAGGAGGATGTCAAAAAGGCCTTGGATACCTGTTGATCACTCACTTGCAGGCAAAGTGCACCATATGGGGTGTAAAGAACGGATCGGTGGCCTGCAGGTAACCCCTGCACCTGGCTGCCTGACATCTGGAGAACACTCGCCTGCGGGAAGCTCTCCAAAGTCACCGGGCATTGGCCAAGGCCGTCTGAAACCAAGAGGCAACGGAACCCCCTCGTCCCCTGGCAGGTGGGCGTCTTTAGATTTCTGAGTCCGTCCTAAAGTGAAGGCGCTGAGCTCCGAACTCCCAGGCAGGGAAGAAAACGCTGCCTTGGAAATTGTTTGCACATGACAAACTCCCCGTCCAGGCCCCCACCCGGGCACCCCACAAGTCCACAGTGCCTGCGCCCGGGGCTGCCGGCGAGGACAGGCAGGGTGAAGGCGCGCAAAAGGAAGCAGG
>NW_011494715.1:6395076-6408976 GCF_000754665.1 Bison bison bison | reverse complement strand
TAATGTTTTCTTCTCCATTTTATGACATTTTACTCGAGCTCACTCGTTTGTAGTTGTAAAGTGAGGCGTTATTTACTGTTTCTGGAATTAGCAGGGAGAGAAAGTTAACTATTAGCTTTCAGCCCTTATGTAAACAATACCAGTTGCTTTTGGCACCGTTAGGCTCTGGCTTTTGTGTAATTTGTAACGAGGAGAATTGAAGCTGTTCCATTGTGTTGCTCTGTGTTTTTCAGAGATAAGACCAAGAGCCACAACGGTAGTGAAGGGCCCTAGTGCCTGTATGCGTGGGCATATAGATTCATATTCAAATAAATTTAAAGGATAGAAGAAACCAATCCCCTCCCCCCAAAAGCTTTAAAATATTTTTGGACTTACTTGTTGAGTTTGCAGTCAGTTCACCTTCAATTTGAAGTGTACTGTTTTTCTTGCAGTGAGACGGTGGGGAGTGTGCAGGAAAGGACTGCAGGCTTTGCAGTCAGACAAGCCTGGTTTGCAATCCTGATTTTACTGTCGAACTAGTTTTATGCTTTTCAGCAGGGTCTTTTCTCTATCTGAACCTCAGTTTCTTTATCTGTAAGATAAAATAAAAAACATGGGTACAGTGCCTAGGTCACACCAAAGAAACACATTTAAATATTCTTTCCCTTCCCTCATGGTCCACCATTTGTTAACATAAGAAAAATCTCCTTTAAAAAACTCCAAAGTCCCTAAAGGATATCAGTGCTCAACTAGGGGTGACTTTTGCCCCCAAGAGACATTTTGGCACTGTCTGGAAGTATTTTTGATCGTCACAACTGGGGGTAGTGGTGCTCCCAGCATCTAAACAGGTATAGGGCAATGCTACTGCTAAACGTCCTGGAAGGCACAGGATGGCCCCACACCACAAAGAATTACCTGGTCTGAATTGTCAATAGTGACACTGTTGAAAAATCCTGCTATAGGCTAATTCGGCCATCAAACAATTCACCAAAGACTGGTTCCCCCTTTTCCTTCTTATCCTCAAGGAAACATTCTTTTTCGTTCAAAAGAAGAACAGAAAGCAAAGCATTTGGGGGATCGCAGCAATGATATGAGTATGCAAAACATCCCCTTAATGGGAAAATGCATATTTGACTTTTACTTTTTATTATTAAAGGAATAGTCTACTTCATGAACAACCAATGTGTGCACCCTTATTAGTAAGGTATCTTATGATGTATTATGTATTACTACAGTTCACGAATGCACTTCCCAGGTGGCCCTGTGGTAAAGAACCCGCCTACTAATGTAGGAGACTCAGGTTCGATTCCTGGGTCAGGAAGATCCCCTAAAGGAGGGCAGGGCAACCCACTCCAGTATTCTTGCCTGGAGAATCCCTTGGATAGAGGAGCCTGGCGGGCTACAGTTCATAGGGTCACACAGAGTTGGACATGAAGCAACTTAGCACACACACACAGTTCATGAATAGCTTTCGGTTCTGTTTCCATTCCTCTTCAAACCATAGGTGCTTACTGACTTTTGTAGATTCACCTCTCTGCCAAGTCCCTCACCGATCCTGACATTTATAAAATAGTCCCTGCCCCCAAGGGACAGCCAGCCTAGTTGGAAGTAAATGAATGCACTGGCAATAATTAAGGAACAATACAAGATAGCATATAATTAAGCTTTAATTGCAGCACCCAGACCAAGGTAGTGAGGAAACTGAGTCCAGCAACACCAGGTGCTCCCTGGCTGAGGTGTTCTGCCAATGTTTGTTGAATGAAATGAAAATAGTAAACACTTTTGACACCAGATAGCACTCCAGGTAAATTCTATTCCAGTCTTTTTAAACTGCTACCCTTTGTAAAGGGATTTTGGTGCCTGGCTATGAGTTTATTTTTCTTAAAACATCCAGTTCAAACTTGTAACCCAACCTATATATTTCTGAAAATGATTGAATTTTAATAAAACGGAAACAATCATTCATTTGACAGCTATGTCAGTGCCTGCTGTGTGCAGTGTGAGCCACCGGTCTCTAAATTTGCACAGAACCCAGAGCTTGTTCTGTTTGAGACAGGCCGTCCAAAGGCATGTGCTCTCTTACTGCATATATTGAATGAATATCCCCTTTGACTGCAGGTATGTACTTGTCAGTATGCATTCCAGAGTTTTGCACATTAATACAGACTCTGAACTTTCCCTGACAAACATCCGTTCCCAAACACATAGCCAGCACTCGGTCTCCTGGCCCTGTCCTGAACACACCCCATAGCACACCAGACACAAAGCAGGATGTGCTTAGAAAGATTATACTGGTTGGTTTCCAATCTTGGCTTCCTCCCCTAACCCCAACCACCAGCAGTTACCCCCAAAGTAGAGCTTACCCTCCCTGGAGGCTGTCCCATCCGAGAACTGCCCTTCACCCTGCTTTCTCCCACAGCTTGGCCCGCTATGAAAATGTAGGCACCTGGGGACTTCCCTGCTGCTCCAGTGGTTCAGAACCCACCTGCCAATACAGGGGACATGGTTTCATTCCTTGAACCTGGTCTGGGACATTTCCACATGCCTTGGGGCAACTAAGCCCAAGCACCACAACTACTGAACTCTGGTCTACGGCCTGTACTCTACATCAGAAGCCACCACAATGAAGCCCAAGCACCGCAACTGGAGAGTAGTCCCACTCACCACAACTAGAGAAAAGCCACTCACAGCAACAAAGACCCAGTGCAGTCAAAACTAAACAAATACAACAAGCAAACATTAAAAAAAAAAAAAAAGTAGTCATCTGGTACCTCCTCCCCTTCAAAGTCATTAGCTTCTCAGAGCTGTTAGAGCTGTGCTTGTGCTCAATCATGTCCTACTCTTTGTGACCCCATGAACTGTAAGCCCACCAGGCTCCTCTGTCCATGGGATTTCCCAGTCAAGAATACTGGAGTGGGTTGCCATTTCCTCCTCCAGGGGATCTTTCTGACCCAGGGATCAAACCCAAGTCTCCTGCATTGACAAATGGATTCTTTACCACTCATTAAACTGAGGTTCAGCAAAGCAGACTTAGGACTTGTCTCTTATTTCTCATATTATATGTACACATTCATAGGAGATTTTCAGGGTGAATCTGAAATTGCCACTGTCTCCCATCACCTGATGACTGTTTCCAGGCTTGCCTCCCTCCAGTCCATGCTTTTACACCAGCCTCTTTCCTCTGCTCCAGACTCCTCAAAGGCTTCCTGTAGCTTTTATAATAAAGTCCCAGCGTTGCTCATTAAGATCCTTCCTTGTAGGGCTCTTAATTAGTTCTCCAGCCACTACTTGCCTCTCTCTGCCTCCACCCCCTTCACTCTGCACTCTATACACACTAAACTGAACTTCTGTCCTTTGCCAGAAGAGACTTTCTCCTTGCTTGACCCAAGCTGTTTTCTCCACCTCGAATACTCTCCGTCCATCTCTCTCATCTCTTTATCTTACTATTCCTGCCCATTCTTCAGGAGTCAGCTTAGATAGCACTTTCTCTGGCCTCCCCAAGGCTGGATTACCTGCCTTTCCTTTAAGTCCAGTGGCACCTCTACTCACCCCACCTTACCCTCAACACTGCATCATTCCGAAATCTCCATTCCCTTGTCCTAATCTCCCATAAGTCTGAACATTCTAGGGACTTCTCTGGCAGCGGCTAAGACTCCATGTTCCCAATGCAGGGAGCCTGAGGTTGATCCCTGGTCAGGGAACTAGATCCCACATGCCATGACTAAGGGTTCGCATGCTGCAACAAAGATTGAAGGTTCCATGTACCGTAACCAAGACCCAGCACAGGCAAATAAATTAAAATATATTTTTTTAAAGTACCGAACACTCTATGCAGACAAGGAGTGTGTCTTGTCTCCATGCAACACCCAGCATTTGGCAGAGTACCTGGCATGAGGTGGGCACCTGATAAACACTGGTGAATAATGAGTTGCTTGTTGAACTTTGGGGAGTGACTAGAGCTTTTCCATCCATAGTCCAGGCAATTCCTAGTTGGAAGCATGCCTCAGATGCCCAGAAGATGTCAGGACTGGTGAAGACTTTCTAACCATTTATTAATATTTGGAACAGGATGCAGCCTATAGAATGAACTCAGTTTTGGGGTTCCACCAGAGCCCATTTGATACTTAACCTGGCTTCGTGAACACCAGTGATCTACTTGACACCTCCACTTGGATGTCAAATAGTATCTCAAAGGTCCATGTCCAAAGTCAGACTTCTAATTTCCCTCCCAATTGGCTTCTCCTCATTCCAGTAAGTGGCAATTCCATCCTTGTAGTTGCTCAGGAAACAAAGAGAAAAGCAAAACCTTGGAGTCCTTTCTTTAATCCTTAACTCCTTTTATTTTCTTATACTCCACATCAAACCCACCAGAAAATCGCTGAAATATATCCAGAATCAATTACATTTCTCCATTTCCAGCCCTCTTTCCCTAGCTGGACCACCATGTCCCTGAGTTGGATTTCCAAAATAGACTCCTATCCACACTGGCAGGCAGATCCCCAACCACTGGACCACCAGGGAAGTCCTCTCCTTGCTTTTTTGGTTGCCTCTCTACACTCTACTCAACACCACAGCAGCCAAAGTGATCCTTTGAAAACCTAAGTCCAATCATATTACTATTCTGCTCAGAACCTTCAACTGCTTCCCACTTCCCTCACTACAAGGTCTCCAGTCAACACTCTGGCCCCAAAACCTACCACTCTTCCCTGGCTCTCCCAATGCCAGCCACACTAGCCCCCTTGCCCTTCATGAGACCCACTTCCAACTCAGCCTTTTCAAAGCTATTCCTTTGGGCTGGACAGATCTTCCTCCAGGTATCCACATGAGCAGCTCTGTCACTTGACTCAGGTCCCTACTCAAAAGCATTCTAATGGGAAAGACATTCCCTCCCTCACCTATCTAAAGTAGCACCACCCAACCATCCCTTGGCCTAGCTTTATTTTCCTCCTTAGCACTTATCACCACCTGACAGGCTGTCTCCATTCATCGACTATAAGTTCAAGGATAGTAGAGACTGTCGTTTTGTTTATGTGTCCCCAGCTTCTAGAACAGTGTCCATCATATTGTAGGCATTCAGGAGATAATCACAGGACCTCCCTGGTGGCACAGTGGTAAAGAATCCGTCTGCCAGTGCAGGGGACATAGGTTTGATCCGTGATCCGAGAAGATTCCACATACTGAGGAGCAGTTAATCCACATCCGAGAAGATTCCACACACTGAGGAGCAGTTAAGCCACATCCGAGAAGATTCCACATACTGAGGAGCAGTTAAGCCCATGAGTCACAACTACTGAGCCTGTGCTCTAAAGCTCTCAAGCTGCAGCTGCTGAGCCTGCATGCTGCAATCACTGAAGTCTGCATGCTCCAGGGCCTGAGAGCCACAGCTAATGAGACCCTGTGCCAGAACTACTGAAGCTGTGCACCCTAGAGCCTGTGCTTTGCAACAAGAGCACTCACCACAATGAGAAGCCCATGCTCAGCAACTAGAGAGTAGCCCCTGCTCACCACAACTAGAGAAAGTCCAAGTGCAGCAACGAAGAGCCAGCACAACCAAAAATAAGACAAATAAATAAATGATTTGTTTAAAAAAAGAAACAAAGAATCATGAATCAAGGACAGGTATTCACTACTTTAATCTGACTCATTTGAAAAGACCCTGATGCTGGGAAAGATTGAGGACAAGAGGAGAAGGGGACAACAGAGATGAGATGGCTGGATGGCATCACTGACTCAATGGACTTAAGTTTGAGTCAACTCCAGGAGTTGGTGATGGACAGGGAGGCCTGGTGTGCTGCAGTCCATGGGGTTGCAAAGAGCCGGACACGACCGAGTGACTGACCTGAACTGAGTCTCTTGGGAATACCAGCTATATACCATCAGGATACCAGCTGCTCAACTGCTCTGCCACCCTGCTTCTCACCCACTTAGACCAGGGACCTCTGTTACCTCTATGCTACACAGTTTGAAACTGGGCTTCCATACCTCAACCTCAAACTAGCTATGAGTTTCAAATGAAAAGGGTAATACTGCCGATTTTGCGACTGTAGCAGACTTGATCCTTTTCTTTTGGTTGAGAAAATGTCACAATGTTTCCTAGTGACAAAAACTCCTATTTTAAGCTTTTCAGGTTAAAATGTATAAGACTTAGGAACTCTAAAGAGAAAGTCACTTGTAGGGAGGCCTGTGGCAATTGACATCTTCTCTCTAATCTACCCAATTTGTAAGGCTTTCCTGGAGAAGCTGGGCTTTGTATTTCATTGAACAGAAAGGACTGATAGGTTGCAAGTAGGCTGTTCAAAGTTTAAGGATACACCTGGAGTAGTTGCTTAGAGCTACACAGCCACGTTGTTGTTGAGTAGCTGAGCCATGTCCAACTCTTTCTGACCCCATGGACTGTAGCCCACCAGGCTCCTCTGTCCATGGGATTCTCCAGACCAGAATACTGGAGTGGGTTGTCATTTCCTTCTCCAGGGGTCTTCCCAACCCAGGGATCAAATCATGTCTCTTGCGTCTCCCACATTGACAGATGTGTTCTTTACCACTGAGCCACCTGGGAAACCCCTGCACAGCCATATTTTTGAGCAAACAAGCCCCCGCATGTGTGAAGCTACCCACAGACACACCCAGTCCATAAACACCCAGATCCCTGCTTATCTCTTCCCAACTCTGAAACTAGGAATATGAGCAGGAGTACATATTCAAAGCGGGGAAGAAATGAGCTGGCTTTGGGAACACAGACCAGAAAGCCCTGTGACTCTGGGTATGAAAGAATGTGTAAGCCCAGGCAGGCTCTCTGTGCACATCTGGTTTTCCCTTTTATGCTTCTGTGATTTCTATGACACAGGAAATCCACTCTGGAACAACCCTGTCTGCTTTCTAGTGAGTACATAAAAAATGAGGATTAAAAGTCTGTTTATCTCACTGTTGAGGGCAGGAAGATAAAATCCAGAACAGTACCGATTTGGGGGTGGACCAAGTCTGGCTTCATTCTCCACTGTGCCCCAGGGGAGATGCTAAGTAACTGAGACCAGAGGAATGAGAGGCCAAGCAAAAAAATTCTGCATAGGCTTAAGATTATCTAGGCATGGCTCTCACTCTGAAGCAGACCAAGTACAGGAAAATACCACGTGGTGAAAAAAGCAGTTCAGTCAACTCAACCAACATTAATACTGTTGGAACTACTCTCAGTCTCACTGGGAGCCCTTCTCCATTTGGCTTTCACAGTGTAACCTTTGTAAAAAAAAGAGAGTCTTCTCATAAAAGTCCTTAAAGTGGGCAGAAGCAGCCAGCTTTCTCACTCCATGAGACAACACAGAGCTGTTTAAGAGAGGAGCAACATTAAATCAAGTGGGAAAGGACAGGAAAACTTAGACTCCGAAAGGGAGAAAGAGGACTGGGTCCCACCCCAGTGGGGGTTAGGGGTGAAGTTATCTCACGCCCTTGATAACAAACATGACTAGAAAAACAGATTGGGAGAAAAGAGAGATCAAGCAAAGGCCCAACAAGCAGTAAGAAGCCAAGAAGTGCCAAAAAATTGTGTACTGTGAATGCACACCCAGGCCACTCCTTATTTTAGTTTCTTAGGTTCCAATCAATGATAATTACTTTTCGGAAATTCCCCAGTCCAGGACTCTGAGCTTCCACAGCAGGGGGCATGGGTTCGATCCCTGGTTGCAGAACTAAGAGTCCACAAGCTGCCAGATGCGGTTAAAATTAAAACAAAAAACAAACAAAAAAAAACAGTTGTTACTTTTTGGCCCCATGTTGCTCTGAAGCCTTTTGTTTGTTAGTTTTTTCTGTGCCAGGCGGCAAGGTCCCTGACCAGAGACCCAACCTGTGTCCCCTGCAGCGGATGCCTGGAGTCTTAACCACTGGACCACCAGGGAAGTCCCAAGCCTTCTACTTTTATTTTCCTTCCCATGGCAGTAGTACTCCATCCCCTCCCCAGCCTCCCAGAGAAGGGGTTGCTGCTGCTGCTGCTGCTAAGTCGCTTCAGTCGTGTCCAACTCTGTGTGATCCCATAGACGGCAGCCCACCAGGCTCCCCCGTCCCTGGGATTCTCCAGGCAGGAACATTGGAGTGGGTTGCCATTTCCTTCTCCAAAGCATGAAAGTGAAAAGT
This sequence comes from Bison bison bison, assembly GCF_000754665.1. Classification (NCBI taxonomy): domain Eukaryota; kingdom Metazoa; phylum Chordata; class Mammalia; order Artiodactyla; family Bovidae; genus Bison; species Bison bison. Next base: position 6,400,876 of record NW_011494715.1, on the reverse strand, counting down.
GAAAGTGAAGTCATTCAGTCGTGTCCGACTCTTCGTGACCCCATGGACTGCAGCCTACCAGGCTCCTCCGTCCATGGGATTTTCCAAGCAAGAGTACTGGAGTGGGGTGCCATTGCCTTCTCCAGAGAAGGGGTTAGTGGCCTTTTCTCTGGAGAGTTCACCAGAGTTTCATTTTGTTAAGCTGTTAACCTTCATCTCCTCAAATACCAACCATTCTCTTCACTAGCCCCACATAAGTATTCTGCCCCTCTTCCTTATTCTTCTGTGATTCCAAACTCCTGCCCAAGACAGGTGTGTCTGCCGCAACCCAGACTACCCAGATGGTTAAGAATGGCTCAGGGATTTCCCTGGTGGTTCAGTGGCTAAGACTCTGAACTCCCAATGGACCCAGGTTTGATCCCTGGTCAGGAACCCAGATCCCACATGCCGAGACTGAGAGTTTGAATGCCGCCACTAAGACTGAGCTCAGCTAAATAAATTAATTAAAATAAATATTAAAAAAAGAGAGAGAGAGAGAATGACTCAGAGCCTGGCTACCTCCTCCAAGGCGGAATGATCATCTGGGAATACCACAGTTTTGGACAAGTCACACGCAAAGGGCACAGGAAGATCTGAACCCAACATACATGCCATGGGATGCCAGCACCACAGAGCAGTGGGTCAGGCTAACAACCTGCACAAGGTCACACCACTGATGTGCTAACTAACCATTGCCCAGGACTGGGGGTGATGAACTGAATGACTTCTTAACAAACAAAAATGAAAAAAAGAAGATTTTTGTTTGTTTTAGTCCATAAATCCGTATACCAGTTAGACAAAAACCCCAACTATAAAAGCCAGTTTTAAAAAGCAATTTAAAGGCTGCCAGACATTGGATGGCAATTTCTGGCTCTTCCGAATTAAACAGCAGACCCTGTTCCCTATTTGTACCAAACATCTTACTGTATTTGCAGTCAGCACAGTTTTGTACATCCTTCACAGGTTGGCCTCTATCATGACCTGATGGGATGTTCAACTTCATAAGACCAGTTTCTAAATCTTTAGAGGCTAAAGGAGATTGACAGACACTATTGAATTCCCGCTTGTTTTCAGCATAGATTGCAAGATCTGAAACTTAGATTCTCCTCCAAATTTAATTTTTTCAAGTTGAAATCATTTATGGACAGAAAGTTTCTACTCTTTCCATGTTGTTGTTGTCGTCACTCAGTTGTCTAACTCTTTCCAACCCCCTGGACTGCATCACGCCAGGCTCCCCTGTCCTCTACTATCTCCAGGAGTTTGCTCAAATTCATGTCCATTGAGTTGGTGATGCCATCCAACCATCTCATCTTCTGAGGTCTCTTTCTCCTCCTGCCATCAATCTTTCCCAGCATCAAGGGCTCTTCCAATGAGTCAGTTCTTTGCATCGGGTGGCCCAAGTATTGGACCTTCAGCTTCAGCATCAGTCCTTTCAGGATTGATTTCCTTTAGGATTGACTGGTTTGAGCTCCTTGCTGTCCAAGGGCCTCTCAAGAGTCTTCTCCAACACCATAAATTGAAAGCATCAGCCTTCTTTATGGTCCAATTCTCATCATAGACCTCTTTCCATAGACCTGCCTAAACTAATTTAGATGAAAGGAGTGAACCTTCCTGATCTTTGGTTTTCTGAAGTCAAGCCAATACTTGCCTGTGAAACCCATAATCTTACCTTGATAATATATGCATATAATCACCATAGGGATTCTCTTAATCTACAATTCATCTAGGTTTAGGCCACATCCTGCCTTAATAATCCTAATATATTAGAGTAGAAATCCTGTGAGTTAACAAAATCCTGTTCAATTACCCTTTTGCATTATCCACCTGGGAGCACTCCAGTTTGCCAATACTTGTTTTCAACATGGCCATTCACAATCTTCTCATTTATGAATTGTTGAACCACCAAATCTCAACCTTCTCCATCTGACAGTGTAATTGATTGCCTCTCAGATCACCCCTGACAAGCCTGAAATTATTCCCGAATACAAGAGAAATGGCTAGTACCTAGGTTTTCAGCCATTTAGCATCCAAATGTGGGAGTGAAGATCTGCCATATATAGGAACCAGACTTCTATCCACTCCCAGACCATCCTAGGGTTTTTGTTTTATTTTTTTAACTAATTAATTAATTAAATTTTGGGCTGCCCTGGGTCTTTGTTGCTGTGTGTGGACTTTTCTGTAGCTGCGGCGAACTGGGGCTACTCTCTAGTCGTGCTGTGCTGACTTCTCATTGCAGTAGCCTCTCTTGTGCAGCACGGACTCCGGGATGCGCAGGTTTCAGTAGCTGTAGCATGCGGTCTCAGTAATCGTGGTGCATGGGCCCTAGAGCACAGGCTCAACAGTTGTGATGCTCGAGCTTAGTTGCTTCACCACACTTGGAACCTTTCCAGAGCAGGGATCGAAACGATGTCCCCTGGATTCTTAACCACTGGATTCTGAACCAGCTAGTCCATCCCTCTGATATTTCTCTTCTTCCTTCATGGCTGATCTCCTGATCCAAACCAATCACCCAAAAAGAAGTTTGGAAATTCACTAGCTGATAATCTGCTAAGCTTCTTTGACATGAGTACTAAGAGCCAAAAATGACTGGGAAATCATTACTATAATGTACTTTAGCATCTGCTGACCTCATGGCCAACATGCTAACCCACCACTTGATAAATAATAGTTCTCACTGTCACTCTGATTTGCTACTGGGAAAGGTGCAGGAGGTGAGATGTGATATTACTCTCAGTGAGCCAGAGAGGTGATGAAATGCAGAGGACAGTCTTATGAAACCTGGGTGACACAGCCAGGAGAAAAACCAATTCAGTTCAAAAAAGCCTTAAAAATAATGCAAGTCTTTGCTGATATTTTCTTTAGGAGGAAGCCAAGGAGGAATTTCATCTCATCATACACAATGAAACTTTCCAAAATCCTCTTTTCAAGCTTCTGTCCTCCAATTTCTCCTCCTTCTGTCTTCCACTGTCCTCCCCTTGTTCTCTTGTCTCCTTATTACCCCCTTCTCCTCTTTCTTCTCCTTCCTCAAGTGAAGAAAGAGGCTTCCTGAGTTTGGTCTCTTAACTTTGTCAGAGATCTGGCAGCTGACTGAGCCAGCCAAGAATCCTCTCCCTTGAAATTAGGGAGTGGCAAGGGATTGGTACTGTATACATTTAAATTTTAATGTTTCTCTTTTCTTCATCTCATGACAGCAGTATTAGTATCAGATCAGTTCCAGGCTCTCTAGGGCCTCCACAGTTTTATCCCCAGATCCTTAGAGCAGCTGACAAAGGATGGGAAGGAGGATTCTTCCCTGCTGTCCTTGGGCCACTGACCAGCTTTTATGTTGCTCCTCAAAAACTGACCACTACCCTTCCAACACTTCAGCTTGAACCCACTAATACAGTACTTGTTATTGGACCCACTCGTTTTCTTTACCATTTCACTAAAATCCTTCTAATAATCTCATCTCAAAAATCTCAATCTTGGGACTTCCCTGGTGGTCCAGTGGCTAAGACTATGTGCTCCCAATGCAGGGAGCCCAGGTTTGATACCTGATCAAGGAACTAGATCCGATCCCACATGTCGCAGCTAAGAGTTCGAATGCCACAACTAAAAGATACCCCACATGGAACCCACGACTGAAAAAAGAATGGCATGCTGCAAGGAAGACTGATGACCCCAAGTGCCACAACTAAGACCTGGTGCAGCCAAATAAATATATAGATATTTAAAAAAAAAACCCTCAATCTTATCCTCTCCATGATTCAGACTGTCACACTAGCCCAGGGTTAAATGTTATCTACCCAACAATTCAGGTTTGTTGGCTGGTGTCCTGTTCACCATACAATAATATTGAGGAAGAATTCTATTTTCTTTTGTTTACCCATATCCATGGGACTCACATTTGGTATGACTCATGGGAACTAGAACGCTGAAGAAGTGATAGTTGTGGCCAGCACCCAACTTCCATTATTTTCTGAAGGATAAAGAAATAATAATGTGCCAAACTTATTAGTCAAGCTTCTCTTTGGAGGCAAGTGACAGGAACTCAATTCATGCTAACTTAAGCAAAAAAAGAAAAAAAAAGAGAGAGAGAATTTGTTGGCTCACTGAACTGGGAAATCCAGGAGTTTGGACTGGCCACAGGCACAGCCAGACCTTAAGTTTAAACAAAATTGTCAGGGTGTGTACTCTAAGTCTCTCCTTTCTGCTTGCCTCTTCTTAGGAGTCCCCTTCTTTCCTATCTCAAAATAGCCCCCCACCCCCAATAAAAACAGCTTCCTTCATACACTTGGGAATCCTGTTGCTGGCAGCTACCAACTATGACATCCCCATTCAGCAACACCAGCAGAAAACAAAACTCAGTATTCACATATTCGTTCCAGGGAGAGCTTCTAATTGATTCTGCTTAGTTAAAATGCCCCACTTTGGACTACTGCTGCCAGAGGGATGGTTTACTAGGCTTTCGAGGCTAAATCAAACCACAAGCAATAGAGGACTGACGTCCCCAGAGGAATAAATGCTGGAGAGAGACGTTACACGTCTCCACTACAGAAACGGGAGGGAGGGAGGGAGGGAGGGGAAGATAGCATTTGGGAGTCAAAGGACTCATGTTCCTCTGCCCGTTTATCAGTTGGGTGATTTTTGACTTGCCACTTCTTTCTGAGCCTCAGTTCCTCAAGTATAAAATGGTTACATGGTAGTTACTAGTTACAATATTAAATGATATGTTACAGTGTCTCTGTATGGTACCAGGTGATCTTTCAGATAATGGAAAACTGACTTAGTTGAGGAAGGCATTGAAACGGTGTCCTCGGTCCTCTTAATTTTATATGGATACATTTATAGAGCACATTTTACCAAAGGCTTTTTTCACCTACCGTACAAATTGCAAAAATGAAGTTCAAGAGGCTGCAATGCCTGGACTATAAGCCGAAATTAACTTATTTGTGTAACTGAGGCCCCAAGCAGACCCACAAAATACATGACGATCCTGCAACTGAATCATTTCCTGGACTGAGAAGTGGCAGAGACCCGCTCCGGGACAAAACGCACGCAGGCATCCACCTCTTAAGGCAGCGATCCCTAGGAGCACGTCCGCACAGCCTCTCCTCCGGGGAGGGGAGCCCAGTCTAGGTTTAAGGAATTTCAGGGCCGAAAGGACTGCCGGCGAGTGAGTGAGTGTGTATGTGAGTGTGTGAGTGTGTGAGTGTGTGAGAGTGTGTGTGTGTGTGTGTGTGTGTGTGTAGAGGGGGCGGTGGGGAGAGGAGGAGAACTGTATAGGTTAGGAAATTAGAAAAAACACCCTCCCCAAACCAACAACAAAAACAAAGCTGTGCTGGGCATCTTTGGCTAGACCCTTCCAGGAACGCTGCAGCCTTGGCACCTTCGCCGCAGACAATCCCGCCGTCCGCCCCTCCTCCGCCCCACGCCCGCTCCGGCGGCTCGTAGATCCAGCTCCGCGTTTTCCCGGCTGCCCTCCCGCCCTTCGGGTTAAAGCTCCCCCGCCAGGAGTAAACAAGTCTCCGACTGGCAGCCGGTAGGACCGGCCCCCTCGCCCCGTTTCCTGCGCCAGCCTCAGCAACCGGCCCCCGCCCTTCGCGCCAGCCCCCGCCCCAGGCCACCGGCCCTTCCCCTCGAGGCGTCCGCCGGCCCTAGCCGGGTCCGGGCTGCGGGCCCAGTCCCCAGTCCGCCCCCGGAGCCTCCTCCCTGGGGACCCCGCGGCCTGCCAGCCCGCCCGCGCGCCCCCAGCCCAGGCTAAGGGAGGGTGCGTGGCGCACACGTGACTAGTGTTGTGGGC
>NW_011494715.1:6383896-6394854 GCF_000754665.1 Bison bison bison | reverse complement strand
CTCAAGTTTCCTGCCCCGTCTGCAGCCCTGCGTACTCACAAGCCTGCACCGACACACCGCCTTCCTGCCTCCACCAGCGGAGACGCCCTCCTGCACACACAGACCTGATTGTACAGTCTTCGCACACTTCTCCATTCATCACCGCTCCGTAACCCGAACATGAGAGGGATCCGCTAGCTAGCTCACCCAGCCCACCTCCCTTCCCTTTCTCTTACTCTGAAGGTGGGGGAAAACCTGAGGTTCAAAAGGTGAAAAGATTTCCTAGAGCCGGAGCCAAGACCAGACCTCCGGGTGGCCAGGGCCTTTCTGTCTGCCCTGATCCTTGCCTGCTATTCAGGGTCAGATTGACTACCCTGAACTGGCAGTTCCAGCCTCGGTTATCAGTTAATACCCTTTAGATCTTCCTCTCCCCGGGGAAAATGTATCTGTCCTCTACCTCCTGTCTGTCTCAGGGTAGCTGAGGAAATAGATCAGAGCTGGCAGAATAGAAAACCTTTATCGAGAGACAGTTTGGGCCAGAGGTTGGAAGAGAAGACTTGGAGGCAGACAGCCTCAATTCCAGGCCGAGCCCTTCCTCCTTCTAGGTGTCTTGGGCAAGCCATGTGACTTCTGTCTGCCTCTAGCCCCTCATCTGTAGATGGAAGATAAAGTGAGGATGAGCCAAGTTAATATAGAAAGAGGTAGAACTGGCGCTTTGCATATAATAAAACCATCAAAGAAATTACTCTGGGCTAGTCATTGTGCCGGGTTTCTTAATGCCTTATCCTCTCCTGGTGCTTCCCCTCTGGGTATTGCAGCCGGATTAATTTATTGGGCCAGGCTCAGCTTTGGAGGAGTGCCCAAGGTGGGGTCCTTGAGTAGGGGGAAAGCTGGGATTCAGTGCAGTGGGGAGACAAAGGCCACTGCTAGATAGAATGTCAAATACTCCACTAGTTTCTGACCTTTTAGCTCCTGACCCTTCATTCAGTTAATTCCACAAGTGAGTATGTGCATCTAATCCTCCCTTGCAAATTTCTTGAGAGCAAGCTCTGTGTTTTGGTCTCATTTTCTCATCCCAAGTCATCAACAAATGCTTGGATTTTTTTTTTTTTAATGAAATTATAACTTGCGTATCACTGAGTTGGGGGCTTGAGGAGAGGGTCCTAATTTTTAAGAAAAGAGGTTAAGAGTTTCCCTATCCAGTACCCTGACTTCTGAGTAAATTTGCCCTGGGGTTACACAGAAAGTTAGAAACAGAAGCCAAGTCTCTGCTTTCAGTCTGATGTTATTTCCATGACACTGCACTGAACTTACAACGCAATTGGAAGGAAAAACAAACTCCCTAAAAGCTATAAAACAAAATAAGGTAGTGCATGGTTAATTCCTGACTGCATGGTTCAAATGGGAGGGCTGCAATTCCCAGGGCCTGGGATCAGTCGGAAAATGCTCCCTGCAGGAGAGGGCACCAGTCTTAAAAGATGGATAGGATCCAGGACTGTGAAGAAAAGAGACAATTCCTGGCTTTCCCTGAGGCCCTGGTGGTATTTAAAGACAGTGAAGAAACCAGTCTGGTTAGAAGACTGGTTTGGGTTGGGTCCCGGGGAGCGAGGGGGGTGTCAGAAGGTTAAGTTGAATCCTTTTTTTTTTCTTTTGGACACACTGCTTGCAGGATCTTAGTTTCCCAACCAGGTATTGAACCTGGGCCCTCAGCAGTGAAAGCAGAGTTCTAACCACTGGACCCGGAGAAGGCAATGGCACCCCACTCCAGTACTCTTGCCTGGAAAATCCCATGGACTGAGGAGCCTGGAAGGCTGCAGTCCACGGGGTCGCTGAGGGTCGGATACCACTGAGCGACTTCACTTTCACTTTTCACTTTCATGCATTGGAGAAGGAAATGGCAACCCGCTCCTGTGTTCTTGCCTGGAGAATCCCAGGGACGGGGGAGCCTGGTGGGCTGCCATCTATGGGGTCGCACAGAGTCAGACACGACTGAAGTGACTTAGCAGTAGCAGCAACCACTGGACCTGCAGGGAAGTCCCAAAAGGATAAGCTGAGATTTCAGGAAATTTCAAATACAAGGATAAGGAGTTTCGACCTTGGTCTGTGGATAATTGGGAACCCCTGAAAATAGACACCGAGCTAGGTGCTGCACCAAGACGAGACACCAACCAGATATCTGCCAACTTGGTCTGATTTGCATCTTTCGTAGACAGTTGCTTGCCATATATGCACATTTATTTATACCCACACAAGAAGGAAACTCCACTCACCAGTTCGTCTATATTTGTTTCGTCTCCAAATGTACATGATATCTGTGTGGGAACAGAGGAAAGAGAGGGAGATTCAGAGAGTTGCATGCCTGCTGTCGAGCAGACACTTTCATCTGTTGATATCTAAGACATCCCTGTGTGTAACCCTCACAGTCTTGTGGGCTGTGAGTTTTACTGCTGCCGTAACACCAGAGATGGTGAGTGGTAAGTGAGTTACCCAGATCACAGAGCTAGGAAGTGGTGGAGCTAGAAGTCAAACTCAACTTTGATGCCGAAGCCCTTTCCAGTCCCCTGAGAAGGCGCAGGAGCTGTGTTCCCACTCTCAGTTTCCTGCTTAGAGAGGTCAAGTGTGCAGATGACCCAGCTAGACTCACATTTCTAGGAGTGCTTTCTCATCCCGTTTTCTATTTTTATCTTTCCAGGCTTCCCCAGTGGTTCAGAGGTAAAGAATCCGCCTGCAGTGCAGGAGACTCGGATTCAGTCCCTGGTTCAGGAAGATCCCCTGGAGCAAGGAATGCTATCCACTCCAGGATTCTTGCCTGGAGAATCCCAAGCACAGAGGAGCCTGGCAGGCTACAGTCCATGGGGTTGCAAAAGAGTCAGACATGACTGAGCGACTAAGCAACAACAAAATGCTTATCTATTCTTACCTTTTCTAGTCTTATTTTTAAGATCAGAACTCCTCTTTGAATAGGCTTGGCAAGCCTTCCACCCAATTTAGCCCTTGACCTAATTGTGCATTATTGTATGTACAGAGGGCTCCAACAGTCATATAAGCTTCAGGCCAGATAAAACCTGGGTCAGCCTCATCTGGATGACTTAACTCGGTTATTTAAAGTAACTCAAGTTACTGTCTGAGACTTAATTTCCTTGTCTGTGTAGAAAACATCCTAGACTCTGGTGTACCAGCTGAACATCTGTTGACACATAGGACTAAAGATACTGAAGTAACTTAAAGAGCCCGATCTTTCCTCACCTTAGGCATTAAAAAAAAAACAAAAAACCCTAGTGGATCCCAAAAGACACATGTATCCCATTGTTCATTGCAGCAGTATTTACAATAGCTAGAACATGGAAGCAACCTAGATGCCCATCGACAGATGAATGGATAAAGAAGTTGTGGTACATATACACAATGGAATATTACCCAGCCATATAAAGGAATGCGTTTGAGTTCTAATGAGGTGGATGAACCTAGAACCTATTATACAGACTGAAGTGAGTCAGAAAGAGAACGATAAATATCGTATTCCAATGCACATATATGGAATTCTGAAGAATTTATTTACAGGGCAGCAATTAAAAAACAGACATAGCAAATAGACTTATGGACATGGGGAGGGGGAGGAGAGGGTGAGATGTATGGAAAGAGTAACATGGAAACTTACATTACCATATGTAAAATAGATAGCCAACGGGAATTTGCTGTATGGCTTGGGAAACTCAAACAGGGGTTCTGTATCAACCAAGAGGGGTGGGATGAGGAAGGAGACAGGAGGGGAGTTCAAAAGGGAGGAGATATATGTATACCTATGGCTGATTCATGTTGAGGTTTGACAGAAAACAACAAAATTATGTAAAGCAATTATAAAAACAAAAAAACCTAATGGATCTATTTATCAAGCAGTTAGGTTCAAACAATTTTTTTTTAAATTTTAGCCATACCGGGTCTGTGTTGCTGCAGGGTCGCGGGGGGTGGCTTTCTCTAGTGTGGGCTACCCTCTAGTTGGGGTGTCGAGGCTTTTCATTGTGATGGCTTCTCTTGCTTTGAAGCACAGACTCTAGGGCATGCAGACTCAGCAGTTGTGGCATACCAGCTTGGTTGCTCCATGGCATGTGGGATCCTCCTGGACCAGGGATTGAATCTGTGTTCCCTGCATTGGCAAGTGAATCCTTAACCACTGGACCACCAAAGAAGTCCCCACCTAAATCCTTGTTCAAGGTTTGCCACAGCATTATTATTCAGCTATGTGCCTGTGCTCAGTCCCTCAGTTGTGTCCAACTCTTTGCAACCCCATGGACTGTAGCTCACCAGGCTCCTCTGTCCATGGGATGTCCAAGGCAAGAATACTAGAGTGGGTTGACATTTCCTTCTCCAGGGGATCTTCCCAACCCAAGGATTGAACCAACATCTCTTGCATCTCCTGCACTGGCATGCAGATTCTTTACCACTGTGCCATCTGGGAAGCCCTTGTCACTCAACCATTTACAGGAAATCTTCCTGAAGTTGCCCTTCCTGCTGTCTCTCCAATCTAGGTCATGGCTATTTACATGACATTAACAATACGAGGAATAATGGTGGTTTGTTGGAAGGCCAGGGCTCCAGTTCTAGATCTGTCTGAGAGCTCCAATGCCTTGACCATAAGTTTCTCTTTCCAAAATTCCTTCTAGCTTTAAATATGTACGGATCTACACTCAATCTTTCTCCTGAGCAACCAGAGTTTTTTAATGAATTTGACTTTCAGTTGGCCTTAGAAGACTGCTGTTGTTCAGTTGCTTAGTTGTGTCCAACTCTTTGTGACCCCATGAACTGCAGCATACCAGGCTCACCTGTCCTTCACCATCTCCCAGAGCTTGCTCAAACTCATGTCTGCTGAGTCGTTGATACCATCCAACCATCTCGTCCTCAGTCGTCCCCTTCTCCTCCTGCCCTCAGTCTTTCCCAGCATCAGGGTTTTTTCCAATGAAAAGGGAAATATTTCTTCTGTTGTACATATGTTGGATGCTAGGAAGCTGCAGAGTGTGCCATCTTCAAGTCAAATAAAAATCCCATTTTGAGGGAAGGAGAGGGTGAGACAAATTGAGACAGTAGCACTGACATATATATATATATATGATTCGTGTTGATGTATGAAAACCAATTTGTAAAGCAGTTATCCTCCAATTAAAAATAAACAATTTAAAAAAATCCCATTTTACATCAGGCAAATTTATGAAAAGAGGGAAGAAAAAAATAACAAAAAGTCTATGCAGGGGGGCTTTTGGGGTGATGGAAATGTTGTTTCTTGATCTGCAAACAAGTAACTGGGTGTGTTCAGTTCAGGAAAATTCATTACACTGTACACTTTTGGTATTTGCATCTGTGTGCGTGTGTGTGTGTGTGTGTGTGTGTGTGTAACACTTTACAAAAAGGGAGGAAAGCAAATTGCAGAACTGAAGCAATATATGTTACATAAAAATATAACACAGTGTTTTTAAAATTAAAAATAAAAACCAAAAAAATCCTGACAATAAACTGTAAAGATGTTCCTGTGTTGTTTGTGATAGGGTTTGTTTGGTTTTTTTCTTAATGGTACATAGTATGCTGCTGCTGCTAAGTCCCTTCAGTCGTGTCCAACTCTGTGCCACCCCATAGACAGCAGCCCACCAGGCTCCCCCATCCCTGGGATTCTCCAGGCAAGGACACTGGAGTGGGTTGCCATTTCCTTCTCCAATGCATGAAAGTGAAAGGTGAAAGTGAAGTCACTCAGTCGTGTCTGACTCCTAGCCACACCATGGACTGCAGCCTACCAGGCTCCTCTGTCCATGGGATTCTCCAGGCAAGAGTACTGGAGTGGGGTGCCATTGCCTTCTCCGGTACATAGTATTCCATATAGTACAAATGCAAAATAGTTTTTGTTTTGTTCTGTTTTTATTTAATTTTTGGGCTACACTGGGTTTTCATTGCTTTGAGCGGTCTCTATCTAGCTGCGGTGAGCAAGGGCTACTCTCCTGTTGGGAGCACGGGCTTCAGCAGCTGTGGCACACGGACGCAGTAGCTGTGGGGCACAGGCTTAGCTGCTCTGCAGCATGTGCAATCTTCCTGGGCCAGGGGTCAAACCCATGTCCCCTGCATTGGCAGGCAGATTCTTTACCACTGGATCACTAGGGAAGTCCTGTGATAAGGTTGTAAAATAAATTTTAAATCATTTGAAAGAAGAAATAAAATAAACCTCTTGCCAGCTCTCAGGAAGCTTTAAGACTTGGGCCAGGAAGAGGGAGGCTCTGTTCCTTCTGCATGAAATAGTAGAATTTTTGAAAGGTCCTCCTTTGTCCCTGCTCTTCTCCCTGTCATACTACTGAGGGTCAGATGCTGAGCCAGTGCAGGCCCATTATGGGAACTCCCTGGCAGTCCACTGGTTAGGACTCTGTGCTTTCACTGCTGAAGGCCTGGGTTTCAATTCCTGGCTGGGGAACTAAGATCCTATAAGCTGGGCAGCCTGGCCAAAAAAAAAAAGAGAGAGAGAGAGAGTTTATTAGGATATTCTGCAGAATTAGTACAAGCAAAATTCACATTGCTCAAGAATTCAGGATTAGCTATGCAATCATCCTGAAAAGCCAGGAGACAGAAGTTTCTGCTCATCTCAGGGCACTGGTGGATTACCCGTGCTCATCTCCAGAGCTTGGAGTCAAGGAAGCAACCAGTCTCCAGAGGCTGCAGGAAAGAGCACTGGCCACCCGTGTCCTGGCCTTTGCCTAGCCTCAGTGACTCAAGTAGCAGAGTGACCAGAACACCGCTTCTTTAAAATGATGAGTAGAGGGGCTTCCCTGGTGGCTCAGTGGTAAAGAATCTGCCTGCCAATGCAGGAGGCACGGGTTCAATTCCTGATCAGGGAAGATCCCACATGTATCACACAGCAACTAAACCAATGAGCCACAACTGTTGAGCCTGCGCTCTAGGGCCTGGGAGCCGCAATTACTGAAGCCCACCCACCGTAGAGCAGAGCCCATGCTCTGCAACAAGAGAAGCCACTGCCTGTGCCTCACAACTAGAGAAAAGCTTGAGAAGCAACAAGAGCCAGCACAACCATAAAAAAATAAATTAAATGATTTTAAAAAATGATGAGTAGACACTGGCAAGGAGAAGGCAATGGCACCCCACTCCAGTACTCTTGCCTGGAAAATCCCATGGATGGAGGAGCCTGGTAGGCTGCAGTCCATGGGGTCGCTGAGAGTCGGACATGACTGAATGACTTCACTTTCACTTTTCACTTTCATGCATTGGAGAAGGAAATGGCAACCCACTCCAGTGTTCTTGCCTGGAGAATCCCAGGGACGGGGGAGCCTGGTGGGCTGCCGTCTCTGGGGTCACACAGAGTCGGACATGACTGAAGCGACTTAGCAGTAGCAGCAGCAGACACTGGCAAAGGTCTCTTCTGGCTTGATAATTCAGTCATTTTGTGATTTAGTGATGCTAAGAGAAGCGTTCGTTGTCTTAACGAAACTGCAAAGAAGTAAACAACACATCACTCCAGAAAGAATAGTGAAAGCAGTTTTTAAAAACATCACAAGGCCAGGGGCCCAGATGGGCGATGCAAGGCAAATATATGTATATAACTAACGTCAAAGATGTTAGTTTGAGCAGGCTCTGGGAGTTGGTGATGGACAGGGAAGCCTGGCATGCAGCAGTCCATGGGGTTGCAAAGAATCAGACACCACTGAGCGACTGAATTGAACTGAACATCAGAGATAAGGCCAGAACAGGAGGCTCCACCAGCAGCAGCAGGAGTGAGCTGAAATTATGGGGCTGGAAATACAGGCCAGCTTAATGAATAGGACACGGGAAAAACACATGATGACACATGCGCACCCAGATAGAAGTAAACATGCAAAGTGGGTTGCTGCTGCTTTTCGATTCCATCAGCGCTGTGCTATGATTGGGAAGACCTTTTACACAAGGGTTTAGAATTTCAGGGAAAGTGCAGATCTTGTTCATACTCACACTCTCTGGTGGTGCAAAGGGGTAAAGGAGAGAGTGACAGATTCTATCTGTTACAGAGTGTCAAGGAATCAGACAAACCACTCTGACTTCAGTGTCCTCAACTGTAAAATGAGGGCCATGCATAATAAAACTTCCTCAAAAGGTGATTATGATCTACCTCTCAGAGCATGCAAGCTCCTGCTCAATAGAGTGACTAGTATTACTTATTCTATTATTCGTTGTTGCTAAATCCTTAAGTCCTATTGACTCTTTGTGACCCTCAAGGACTGCAGCCGACCAGGTTACTCTGTCCGTAGGATTTCCCAGGCAAGAATACTGGAGTGGGTTGCCATTTCCTTCTCCAGGGGATCTTCCCAACCCAGGGATCAAACCCTCATCTCTTGCATTGGCAGGCAGATTCTTTACCACTGAGCTGTATTATGAAGCTCCAGAAAGTCACTCAGAGTCCCTTCAGCCACTCAGATTTGGGGAATCTAGTATTGTGACTTGCCAAGCAAGTCCTGCATGGAGAGGCACTCCAGTTTTGGAGAAGAAGGGATTTTTTTTTCCTCTTGGCATTTTGAATTCACCTTTATTATAGCTCTTATCCATTTAAATGTTAGTATTTGTGGGATGAGGTTAGAGTGAAATCACTTGTATGCACAATGTTGTTTGTTTTCTATTTTATTCTATAAGGTTTATTCTCTAAGGTTCCAGCAATATGGGACTTATTAAAAAATTATGTATGTATTTATTTTATTTTTGGCTATGTCTGGTCCTAGTTGTGGCATTCGGGATCTTTCCTTGTGGCACGATGCAGTCTCTTCCGTGGGGCGCTGGAGCTGTCACTGTGCACAGGCTTAGTCACCCCGGGGCATGTGGGATCTTAGTTCCCAGACCAGGGATTGAACCTACATCTCCCACATTGGAAGGCAGACTCTTAACCACTCAACCACCAAGGAAGTCCCTATATGGGACTTTTAAAAAAATTGAAATGTATTTGACATATAACATTGTGTAAGTTGAACTGATACATTTACAATGTGATTACCATTGGAGCATTAGCTAGCACTTTGATCACATCATAAACTACTGAATTTTTGTGGTGGGAAGAATTAAGATCTAGTTTCTTGACAAGTTTGTTTATAAAACAATATAGTTGTCCATAATCCCTGTACTGAGCCCTAGATCTCCAGGACTTATTCATCTATAGTTGCAAGCATGTATGTATCATTACGGTGGCCCAATGGTAAAGAATCCGCCTCACAATGCAGGAGATGTAAGAGACTCAAGAGATGTGGGTTCAATCCCTGGGTGGGGAAGATCCCCTGGAGTAGAAAATGGCACCACGCTCCAGTATTCTTTCCTGGGAGATCCCATGGACAGACGAGCCTGGTGGGCTACAGTCTGTGAGGTTCCAAAGAATCAAGACATGACTGAGTGCACACACACACACACACACACACACACACCCTTAAACAATACCTCCCCTAATCTGCCACCCCCCAGACCCTGGTAAACACCATTCCATTTTTACCAGTTTTTTTAGATTCCACGATATCTTACAGTATTTGTCTTTCTCTGTCTGGTTTATCCCACCTAGCATAATGCCCTAAAGACTGAATTATGTATACCTGGTATCTTCTTTAGCCATTCATCCTTCTACCTGTACTTAGGAAGCAGAGATTTCTTTTCTTCCCCCCACCTCCCTACCTTTGCCACAGGGCTTGTGAGATCTTAGTTCCCCCACCAGGAAATGAACAAAGTCCCCAGTAGTCTGGCTGGAACCCAGGCCCTTGGCAGTGAAAGTTCCAAGTCCTAACCACTGGATGGCCGGGGAATTCCCCCCTCCCACCCACCACCCCGAATTCTTAATAGGAATAATTACTTAACATCTGTACTTTGAGGCCTGATCCCAGGAGAGCCTCTGCATCTATTAGCAGGCTGCATCCTGAGTATTTTGATATACTGTGAAGGAAGCTTACCTGGAGGGAGGAGATGAGCAGCGGTCTGAAAGAGAGAATTCCGGCTGATTCCTCTTTCATCTTTAAGATAACCCATTGGGTGGTATCCTTTCAAAACTTCAGGGGAACAGAAAATGGTCGGGAAACTGAGAATCAAGAACTGGCCAAAGTCCCCAAGTAGTCTGAATGTCTGAGTCCAAAAGGCTCTGAAATTTTCTTCACGTTTTTAATGAAAGGAGGCACGTGGAGCAGAGGTTTGGTGCCTAGGAGAGACCGGGTTACCTATTCAAGACCTCGCAGTCTTTCTCTGATCAGTATGCATGGGTGTAGTAAATCTGGCCATTCATTCAGTGCGACTGGAAATATAAATTAGCATAGTCTTTGTGGAGAACAATTTAATATTAAGAATCAGGAACTTTAAAAATATTTTTATGCTTTGAATCTTTAAAAAATACGGTTACATTTTGCTACAGCTGGACAATGTTAGCACAGAACCATAGAAACGACGTGTTCATGGATATGGGAAATATTTTCAAGCTATTAAACACAAAAATCAAGATACCCCAAATAATTTACAGAGAATTATCTATTATGTAAAAAGAAAAAAATACATAATCTCATGTGAAGAAATATCCCCAAATGTCAACTGTTTGCTTGCGGTTAGTGGAATGATGGGTACTTTTTCTTTTTCCCTCTTTCTTTTTGGTCTGATTAGTTACACTTCTGTACTGGGCCCAGTTTATACAGTAAGTACATTTTACTTTGATTATGTGGTGGCAGGCGGAGGTTGAAGCCGACCTCAAATCACCTTGGGTTCCTTCCCAATTCTTTGAATCAGGTTAATTTCCTCCTGGTTAATTTCCCCCTTTTAAAAGCGTGGAAGCCTCCGCAGGGCCCTTCAGAGGAGCTCAGGGAGGCTGGAAAGAAGATTCGAAAGGGTGAGGCGCAGCGAGGAAGGCGGGCTTCCGCGCGTTCCTGCCCCGCCATCAGCGCCGCCCGGCGGTCCTGCCCGGCGCGTCCCGACTCGTTTGCACCCAGGACGCCCCCAGACCGCGCGGGGCCACG
>NW_011494715.1:6326004-6383619 GCF_000754665.1 Bison bison bison | reverse complement strand
TCCCCGCGGCCTGCGAGGCCTCTTTGTTCCCGAATCGTGCTCTGCCGGCGGATGGGACTCGCGTCTAGTCCTGCGGACTCTACCAACCAGATCGATCGTTAAGGTCCGCTAAGTCCTAGACTCCAGACAAGAATTTCAGTGGGCACTTGGCTTGTCCTCAGCCAGTCCCCTCACCTTCGCGGCCTTAGCTGTCTTTTCATCGACTTTGCTCCTGTCCCGCTGTCTGTCCAAGGCTAATTCTACCTCCCCAAGGGCCTTGAATTCACTTTGGCCCTGTCTGTAAATCCATACTCCTTTCCCAGCTTCGGTAATCTCCTTCCACCATACACTACCCTCTGACAACACAGGTGTCCAAGGCTAAGTGAAATTTCACCTGTGCCTTGCTCCTGGGACAAGGTACCGCTCTATGCCTGCTCAGATCAGATTAGATCAGATCAGTCGCTCAGTCGTGTCCGACTCTTTTCGACCTCATGAATCACAGCATGCCAGGCCTCCCTGTCCATCACCAACTCCCGGAGTTCACTCAGACTCACGTCCATCAAGTCAGTGATGCCATCCAGCCATCTCATCCTCTGTCATCCCCTTCTCCTCCTGCCCCCAATCCCTCCCAACATCAGAGTCTTTTCCAATGAGTCAACTCTTCGCATGAGGTGGCCAAAGTACTGGAGTTTCAGCTTTAGCATCATTCCTTCCAAAGAAATCCCAGGGCTGATCTCCTTCAGAATGGACTGGTTGGCTCTCCTTGCAGTCCAAGGGACTCTCAAGAGTCTTCTCCAACACCACAGTTCACTATGCCTGCTACTTACAAATATTCCCAAAGGAAAGAACAGTTTACACTTGGGGGTCACTCAGAAGCAGCTTCATAAATTTGCAGGGTCCCTGGTGGCTCAGACGGTAAAGAGTCTGTCTACAACGTGGGAAACCTGGGTTCGATCCCTGGATCAGGAAGTTCCCTGAAGAAGGAAATGGCAACCCACTCCAGTACTCTTGGCTGGAAAATCCCATGGACAGAGGAGCCTGGTGTCCATGGGGCCCAAAGAGTCGGACACGACTGAGCGACTTCATTTTCACTTTCACTTTCACTTATGAGGGACCTCATACTTAGAAAGAATTTCAGATGGGAGGGAAGTTCAGGAGGGAGAAGACAGGTAAACCTATGGCTGATTCATGTTGATGTTTGGCAGCCTTAGTTGCTCACTAGCGTCCAACCCCTTTCGACCCCATGAACTGTAGCCCGCCAGGATCCTCTGTCCATTGGATTTTCCAGGCAAGAATACTGGAGGGGGTTGCCATGCCCTCCTCCAGGTTTGGCAGAAACCAAACTAATACGGTAAAGCAATTATCCTTCAATTAAAAATGAATGAAATTTAAAAAAAAAAGAATTTCAACAGCATTAAACCAAGCCTTTGACTCTTCTAAAGGGCTTCCCAGGTGGCTCAGTGGTAAAGAATCTGCCTCTTAATTCAGGAGATGCAGAAAACGTGGGTTTGATCCTTGGGTCGGGAAGATCCCCTGGAGTAGGAAATGGCACCCTACTCCAGTATTCTTGCCTGGGAAATCCCATGGTCAGAGGAGCCTGTCTGCTACAGTCCATGGGGTCACAAACAGTCGGGCATGACAACATGCACACACGCACACAGGTTATACACCCAGGATGTTGGCCTTGGCAGTACCCTTTACATCCTCAAGACTATGCCCTATAACCACTCCCCGCCCCCATCCTCACCATCCTAACTACCCCTCCCCGCCATGTTTGTCCAATGCATACAAGAAAGAACAGAGAATGTGTTCATTGTGGCTAGTTGTCAGAACTAGGGTTCCTTTCCTTGGTCAGCCATCTCCTTTAACTTCTTTGCAGTACTCACGTGGCTGATGTCTCTTTTCCTTATGAAACCCCCTTTCCTTTGGTTTCTGTGATGCCGCATCATTGGGTTCCCCTCCCTCTCTAATGCATTCCTTTAGGTGCTTTGCAGGCTCCCCTTCTCCTTCTATACTGCATCTGTGCACGTTCCTAAAGGTTAGTTCCCCAGTTCCTCTTTTCTGATTCCCTTGGAGAACTTACCATTTCAATCATCACCTTTGTGCATGTAACTCCCCAGCCTTAATCTCCAGCCCAGATTTCCCTCCCAAGCCCTAGTCTTGCTCTTCTAACTCTTAGGTATCCCGGCAACTCAAATGTCACAAGTCAAAACTTGAATGTTGGGAATTCCCTGTCAGGTGGTTGGAGGGCTTCCCAGGTGTCACTAGTGGTAAAGAATCTGCCTGCCAATATAGGAGACCTAAGAGACTCGGGTTCCATCCCTGGGTCGAGAAGATTCTCTGGAGAAAGGCATGGCAACCCACTTCAGTATTCTTGCCTGGAGAGTCTCATGGACAGAGGAGCCTGGCAGGCTCAGTCCATAGGCTCAAAAAGAGCTGGAC
Organism: Bison bison bison; assembly: GCF_000754665.1. Taxonomy (NCBI): domain Eukaryota; kingdom Metazoa; phylum Chordata; class Mammalia; order Artiodactyla; family Bovidae; genus Bison; species Bison bison. The sequence continues at coordinate 6,381,198 of NW_011494715.1, read as the reverse complement.
AGGACTGAAGGGACTTAGCATGCACGCATGCCTGCAACCAGTGGTTAGGACTCTGAGCTCTCACTGTCAAGGGCAGTGGGTTTAATTTCTGGTTGGAGAAATAAGATCTCCAAGCAGCGCAGCAGGATCAATAAATAAACAATAAAAAATTGGGAGGGATTTCCCTAGTGGTCCAGTGGCTAAGATGCCATGCTCCCCATGCAGGGGTCCTGGGTCGCCTGGTCAGGGAACTAGATCCCACACGCCACAGCTAAGAGTTCTAGCGCTGCAAATGAAGACTGAAGCTCATACACACCTCAATTAAGACCCAGTGCAGCCAAATACATACATATTTTTTAAAATAATAATTAAAAAAAATTTTAAAGTTGAATATATTCTTCTTTGCCCCTTCTTTCTCTCCCTCTTTCTTTCTTTGTAAGAAATGAACAAAAATAAGCCAAACCTGGGACCCGTCTAAGTGCAGGGCCCGATACAATTACATAGCGGCACTGCCACAAAAGCAGCGCCCTTTCATAGAATCTCTTCACAATGTATTTTAGTCATTAGATAGGAAACTGGCAGATACAGATTAAGATCAAACCATGAAGTCAACATGACAAGCAATGACATAAATCACTTTGTTGATGCAGTGAGAACACAGTCACTTCTGTGACAGTCCGATCAGAGACGTATCGCCGGGGTCTAATACGGAGGAAACCGTGCACAAACCCAAACGGGAGGACAAGCCTATAGAATGGCCTGTAATATTAAAAAATGTCACAGCCGTGAAAGTAAAGGAAAATCACAGAGCTTTTCTAGATGGAAGGAGATTTGAGAGATGTAATAGCTGAGTGCACTGCGTGGCCCTATACTGTGCCCTTTGCTTAAGAAGGGCATTATATTGAGACAAGGGTGAAAGTCTTATCTCGAATATCTTGTACTATTCTTTCCGTATAAACTTTTTTTCTTATTTTTTTTTTGGCGGGGGAGGGCTGCACTGGATCTTCATTGCTGTGCTTTGGCTTGTCTAGTTGCAGTGCTCACACTCAGTAGCTGCAGTGCACGGGCTTAGTTGCTCTGCAGCACATGGGATCTTAGTTCCCAGACCAGGGGTCAGGATCGAACCCGTGTCCCCTGCATGGGAAGGTAGATTCTTAGCTACTGGACCAGCAGAGAAGTCCCTCTTTTGGTATAACTTTTCTCTAACTTTGAAATTATTGCAAAAGATAAAAAAAAACTTGCCATTACACACCCACCTCCAGATTAGCTTCTCCTCTAGGCATCTGTTAATAGCAGCAACCGTCTCCCAAGTGCCCGAGTTCAAAAATTTTGAGATCACCGTGGATTCCTCTCCCCTGCTGCTCTTTACCCCACCAACCAACCACTCACTGCTGCTGCTAAGTCACTTCAGTCGTGTCCGACTCTGTGTGACCCCGTAGACGGCAGCCCACTAGGCTCCCCCGTCCCTGGGATTCTCCAGGCAAGAATACTGGAGTGGGTTGCCATTTCCTTCTCCAATACATGAAAGTGAAAAGTGAAAGTGAAGTCGCTCAGTCATGTCCGACTCTCAGCGACCCCATGGACTGCAGCCTACCAGGCTCCTCCGTCCTTGGGATTTTCCAGGCACTAAGTGCTGTCAATTTTTTAAAAAAATATTGTTCACAAGGACTTCCCTGGTGGTCCAGTGGCTAAGACTCCTTGCTCCCAATGTAGGGTGCCAGGGTTCCATCCTTGGTCAGGGAACTGGATCCCACATGTTGCAACTAAGGGTTCCCATGACACAACTTTAAAAAAAAACAAACCCGTTTGTAGCAACTAAAAGACTGAAAATCCTGAGTGCTGCAACTACGATTTGGTGCAAATAAATAAATAAAAATGAAAACAAAAAAATATTGCTCACATAGCCACCTTTTAAATTAAACTTCCATTTTTGTTTGTTTGTTTGAATGACATTTCTTTCCTCACATAATTGTTTTAGGGAGTGCCTGTGAAAAGAATGTGTATAATGTAAAGCAGGGTAGATTAGATAGAAGGTCCTATTACTTCATCTCCAGTCTGGATTACTGCTGTTTACTGCTGTAATCTCCTAACTGGTCTTCTTGTCTTTGGTTGCTCCCTTCAACAACCCAGTGTGTATATGGTTACCAAAGTAATCTGCCTAAAAGCACACCTGTATCCTTGCCGGGCCTTACTTCCCACAGCTGACAGTGGGGCTTAATCCATTTTCTCTGGGAAGTCTGATGTGCCATGAGCTGAACCAAGGTGGTCTGCCCTTGTGACCCTTCCCCAATTCATAGAGAAAAGAACACTTAATGGGTAGAATTTCCTCAACTTGTAAGTCCCCCCCGCCCCATTTGTTTTTCTATAGTAAGGATCCAAACTCTTATCTGCTAGCATTGAAGTGTTAGTCGCTCAGTCATGTCTGACTCTTTGCGGCCCCATGGACTGTAGCCCGCCAGGCTCCTCTGCAATTCTCCAGGCAAGAGTACTGGAGTCAGTAGCCATTCCCTTCTCCAGGGGGGTCTAACCCCTGAAGAAGACCCAGGGATCGAACTGGTGTCTCCTGCATTGGCAGGCAGATTCTTTACTGTCTGAGCCACCAGGGAAGCCCATCTGCTCGCATTAACTGATGACAAACAGCAAGTAAATAATAAAAGATTTGGCAATTGCAGGTCATATTTATTTTAACAGCTTGGTTTTCTCCCAGGCACTCAGGCTGGTAGTTGCGATCATTACAATGTTAAAGATATGGTCTTTTTCTTTCTTAAAAATTGTTTCTCTTTGGGATGATGGAATGAAATATATCAAAATTTCATCATAGCACATTAGAGAAAACACCGCCCTCCCAAGTAAATACTTTGGCCTCTTCTTCAGAGTTTATTCAACCTTATCACTGCTACTCCCCTTCATGAATCCTTGACTTCAGAAAAAGTTTTCTAATCTCTGTTCACATTTGCTTTTTTCTTTCCTTCTTTGCATAAACAATTTTATCTCCCTGGAACTCTGTCCTGGCCCACGCCTTGCATATAAATCCCATCCAGCCTTAAAGGAACAAATCAACTCTCTACTTGGTGAAAACCTCTAAAATCATAATAATCTCTTGTTCTAACTCACAATTGTATGTTGCTATGAAAAGTGCATGGGAAAAAACCAGAATGGTATACAACAGTGTTCTTCAAACATAAAAGAGCATAAGAAATATCCGGGAATCTTTTTAATTAAAATTATTTATCTATTTGGCTACACTGAGTCTTAGTTGCCGCGTGTGGGATTTTTTTTTTTTTTTTAAGATGCAGCATCTTAAAAAGGGATCCCCGTAAAAAGGGATCTATAGTTGTGGCATGTGAGATCTACTTCCCTGACCAGGGATCTAACTCGGGCCCCCCGCATTGGTAGCAGGGAGTCTTAGCCACTGGACCACCAGGGAAGTCCCTCCAAATGTTTCTTTTCTATAAGAAACCTTCCTGTTACATTATAGTTCCCTTAATTGCAAGGATCCTGTTTGCCTTTAGAATCCTTTATGGAGTCTCAAAGAGAAACAACTTTTCTAAGTACAAAAGGATGGTATCTTTGTTAAATACACTGATGACAAGTGGATGGGGGCTCATGAAAAACTCAGTTATTAGTGTTTCAATGATTTATCAAGGGAGTAAATAAATAAATAAGTTGGGCTTTTCCACAAGACAATCTTGTAATAGAGTCATCATTCTCAACTCGGGGTGCATTTTCCTCCCAAAATTCTAGATCACCTTACGCACCCCGATTTTTATGCACTCTCCCAGAATCATCAGCACAGAGTCATAAGAGTGTCATATCCCCCTATTGGGGTTGAGAACCATCATAACAGGAATTGAAGGAGTTGGTGGTATTTGTTAAGATAAGGTTATTTCAGTCCTACTGGGTTAGAACTGCGCCTTTCTGAGAGTACATAACTTTTTAGTTCTTTGACAACTGATGAGTAAGGGAGCCTGCTAGGCAAAGTGGGGTAGAATATGCCGGGTCTAGGAGTTAACCTGCGTCTCCACGTTAGCAGGCAGGGCAGACCACCCCGACAGCTCACCCGCTCTTGCACAAGCATTTCTAGACCACCTGAGCTTCCACTTATGTGCGATGGTGCACTCAGGAGAAGGCAGAGCCTCTCATTCCCAGCTTCTGCCACTCAATGGCACCTGTGTATTTTTCCTTACAGTACACACACTGTTTTTTTTTTTTTTTTTGGCCATACCGCTCAGCATGTGGGATTTTATTTATTCATTTATTTGGCTGCACTGAGTCTCAGTTACAGCACTCAGGATCCTAGTTCCCTGATCACTGAACCCGTGCCCCCTTCATGAGAAGCGCAGAGTCTTAACCATGGACTCCCAGGGCAGGCCCCAGATTATTTTTTTCTTATTCCTCACAGGTAGGATTTTTGGGGAAGCAAATCTCTTCCTCTGTAAGGAAACTGAGAAATTAAATGATGCCCCCACCCACCCACAACCATGAAGCCGAGTGGAGCAACCCTATCATAAGTGCCTAAGACCCCTCCTGCCCCATCTCGTGTTTAGGAAATAAATGAGACAGCCTCAGCGGCTGAGTGTGAGGTGCTGGCAGAACACCCAAAGCACAAACACCCTATAAATCGGGGGAAAAAGAGGATGACGTGAGGGATGGTGGCTGTCCTCTAGGAGAGAGATTTGGGAGTCGTCATCATAATTGGGTGAAGCTGACAGAGCTGAGCACCTCTCAGGCAAAACCTCAAGAATGTCCACGGAGTCAACAGAAGGTCACTGCAGATTCAAGGAACAGACCACGATTAAGGCACGGACCCCATGGACTGTAGCCTGCCAGGCTCCTCTGTCCATGGGATTTTCCAGGCAAAAATACTCCTGGAAAAAAAAAAAAAAAATACTCCTGGGTTGCCATGCCCTCCTACAAGGGATCTTCCCAACTCAGGGATCAAACCTGAGCCTCCTGCTTCTCCTGCACTGGCAGGCGAATACTTCACCGCTGAGCCACCCGGGAAGTCCCGTGAGTGGAATGAACACCCTTATAAAGGAGACCCCAGAGGTGAGGACACAGGAAGGAGGTATGGGGTCTGACCAGACACGGAATCTGCGGCACCTTGATCTCGAACTCCAGCCACCAGAACTGGGAGGAATAAATGTCTGTGGTTTTTAAGCCCCTTGATCCACAGTATTTTGCTTTGGCAGCCCAGACTGGACTGAGACACCATGAGAGTAAAATTGCCACGAGGTGAGGGCTGAGACCGGGTTTCCTGGTTTAAGGAGAGGAGGGAGGTATTAAAGAACAAAAGAGAGATACACATGGAACTTGCAAGAAAGTGTTTAGTGAAATGAAGGAGAGGAATAGGGCTGAGTCCAGTGATAACGGTGTAAAGACGAGTGGTTACGTGTGGGGCGAAGCATGTAAGGCACCCGAAAGACACTAAACTGAGATAGTGTGGTCCCAGCACCAAAGTGGACGGAACCAGGAGCCCAGATGGGTGGGACACTGGTCGTAGCAGGGGCCATGCTCAGAAACTGTGGCTCTCTCCCTCACCAACATGCATGATACACGGTCACGAGGGTCTTCACTTCTCCAAGGCACCTTGGCAAGAGATAAGGCTGTACGTGAAACTGGGCTTAAAGACACCTCTCTCTCTGTCCCTTTTTAAAATTAATTCTTCCATTTTTAAATGTTATGTTTTAGTAGAATTAAGTAGATTCATATTGTTGTGCAACCTCCAACATCATCCATCTCCAGAACTTTTTCATCTTCCCAAAGCGAAATTCAGTATCTATTAAGTACTTGGTGGGACTTCCCTGGTGGCCCAGCCATAAAGAATCTGCCTTGCAATGCAAGGGACGCAGGTTCAATCCCTGGTTGGGAAACTAAGGTCCCACATGCTTCGGATCAACTAAGCCCATGCACCGCAATTAGAGTCTGTGCACCAAATCGAAAGATCCTGCGTGGCACCATGCAGATTGCATATGTCGCAACTAAGACCCCACACGGCCAAATAAACAAATAACTTAAACGATACAGTCTTGGTTTTAAAAATAAAAATAAATGCTTGGTACCCCTGGTAACCCCCATTCTACTTTCTGTCTCTATGAATCTGACCACTCTAGGGACCTCCAATAAGTGGAACCACATGCTGTCTTTTGCCATCCACATTACAGCATGTGTCAGAAGTGCTTTCCTTTTTAAGGCTTGATACTGTTCCCTCGTATGTTACGGGCTTCCCTGGTGGCTCAAGAATCTGCTTGCCAATGCAGGAGACCCAGGTTCAATTGCTGGGTCGGGAAGATCCCCCGGGGAAGGCAATGGCAACCCACTCCAGTATTCTTGCCTGGAGAATCCCATGGACAGAAGAGCCTGGCGGGCTACAGTCCATGGGGTCGCAGAGTTGGACATGGCTGCGCACATGTTGCACTGCATTTTGTTTATCCATTCATCTGTCAGTGGATACTTGGGTTGCTTCCGCCCTTTGGTTATTGCAAATAACACTGCTATTAACATGGGTGTACAAACAGCTCTCTGAGTGGCCGCTTTCCATTCTTTTGGGAATATACCCAGAAGCGAAATTGCTTGGATCGTATGGTAATTCTATGTTTGATTTTTTTGAGGAACCACCATACTGTTTTCCATAGCAGTGGTCGTTTTACCTCCCCCCCCCGCCAGCAACACAGGAAACTTCCAATTTCTCCACATCCTTGCCAACACTCGCTATTTTGTGTTTTTAATAAGAACCATACTGATGGATATAAAGTGGTTGGTTAGTTTTTTTAAACAAATGCTTCTTCCTTAGATTATAAATTCTTCAAAAATTATGTGAATATTAGTTTGATTCAAATGGAATCGAAGGCTTGAGCTGAAAGAAGATTTTCCTAAGTGTGGCGGTGTAAATATTCAAAACTCCCCCAAATTAGTTTAAAAACGTTTCTATCAATGTCTGTCCTGTCTCAGGCTCCAAGACCTGAACTCAGATCAGTGGGGAAGGAGCGCCCTCTTGTGTCCTTTCTCTGCCAGTGTCAGTGACTAAAGAAGGTAGTGGAGAAAGGACCGTTTCACTCCAAGGACAACAAACGCCAGTCACGTGTCTACTGGGTAAAAGAACTTGTGAAAACACGGACAGAGTGAAACTAGGGTCTTTTAAAGAAATCCCAATCTAGAAGGGGTAGAGGAACAAAATACATGCAGAAATAACAATAGAAGGCTATGCAAAATGGATGGATTATCTATTAAGACTCTGCAGGAATTCGGTCAAGAGTCACATCAAAATACAAGTGTGGCTGGTTACACAGGAGCTCGGGTTGGCTCTCGGGTTTCTTTTAAGGCTCCAGTTCTAGAAGGTCCCTGACCTAGGAGGGCAGCCTCCCTGTCGGGACCCCTTTCATGGCTGTCAGTTTTCCAGAGTCGCTTCGGAGGTTTAGACAAGCTCGCTGTACACTCCCATCTTTGGGAGGGAGGCCCTGGAGACTCCTTCTGTGGTCCTTTCTTTCGTGTAGTATCCTGCTCATGCCTACCTGTCTCTTGAGTTTCATCTCCTTCCCCCAACCCTCTGGGCTTCCCTGGTGGCTCAGATGGTAAAGAATCTGCCTGCAATGAAAGAGACCCAGGTTCGATCCCTGGGTGGGGAAGATCCTCTGGAGAAGGAAATGGCAACCCGCTCCAGTATTCTTGCCTGGAGAATTCCATGGACAGAGGAGCCTGGTGGGCTTGCAAAGAGTCAGACACGACTTAGCAACTAACACACAATCCCAACCTCCCTAAACAGGCTGTCGATGGGCACACTGTCTCCATAGCCTTGATGCTCACAAAGATAATTATACAGAAAGTACGGCTTTCAGAGTTTTGCGGGTTTCATCACTGTGGGGACCAGTTACAGAGGATGAAGATGCTCTCTTGCAAACCTTGCTCCATCAGGCAAGCAGCCTTCAACTGGCCTCTTAGGGCCCTGAAGGAGACAGTCCTTACCTTGTCTGCATCCTGCTGGACTGCTAAATAAAGACAGAATCAAGGCATGGCAGTACATGGAACACATATCCAACTGGGTAGAAACTAGGGAACTCACTGGTGGAAAGAGCTGTTCTTCAGAGTCAGACACAGGTGGGTTTTAATTTTTTTTTAATATATCTTTTTAAAAAATTTACTTATTTAATAATTTTGGGCCATACCCTGTAGCGTGTGTGATCTTAGTTTCCTGACCAGGGATCGAGCCCACACCTCCTGCACTGGGAGGTGGAGTCTTTTTTATGTATTTATTTTGGCTGCACTGGGTTTTCACTACTGCATAGGCTTTTCTCTAGTTGTGGTGAGTGGGGGCTACTCGCTAGTTGCGGCGCACACGCTTCTTACTGCGGTGGGTTTTCCAGTTGGGAAGCGTAGGCTCTAGGACGCACAGGCTTCGGTAGTTGTGTTCTGCGGCTTGTGGAATCTTTGCCGACCAAGGATCGAACCCGTGTCCCCTGCATTGGCAGACGGACTTTTAACCACTGGACCACCAGGGAAGTCCCCACAGCTGGGTTTAAAGCTCAGCTCTGCTGCTCTGTGTCTGTGGCCCCCAGGGCATGTTAGTTTATCCCCGTTCAGCAACTCTGAGATGGGAATAACAGTCCCCACCTTCCTCTCTGGTAAGATTTTCGTGAAGCTTAAACAAGACAGAGTACACAGACCTTGAGGAAGTATCTAGCGTCATAAATGTCCCTCTGCTTCCCCCTCTCACCACAAACCTCCTCTCCAACCTGAGCACGCCGAAAGTCTCCTGGCTGCATGGGCCGGAGACCTCTGGGGCAGCTGCACAATAACTGAGATTTTAGGTCACCAAGAGCTGTCTGGGAAGCAGAAGAAAGGCTGCTTTGTTTTGTATTCTCACGCAGGGTGCAGTGGGGAAGGTATTTCCAAACCGTCTAAATTACTTCCCAAGACTTTTTCCAGTTGCCCAAGCCAGCAACCTGGGAGTCATCCTTGACTGCTCCTTCTCTCTCACCTCCCAAACATGTATTTCTAAGGCCTGTTACTCCTCCTTAAGACATTGCAAATCCTCCGGGTCTCTCCATCTCCCCACATCGTTTTACTTTCGCTCTCCATCGCTGTTCCCTGAAAAACCACCACAGCTTCCTGAATGGCCCTCAATATCGTCCCTCTTCCTCATCACCCAGCAGATAGAGCTCTTTCTAAATGCAAGTCTCTGGGGATGATGGGAGAAGGTGGGACATTGGGACTGACACTTATAAACTACTGATTTGCATGCACACCTGCTAAGCCCTTCAGTCGTGTCCGACTCTTTGCGACCCCGTGAACTGTAGCCCACCAGGCTCGTCTGTCCGTGGGATTCTCCAGGCAAGAATACGAGAGCGGATTGTCATGCCCTCCTTCAGGGGATCTTCCTGAATCAGGGATTGAACCTGTGTCTCTTAGTCTCCTGCATTGGCAGGCAGGTTCTTTACCACCACCACCACCTGGGAAGCCCCACACTATGATACTATATATAAAATAGATAACTAATGAGAATCTTCTATAGAGCACAGGGGACTCTACTCAGTGCCCCGTGGTGACCTAGATGGGAAGGACATCCAAAAAAAGACAGCAAGGAGATCCAAACCAGTTAATCCTAAAGGACATCAACCCTCAATATTCATTGGAAGGACTGATGCTGAAGCTCCAATACTTTGGCTACCTGAAAAGCCAAACTCACTGGAAAAGACCCTGATGCTGGGAAAGATTGAAGGCAGGAGGTGAATAGGTTGACAGAGGATGAGATGGTTGGATGGCATCACTGACTCAATGGACATGAGTTTCAGCAAACTCCAGGAGATGATGAAAGACTAGGAAGCCTGGTGTGCTTCAGTCCATGGGGTCGCAAAGAGTCAGACACGACTGAACAATAATATGTACAGCAAAGTATATAGCAGAAACTTACACAACATTGTAAAGCAGCTACACTCTGATAAAAATTTAAAAATAAAGTCACACTGCAGATTACAGAAAATAAATAAATATTACAATAATTTGCTATAGGAAAAAAAAAATCTGGTCTCAGCAAGTTGCTCCCCTACTTAAGATCACTTACTGATTACTTGCTTCCCTGGCAGCTCAGTTGGTAACGAATCCGCCTACAATGCAGGAGACCCTGGTTGGATTCCTGGGTGGGGAAGATCCCCTGGGGAAGGGATAGGCTACCCACTCCAGTATTCTTGGGCTTTCCTGGTGGCTCAGGTGGTAAAGAATCTGCCTGCAACGCAGGAGATCTGGGTTCAGTCCCTGGGTTGGGAAGATTCCCCTGGAGGAGGGCATGGCAACCCACTCAAGTATTCTTGCCTGGAGAATCCCCATGGACTGTGTAGTCCACGGGGTCCAAAGAGTCAGACAGACTGATCAAGGAAGCACAGCACAGCAGCACTGAGTACTCAGCTAGCTCCAAAAGAAAGCCTTACCTCCTGAGCATGGCTCGGTTCCTGTTTGGGCTCCTGCCTTTTTTCCAGCTTTTTTCCCATCAGCCCTGCTGCAACCCTCCTCCTCCATGCACCAGCTCTACTGTACTATTGACACCTCTACATATAAGGCTCAGCGATCCCGAGCTTTCCCAGATGTGGGATTTTTAGTGCTAAAACCAGGACAGCCCCAGGCAAACAGGATCCTGGTCACCCTAGTTCTGTGTATCATCTTCCTCAATCCTGAATGCTCCCCCTTGTCTGTCCCGCCCCGTGTTTACTATCCAACGCCTCACCTCTGTTTCTGCTTGCACATCACTTCTGCAGCCCCCAGGGAGTGGTTTACTCGTCCTATCTAGGCGCTCTGGGGCTTCCCAGGAGGCATGGAACAGAAAGTGACAGTGTTAGTCGCTCAGTCGTGTCCTGACTCTTTTGTGACCCCATGGACTGCAGCCCACCAGGCTCCTCTGTCCATGGAAATCCCAGGCGAGAATACTGGTACCCATGCCCTCCTCCAGGAGATCTTCCTGACCTGGGGATAGAACCCAGGTCTCCCGCATTGTAGGTGAAATCTTTACCATCTGAGCAACCAACGGTGCTAGTGGTAAAGAACCCGCTGCCAATTCAGGAGACCCAAGGGATCCCTGGGTCTGGAAAAGGAAATGGCAACCCACTCCAGTAGTCTTGCCTGGAGAATCCCATGGATAGAGGAGTCTGGTGGGCTACAGTCCATGGGGTCTCGAAGAGCCGAACATGACCAAGTGACAGCACAAATGCTCAAGTTCTCCTGGCAGCAACCACTGTGTTCGAAGAGCTACTCTGTCTCTCTTCAAGTTATAAACTCATTAAACAATGAGGCTTTTTTTTTTTGTTTTCCTTTTACCTATAATCTCAGAGCCTAGCGGAGATTCTGGTGCACAGTAGGTGTGCAATGAAGTTTTCTTGATTTAATGACTATCAGTATCAAGGTATCAAGTGTCATCTATTTCATATCACTACGCAGGATGTTATGGACTGAATGTTTGGCTCCCCTCCAAAACTCATATGTTGAAGTCTTAACCCCCAGAGGGGCTGTATTCGGACGTGGGGCCTTTAAGGAAATGCATGAGTGTGTGCTAAGTCGCTCAGTCATCTCCAACTCTCTGCGACCCCATGGACTGCAGCCTGCCAGGCTCCTCTGTCCATGGGATTTTCCAGGCAAGAATAATGGAGTGGCTTGCCATTTCCTCCTCCAGGGGATCTTCTTGACCCAGGGATCAAGCCTGTGTCCCAATGCAGGGGGCCTGGGTTTGATCCGTGGTCAGCAAACTAGATCCTACATGTTGCAACTAAAGATCCCACATCCCACAACTAAGCCCTGGTGTGGTCAAATAAATTAAAAAAAAAATTCAAGTAACGCTAAATTCAACACTACACTTTTAAAACAGCACATGCAGATTGAGCCTATTCCTGTTACACTCACTCTATCTGTGTAGCTCTCTATCCATCCTTCTATCTGTATTTGTTATAATGGTGTTCACCAATTGTGGATATTTGTAGTATTTCTGTGACCATAAAATCAAGATGATTTGAACTTAGGGAAAAAAAGAAGAGACACCAAGAGATCGCTCTCTCTCCCCCTCCCTCCATCCCCTCGCTTTTTCCCCCTGCAAAGTCACCCAGGAAAGACCGTGTGAGCACACACTGAAAAGGCAACCCAAAGGGAGCTCTCAGCAGACATCCACCCTGTCAACACTGGGTCTCAGGCTTCCAGCCTCCAGAGTGGTGAGAAAACAAATTTCTGTTGTTGAAGCCACCAGCCTATGGTATTTTGTTATGGCACCCCCAGCGAGATAACACAGAGGACGTACCCAGTTCATATAACCATGCTGGGTGCGGTAACCATTGATGGGTGCGGTCACACAGGCACTCTCCTGAGGCAGAGAGCTGAGCTGCTTTCTATTCCGAAATAGTTCCAGTAATACTTCCCATCCTATTTTAAGAACATAAGTGTTCAACATGACAAGATTGACAAACCTATTTTTCTATCATTCTGCTTTACTTCTGCAAACAAGTATCTTAGAATAGTAACTTCTGGGACTGGAAATGGTTACATGAATACTTGGTTCAGTTTTGAATGTATGACTAATATTTTTTGCAGCTAAGTAGCATTTTCTGTCTTCTGATGACACTTTAAAGCCCATTTATGTTACCTGAGTATGCATAATTAATTCCTCCTTTGGAAATGGCTTTGTTTTCTCCACTGAGCTGGTGATTCTTCATCGTCCCACTCAAATTCCACTGCTCCCCTCCCACCCCTGGCCACATTTGTCAGCCTGTTCCCTGCCTCAAAGCCTGCCGTCTACAAGCTGTAGCCCCCAGGCTTCGCTGTTCTCAGTTCCTGTTTCTCAGCTCTTGACCAAGGGAAGCACTATCAGAGTGTGAAGGGAGGAGTGTGAAGGGTGCGGAGAGAGAGGGGTGGGTCTTCTCCCTCCCTCCCTGCCAGAGCCTGGTCTCCACCATGGGTGCCTTCCTCTGTCATACAGAACCCACGCTGGGCGGCCCCTCTCCTATGACCACAGCTCTGGATGGGTTCTAGGAATAGCACACCCTTTCTCTTTTGTTTCTCCAGGCCCAAGGATGATAGAGGCTTCTGCTGTCAATAGTTCCCAGTGGCTTCTCCATTCATCTTGATTCTTTTTACCTTGCCCACAGTGTGAGTTAAGGGTTGAGTTGTAACCCCTGCCCCCCATTCCTATATTGAAGTTCTAACCCCCAAGATCTCAGAATGTGACTGTCTTAGGACAGTGTCTTCAAAAAGGTAATTAAAGTTAAACAAAGTCATACTAATCCAACCTGACTTGTGTCCATATAATAAGAGGCCCAGGTGGCACTAGTGGTAAAGAACCCGCCCACCAATGCAGGAGACATCAGAGATGTGGGTTCGATCCTTGGGTCTGGAAGATCACCTTGGAGGAGGGCATGGCAACCCACTCAAGTATTCTTGCCTGGAGAATCCCATGGACAGAGGAGCCTAGCGGACTACAGTCCATGGGGTGGCAAAGAGTCGGCCACAACTGAGCAACTTAGCATATACACAGTGAGAAGATTAGGACATTGGCATGCAGAGAAGGAAGACAGTCTGTGGGGACACAGGGAGAAGGCAGCCGTCTGCAAGCCAAGGAGAGAGGCCTCAGAAGAAACCAACCCTGCCCATATCTTAATCTTGGACTTCCCAGCCTCCAGAAAATAAATGTCTGTTGTTTTTAAGCCACTCATCAATGGTGGTGGTGGTCTAGTCACTCAGTCGTGTCCAACTCTTTGTGACCCTGTGGGCTGTAGCCCACCAGGCTCCTCTGTCCATGGGATTTCCCAGGCAAGAATACTGGAGTGGGTTGCCATTTCCTTCTCCAGGGCATCTTCCCAACCCAGGGATCAAACCCAAGTCTCCTGCATTGCATGCTGTTTCTTTACCTCTGAAACATCAGGGAAGCCCACTTATCAATGGTACTTTTGTTACAGCAGCCTAAACGGACTAAGGCTTTGTTACAGCAGCCCCACCAAAACTGACACCACGGTCAATCGTCCCATCACTAAACTGCTTGTGGAGCCTTGGGGATGTGATGGTTATAACCTTCTCGGACCTTGTCTCACACAGCCAACTTCACCAAGGATCCTGTCATATGTCCCTTTATCCACTCCACAGTATCTATCATCACATTCCTAAGTTTATAAATATGTCAATGTTTGTGCGGTGAATACCTGTTCCTGAAATACTGCAGGACTCACTTTCACAATAAGGTTCCTAAGCCGTTTCTAAGCAAGGATCCACGTGACATCCAAGTCTCTGTGTAGAGCATCTTGTCGTTTTTGGAAAAATCTTTTCACATTTTTTCACATCAGCTGCTGCGGGAAGGCCTGGGGTGATGACTGAAGTCCAGAGAGCCTCTGGAGATGCCGTGTGAGAGGTTTTGTTGCTGCTTCAGTGGCTGGGAGGCCCAGTGGCTGGTGAGGAAGCCAAGCAAGGTGAGCTGGGACGTGTAGGGAGGCCCTGGGTTCTGCATTTAAGGAGCTCTAGGGAGAAAAAAGATACCGCTGGAGTGAGAGTTGTTAGAACAGCAGAAAAAGCTATCTAATTCAACTTATTTAAGGAATATAAAGGGCTTCCCTAGAGGCTCAGTGGTAAAGCATCCACCTGCCAAGCAGGAGATGTGGGTTTAATTCCTGGGTCGGGAAGATACCCAGGAGAAAGGAATGGCAACCCACTCCAGTGTTCTTGCCCGGAGAATTCCACGGACAGAAGAGCCTGGTGGACTACAGTCCACAGGGTTGCAAGAGTCGGACACACCTAGTTACTTAACCAACGACAAAGTAGTATAAAACAATTTTATAAAATCGTAGGACGGGATGGGATTTATTGAGACGTCCCAGTCTCACCACCTTCCCCCTCATGCAACCCCTCAAGCATTGAGTTACTCCTAATAAATACATTTCTTTGTATCCAAAGCACTTTCACAACCACATTTCATCTGAGCCTCAAGGAAATTGTGTGAGGTAGATAGGGAGGTATTAACGTCTCCATTTTACAAATAAATGAAATCGAAGAGCAGGTAGTTGAAATGCCAGCGTTCAAGGAGCTAAAAGGTGTTAGAGCTGGGCCTGGAGACTCGTGATCCTCAGACCAGGTGGGTATTGATAGAGTTCCCATCGTTTACCCTCCCTGCTAATCTGGGCATGCGCACTAAAGACTGCTGTCACACGTGGACATGCCATCCAAAACTCACAGCGAGGAAGGACTTCTCAACATCTGGCCGTGAGCAGAAAAGGCAGAGGAAGGGAGAGAGCAAGAGAAAGACATAATACAAGCTGATTTACAGGGAACAGGACGGGGCACATGCACCCTTATCTCAGCCCCAACTGGGCAGAGCAACACAGGAGAGCAAGCAGATGGACAGAGGCTGAGCCTCTCCGAACACGGTCCCCCTCCCAACTCCATATTCAGCTGGCAGGCCCCAGGAGTCAGGTCATCCGTTACCTCCCTCTAATGCTCTGATGGGTGTGTTTGCAACACACAGGGTTTCCATTAATCTGGGGAAAATGCTACTTTAGGCTTTCACTGAATCAGAAATTGCTGCAGCCATGACTGCTGTTTCCCGTGAACTGGGTCCCTCTTCCTCCACAGAGATGCCCCACACAGGCTGGTCTCGCCTGCACCCTCCACCTGCCATCTCTCTCTCTCTATTTTTTAAATTGGAGGATAATTGCCTTACAATGTTGTGGTGGTCTCTGCCATACATCCATGTTAATCAGTCATAATTATATATATATATATATCCCTACCCTCTGGAGCCTCCCTCCCCCTTCATCCCACCCTTCTAGGTCATCACAGAGCTCCAGGTTGGACTCCCTGTGCTATATAGCAGGCTCCCACAAGCTATGAGCATACATGGGACTTCCTTGGTGGTTCAAATGGTAAAGAATCTGCCTGCAATGCAGTAGACTCAGATTTGATCCCTGGGTTGGGAATATCTCCTGGAGAAGGGAATGGCAACCCACTTCAGTATTTTTGCCTGGGAAATCCCATGGACAGAGGAGTCTGACGGGCTGCAGTCCATGGGGTCTCAAAGAGTCAGACACGACTGAGTGACTTTGAGAGTGAGTGAGTGTATATATATCAATGCTACTTTCTCAACTTGTCCTAGCCTCTCCTTCCCCCGCCGTGTCCACAAGTCCATGCCCTGCATCTGGATCTCCATTTCTTCTCTGGAAATAGGTTCATCAGTACTGTTTTCCTAGATTCTGTATATATGCTGAGTCACTTTGGTCGTGACTTTGGCCATAAAGACCCCATGGGCTGTAGCCTGCCATAACGCATATCATACACGCGTTAATATACAATATTTGTTTTTCTCTTTCTGACTTACTCACCTGCTCTCTTTACTCCTTCTCTACATCTATCCTTGGAGGGCCACCTTCTCCAAGAAGCTTGAGTGTTTCAACCCTCAGGGATTTTTGTCTCGGCTACATTCCTGAAGCCATTATCATGCAGAACCCCAAACTCAGCACTGAACATATGCTCTTCAGGACTAGTTCTCTGATGAGATGTCAGCCCCTGGAGAATCAAGCTGGAACCCCACATCCTACTGAATCTCTGCTCCTGCTAGTAGATCCATGCATGTTAGCTGTGACTTTTCTGGGAAAGAGTAGGCAAAACTAGGGTTAAATACAGCCAGTCGTTGGAATCCAAGAGGAAAGGGGGAAGGAGTGGGAATTAATTGTCTTCCCGTGTTGGAAGTTTTCGGTGTTGTTTCAAGATCTGCGTACAGCCAGCATTTTCATGTTGCTCTAAGATTAGCACAAGGTAAGAGAACAAACAGAAGCCTTCCTTTGTGCTATTTTGGGAACAAGGAAAATAAAATAATACCTTCCAAATGGAGGAACAGCCTAGCTTTCTGTGACACAAGAATGGGCTCGTAACACCTCGGCTGTAACAGTTTCAAATGGAATCCTATTACAGTGCAGAGTGTATTTATCACTGTATTTGAGGAACGCTTTCTCCTAAGTCCCCGCAGGGGGAGATCCACAGGCCCAGGCAGGCTCCTATCAAGCTCTCCTTTTCCACCCTGGCAGGTCCCAGGGACTCCCCCGCCCCACCACCTCTCCTCTTGGTAATTGTCACCACCTCCCCAAGCTGTCAAGTTTCTCACTCCTTCCTGAGGGGCTCTGGAAGCTGGTCTCTTTATGCCCACCTGTTGGACTGCACCTCACAGGCCTACAAAGCCTGCATTTGCCCAGCTTCCAGACTGAAGAAAGCCTGGATTGGGCAACAGAGGGCTTCCCCGGCGGCTCAGCGGTGAAGAATCCACTAGCAATGCAGGAGACACAGGAGATGGGGGTTCGATCCCTGTGCCAGGAAGATCCCCTGGAGAAGGGAATGGCAAACCCACTCCAGTGTTTTTGACCAGAGAATCGCATGAACAGAGGAGCCTGCTGGGCTACAGCCCATAAGGTTGCAAAGAGTCAGAGATGACTGAAGTGACTTAGCATGCACACATGCATCAAGCAACAGAGACATCAGTGGTTTGACAGATGGGGAGCTTCTGTGTCTGAAGCAAAGTCCTGGAGCGACCCCCCACCCTGTGCAGCAGACACCTTCAGGACGTGGCAGCAGTCTTTGCTCCTGGTGGAGGGGGAGATTGCCAGTTACAGGGGAGTTGATGTCAGATGAGCTCATCAATTACCAGGGAAACCAACAGAAGGGCACACCCCTCACCGCCCCTTTGATAAGAACGATCACTAGCTAGCGCCCAAGGCAAGTATGTAGGAAGGCCAGAGTCAGTGTAAGTGAAGCAGGCACTGGTCAGGCAGGGGACGGACAGAGAGCAAGGGAACAGCCATCTTGAGTGGGCTAGTCAGCCACCACTCTTCCTGGTTGTCCCTGAAAAAAAGCTTGTAGACCCTCTTCATTTTAAGACTTTAATGCCCATCATGACAAGAGGAAAGACAAAATCTAAGGAGGAAAGACAAAATATGGGGAATTCTATGTGTGTGTGTGTGTGTGTCCAGTGGCTAAGTTGTGTCTGACTCTTTGCAACCTCACGGATTGTAGCCCGCCAGGCTCCTCTGTCCACGGAACTTTCCAGACAAGAATACTGGAGTGGGCTGTCATTTCCTCCTCCAGGGGATCTTCCCGACCCAGGGATCAAATCTGTATCTCCTGCCTGCATCTCCTGCATTGGTAGGTGGATTCTTTGCCACTTGAGCCACCTGGGAAGCCTGAGGAAATATACAAAGGGTATAAATCTGACAATCTTGAGTTTGGTCCAGAGCATCTGATGATCTGGTTGAAATAACTGCAAATTTCTTTTATGTCAACGTTGGGTGTTGTAAGCAGATAGGGGAGGGGGTCCCTGAAGAAATAGAACCAGGCATGATATCTTTGTCCAAGACATTTGGTCCAAGACATTTGTCCTATTTTGGTCCAAGACATTTTGTGATCTAAGCCTGGCCACAGTGCTTGCCCTTAAACAGGTCTCAGTAATTAATGATCTTAAGGGAGGAAAGGACTGCAGGAACGAAAGGAAAGCAGTCAAGAAACAATGGGTCTAGGACTCGTCTGGTGGTCCAGTCGCTAAGACTCCGAGCTCCCAATGCAAAGGGGCTGGGGTTCCATCCCTGGTCAGGGAACTAGATCCCGCATGCCACAACTAAGAGTTTGCACGCTCTAACTAAAGATCCTGCATGCTGTATGATGTGGCCATTAAAAAAGATTGGTCCACATTTAAAAATATATACCTTAAAAATTTTTTTAAATAGAGAAATAGAGGTGAGCAAGAAATAATTAACACAGCAACAGGCCTGTTTTTGTTCTTCATTTGTCTTTAGCTCTGGGGTGAAACCATCAGTTGTGGGGGAAATGCTAAGCAGAAGATACTAGCCAGGGTTTTGAAATTTTAGTCCAAGATTATGTGATGGCACCATTCAGCCTCCCAAGTAGGTGACATAAAGTCGCGGTGTGCTGCCAAATGTGCACAGGACATAGAATTCCTATGGTTGTTTGTTAGTAGAGGCTATGAATTTACATTTCAAAGCATCCATGTCTGAGAAAATTGGCTTCTAATGTAGTTTGCTGTAAAAAGCCAAACTATCTAGTACAAAGGGTTATACACATGCACATACATATATATTTTTCAAAGATTTGTTTGATGTGGACCATTTTTAAAGTTGTTTATTGAATTTGTAACAATATCGCTTCCGTTTTTTGTTTTTGTTTTTGAGCAGTGAGGCATGTGGGATCTTGGTACCCCCATCAGGGATTGAACCTGCAGCCCCTGCATTGGAAGGCACAGTCTTAACCACGGCACCACCAGGGAAGTCCCTTTTGTTTAACTCTTAAGTAAAAACAAGAAGCCATTTGGCCCCACTCTAAATATTCAGGGAAAGAGAAGCAAGGAGAATTACTCCTGTTGGAAATGCCACGTTAATTTATTATGCATAGCATGATCAAACAAGAGGCCACAAGACAGAACAAGCAGACTATGCTCTTTCAGAGGCAAAGGAGAAATGCAAAGATGCTAAGTTGTGGTCCTCCCTGAGAATTAATTTTGCCCCCAGGATTCTTAGCAATTAGGTCTTTTCATCTTGGAGGTATCAGAGGCAGAGGAGGGCGCACAGCACCAAATCCATGGCACAGAGTTCAACACACAGTATTCTACCTGGGGGCGTGGAATCAAAAACCCAGCACTGAGAAGGAGTCATGCACAGACACAAGATTTATGGAGGCCGTGCAGGGAAAGAAAATATATCCGCTCTGGATGCAACCATTTTTCACACAGCAGAAACTGTGAGAGAGAAGACAAAGGAGAAAGACAAAGAAAAGTGGGGAGGGCCTGTCCCTGGTGGTCCAGTGGTTAAGAATCTGCCTTCCAATGCAGGGGACGAGGGTTTGATCCCTGGTGGGGGCACTAAGAGCCCACAAGCCACAGGGCAATTAAGTTTGCAAGTCACAACTACTGAGCCCAGGAGTCACATCTAGAGAAGCCCGCGCCCCACAATGAAAGATCCCACATGCTGCAATTAAGACCCACCACAGCCAAAAAATAATCAATTAAACATATTTACAAAAAGAAAAGTGGGGGAAAGTAAAGGTAAAATTGAGAAAGAGAAGGTTGGAGCCTCATCCTGGCCACCTGGCTGACCCCTTGTCAGCAACTCAGCAGCCACTCAGCATCAGCACTCTCTCAGCATCCCTGCTGTCTCCATGGTGATCTGATGTGATTCTGATGGATGTGACTAGTTCATGAACGCTTCCTGGAGCTGGGCCTTGTTGTTGCTAACTCCATTTTCCAGATGAGAAAACAGTGCTTCTGAGATTGTCAACAACTTGTCCCAAATCACTGAGTTGCTGAAACTGTGGGATCAGGCACTGAACCTAGGCTGTTTCAGGCCAAAGCGTGTGCTCTTGGTCAGCAAAGTGAAAAATAAGAAGGTGTTTAATGGAGGAGAACGTGAACATGTATTGAGTACTTAATATATACCTGGCGTGTGATCCTCACAACAGTCCTGCAAGGGAGGTATCTTTATTCCTGTTTTATAGATGAAGAAATTGAGGCTCAGTGCTCACTTCAGCAGCACATATACCTCAACTGGAATCATACAAAGAAGATTGCATGGCCCCTGCTCAAGGATGACATGCAAACTGGTGGAGCATTTCATGTTTTTACGACAGAAACCATCACAACACTGTAGGGCGATTTTCCTCCAATTAAAAAATAAAGTTTAAAAAGTATGAATAAAACAGGGAAAATTGTTTAAAAATTGTGGCTCAGAGAGGTTAAGTAACTTATCTAAAGTTGCAGTGCTTAGTAAAAAAGCCCCAGTCTGGGGCATGTCACCCCTTCTCAGTGTCTATGCTGAGAGTTTTGTATTTTCTCTCTGAAATAAATCCTGTTTGCTTGCTACCATAAAAAATAAAAAATAAAAAAAAAAGCCAGGTCTCTCAGACTGCAAAGCCCATATTCCATTAAAAAAAAAATACATTGTTGTTTTGCTCCTAAATTTTATTTATTTATTTGGCTGCTTCACGTCTTCACTGTGGCATGTGGAATCTAGTTCCCTGACCAGGGATCAAACCCAGGCCCCCTACATTGGGACTAGTGTCTTAGCCACCGGACCACCAGGGAAGTCCCCCATATTCTTTCTTCCAAATGGAATTCTCAGGAATTTCATGGATTGAACTACGTAATTAAAAATCTCTCCTTTAGATATTTTTAGCTCTGCACATCCAAACCAAACACCTATCTGACAGATATGTCAGAATTTGAAAGAAGTCTATTGAAGATTGCTTGCAAGAAAACCACTGTATAAACTATGTTTTATAAATTCTTCTGTTTTAATTAATCAGGTTTTCTAAAGTTTGAAGGAAAAAAAAAAAGGAGACAGAGACCAGTTTTTAATGATTAAGAATTAAGATTCATGAATACACTGGATTCTTTTTTGGTATTAGGGGAAAGCAGAGAGTAAATGTGGTGGGAAACTATGAGGGTCCAGAGATTCAGACTTTAGCCTGGAAGAGACATTAAAGAGGTATTTTAGGGACTTCCCTGGTGGTCCAGTGGCTAAGACTCTGTGCCCCAATGCAGTGGGTGTGGGTTCAATCCCTGGTCAGGGAACTAGATCCCACACGCTACAAGGAAGATTGAAGATCCTATGTGCTGCAACTAAGACTTGGTGCAGTGAAATAAATACTTAATAAATAAGATAAATATTTAAAATAAACCTGTTATTAAAAAAAAAAGATGCAATTTTAACTTATTTTAGAAATAGCTTGAGTGTCTGCCAGTCAACAGCAGAGCTAAGGCCAGAACCTGGGGTTTCCCAATGCTTAAACCATTGTTCTTTCTTAGATGTGAACCATGAATTGCTTTAGAGAATACTCCTTTCTCCTCCTCTCTTAATCCAGATAGGGGGGGAAAAAAGTGAGAAAGCTTAAAGACTATTAAAAAACAATCAGGACATTAAGAATCAAGTTATCCTGGAAGGAGGTCAAGATGGTAACCACAGAGGCTGGAGTTAAGGGGAGGAGCACCAGGCAAGATAAGGTCTTATCTAAAGCAATTAGAGTAAGCAGGCAATTAGAAGCTTTTGTTACTTGTATTTAGCTGAACACTGTGAACAGAAAGCTTTTTGAAATCCTTGGCTAAATCAAAACCTGGAAAGTGAGGACTTCTAACCTTCAAGAAAAAAAGTTGAGTATGAGACAAAAAGGTATTTGTTTTTATACTTAACTTGGTAGGAAAAAAAGAAAAACAAAAAACAGACAAAAAACAAGATGTCAGCTCAGCTGGGTCCCAATTCCAGCCCTGGGAAGCCCAAAGCCCACCCCTCTTGGTTTTATTTTTAAGGATAGCATTTTTTCCCCCCTCCTTGGCCAAGCTCAGTGTGTGGGATCTTAGTTCCCTTACCAAGGATTAAACCTTCACCCCTTGGAAGCGTGAAGTCTTAACCATTGGACTGCCAGGGAAGTCCCGCCCTCCCCACCTTGGTTTTTGTAAATAGTCCTGAAGGGCTTTCTTGGTTTCTAGTCTACTGAGATCTTGCTTCCATGTGTAAATTGAGTATAATTTTCTAAAGAGATGGAAAGCAGGCTTTTTACATCCCAGTAATAGGGAACAAATTTGATTGGGAATGGCTGGGTTACCATCTAACACTTTCATTTTCCCCTGCCCGGGCTTAGCTTCCCTCCATCCGGCTGGCTTTTCTTTCCTGGTCTTATTTCTTTCCTCTCCGCCCTCTGCCCCCACTCCCCTCTAATCTCCAGCCTGGCAGGTTTTCCCTCTCCTGGAGTCCAGGTGCTTGTAGCATTTGCTCCTTAGTGGCTTTCCCCTAAGGAGACAGCTCCCTCCTTCTTCTTCCCAAAAAGGAATCATGGGGCCAGCTGTTAAGATTTTTTTAAAGTATTTTTTTCATGTGTTTACTCAAGATGGGAAAATCTCTGAAGTTTAAGGTGGCACCTGGCTGTCCCATGGTGCTTATATTTTTTCATGGCTTTGTTCTGTCTGGAATTTTATTATAACTAATGATGGGACTTCCTTAATGGTCCAATGGTTAAGATTCTGGGCGTCCAATACAAGGGGTCAGAGGTTCAATCCCTGGTCAGGGAATTAAGATCCCATGTGCCACATGGTGTGGCCAAAAAGCAAAACAAACAAACAACCACCACAACAAAAAACTAATGGTAATGAACATACCTTGATGTTTATATAATTTTAATAAATCACCTTCAAAATGATAAAGCATCAGTGATCAAATAGACAGAGAGTTGCTCAGTCGTGTCCAACTCTTTGGGACCCCACAGACTGTAGCCCGCCAGGCTCCTCTGTCCATAGGATTTTCCCAGGCAAGAATATTGGAGTGGGTTGTCATTTCGTCTCCCAGGGGAATCTTCCCAACCCAGGGATCAAACCCATGTCTCCAGTATTGGCAGGTGGATTCTTTACCACTGAGCCACATGGGAAGCCTAGCTTCTATCAAAGATTCACACCAAAAGGTGGTTCAGTGAAGCAGCTATGATGAGGCAGTGCTAGAATTAAAAGGGGAATCAGGTACCCTTGAAACTCAAACCTAATAATAGTAGAAAACATCACCAACTCACAGCAATACACACAGATTTGAAACTGTTTCCTTGAGAATGTTTCTGTTTAGAGGGAGGACTCTAATAACTCATTCTAAGTAATGACAGGCAAACAGTGACGATGCCTCAGTGACCTGATAGCCGTGCCCTGGAGAGAGAGCCGAGAGAGGGGTCCCCAACCTCCGGGATCTAATACCTGATGATCTGAGGTGCAGCTGATGTAATAATAATAAAAATAAAGTGAACAATAAATGTAATGCACTTGAATCATCCTGAAACCATGCCCCCTTCCCCAATTCATGGAAAAAATTCTCTTTCATGAAACATGGTCCCTGGTGCCAAAAAGTTTGGGGATATTCAAAGGAATGTTCTTTGTCCTTCACACCCACGCTGTTTGTCTTCTAACCGCCCCATCTCACAAAGCTTTAACCTCTCCTAGCGTCACATGCCTCTTCCCACTTTGAGGGGCAGGGTGCACGCCAGTGCTCAGGCCTCAGGTCCTCCCTGGGCACTGGTGATCTGTCCTCCTCATCCTGGCTTTGTAAGGCTTTCCCCTAAGTTTTTCCGGCTCCCCTGTTTCTCTAGTTCCTCCTGAATCTTCCTAGATAAACCTGTCTAAATGATGCAAGAACTTTCTATCTAATGAATCTGTGATTTTCTCCACTTTAATCACACCTGGGCTGTGTCTACCACACTCTCTCCACAGCTGCACTTGTCGTTTCTGTTTCGTTTTCAGCTTTCTATTTTACACTAGAGTACAGCCGATTCACAATGTTGTGATGGCTTCAGGTGGACAGCAAAGGGACTCAGACATACGTATTCATGTGTCCATTCTCCCCCAAACCCCTCTCCCATCCAGGCTGCCACATAACATTAAGCAGAGTTCCCTGTGCTGTACAGTAGGTCCTTCATTATCCATTTTATTGTCAGATTTTATTTACTCCTTACTTTCTTTATGTCTCCTAAATGAATTTCCTCAAAACCCAGTTCCTCTCGTCTCAGGCCCCATAGCTAGTATTTCATTTTCACAATCACCTTGCCTCATGTAGGAGGTTGCCCCTTTCCTCCGAGGGAGGTACGTGGTGGGCGGTGGCGGAAACTGGCGCAGTGGAGGGAGGGGGCCTTAGCTACCCACAGTCTGCGGCCTGAACAGCCACAAGGCTCCCCCAGTGGCAGAGTGGTACAGACTCTGCCTGCCAAGGCAGGAGATGCAGCAGACTCAGGTTGGATCCCTGGGTCTGAAAGATCTCCTGGAGTAGGAAATGGCAACCCACTGCAGTATTCTTGTCTGGAAAATTCCATGGAAAGGAGGAGCCTGGCAGATTACAGTTCATGGGGTCGCAAAGAGTCAGACAAGACTGAGCATGCATGCACATCACAGACACCAATGTGGAGTCAAACACTTTTAGAGGGTTTAATTATGTCGTAATGCTCCCTATCATAATTAAGCAGAAATAGTGATTTTAATTAGCACATTTACAGAAACCACACAAGTATGCTTCCCTGGTGGCTCAGATTTTAAAGAACACACCTGCAATGCAGGAGACCCAGGTTCGATCCCTGGATGGGGAAGATCCCCTGGAGGAGGAAATGGCAACCCACTCTAGTATTCTTGCCTGGAGAATTCCATGGACAGATAAGCCTGGCAGGCTATAGTCCATGGGGCTGCAAAGAGTCAGACATGACTGAGCAAATAACACACACAAGTAGGTCCATATAATCGCACACTTCACCTACTCGTAGCTTAATGGTGTTCCATCCTTGTTTACTTTGCCCTGGTTTCCCTTTCAGCTTGAATGAGCACAACTTTTGAAGTCTTTAATTTATGACTATTTTAACTTAAGCAAGCCGTGCTAGAGGGTGACAGATGGTGAATGTCAAAAACCCAGAGGGAGGGTTTCTGTTTAGCCTTTGATTTTTGTTTTGTTTTTTAAGCCAGAGAAATGTCCGACTGTGCTCATAGTTTGTAAGCATACGTCACCAACTTTCACCTTCCTGCAAATTCCCTGTTCTCCTCCAGATTTCTCTTCTACTTCTGGCTGAGGAGGGGCCGGCAACTAGGCGGCCGCATGCCTGAGTGGCTCGGGTGATAAACTTCATAGTTATTTTTCCCAATTAATGGTTTTCACTGACAATTTTACTGCTCTATTTTAAGCTTCCTCATTCCCTTGGGCCTCCGTACATATGTCTGTGATAAGTCTCATCCCGTCCAACCAGATTGTCTCCTCAGAATATAGACTAACCTATTCCAAAAAGCTCATCTCTCTCTCTCTCTTTTTGGAACATAACACTTGAAAATGCATTGAAACATAAAGTAATTAAGCTTTAAAGGAGAGCTATAAAAGTGATTTATTCATGAGTACACACTTACCCTTCTCCCAACTGACACCCATTTGATATTAATTTTCCTTTAGTGTGTATCTGCAGCCTTTTTCTAAATCTTTACTACTAATGGAAACTTTTTATTCCACCCTTATTCCCTTCTACTTGGCTCCAAAGACTCTCATATGTGCTGAAAGGGATCCACTGGGGGTACAGAACCACAATTTGGGAAATTCTGCTCTGAAATAATAATGCTCCCTAGTCACAACCACTGACTTTTATTAGGTTGTCAATTAGCTATTTTTTAATTAGGGGAAGAAATGTTCTTAATTCATTTTTTTCCCTGAAGCTATTTAGAATGCACTTTTCTCATCATGTTCCACTGCTGGCAGAACAGCTGTGGAACACGTATCGGGCTGGCCAAAACATTTGGGTTTCTCCATAAGATGTTAGGGAAAAACCAGAATGAAGTTTTTGGCCAACTCAATATCTTTTTCTTGGGCTTGCCAGGTGGTGCGAGTGGTAAAGAATTCTCCTGCCAATGCAGGAGATGCAAGAGAAGGTGGGCTTGATCCCTGGGTCAGGAAGATCCCCTGGAATAGAAAAAGGCAATCCCTTCCAGTATTCTAGCCTGGAGAATTCTGTGGACAGAGGAGCCTGGTGGGCTACAGTCCATGGGACCGCAGAGAGTTAGACACAACTGAGCGACTGAGCACAGCACAATACCTTTTTCTTAGGTCAGTGGAACTTACATTCTACAGATAAGTAATTTCTACAGAGAAATTTCTATAGGCTCCCCTCTCTGACCCCAAAGGACTCACAGAAAAAGAAAGAAATAATGATAATAATACTTCCTTTAAATTGTATAGTTTTCAAAGCAGATTCACACACATCAATCCATCCAAGCTTTTAAAAAAACCGAGGCTCAGAGAGATTAAATAAAGGGCATCTTCAAGGTCACACAGCTAGCCAGTCAGTGTCAGAGACCAGAATTTAAACCATTACTTGATGATTCCCATTAAAAAAAGAAATCAATCTCAAGAATAGGACTATAGAGATCCAGCGTTTTTCATTAACATTGCGGGGGTGGGGATGTTTTGTAAGCAATACTTACCAGCGACTGTGCTTTTCTTAGTTTAGATCTGTCCTGTGATTTATTTTTCTTATCACGTGACTGTCGGTTGAAAGCTGGGGTCATTTCATGTCTTTTCCTTCTTCTGTTAATTGGAGAGCATTGGGAAAATTATAAATACCATTTTAAAGCTTTGGTGGTTGGCACAGCTGTTTGTCTATTTGATTTTGTTGTTCCTGTGGTTTAAAAGATTATCTTCACTCAGCTGGAAACAAGCCAAGTGTCTATCAATAGAGAAGGGGTTGAATAAACTCTGACACATCCACACAATGGAGGACTGTGGGCTGTAAAAAGGAGGCCAGAGTATTTCTTTATTTACCTGTGGAGTGAGCTCCTGGATATATTGTTACAGGAAGAAAGAAGTGGGATAAAGTGGTATGTATTGTGTGACACCATTTCTTTCAGAAAGGGGTACATGTGTCTGTATTTGTTTATATTTTTTTCATCCGCCCCACTCCCCTCCTTTATGATTTTTTAAATGTAAGGACATTTTAAAAAATAGTTACCTATCCGTAGGATTCCCCTGTGATCCAATTAGGAACACGAAACAGTATTGGAGACTTCTCCAGATACACTTTGTTTTGTATATTTGACTTTGGAACCATCTCAAAATTATGAAATAAAAGAAAAAAATTCCAAAAATCTAAAAACAGCTGATGGTGTTACCCCACACAAAGGAATAACTTCATGGGACTTTAACACAGTCATTTGTCTGAATAGCCTTAGTAGAACATATCCTAAGGACAAAAACACAGGCAAAGACATCTTAAACTGTTTTCAGTAATCTTATTGTTTGTATTAACATTAATATTTGTTTTTTAAAATGCTTGCATATAATAGGATAAGGTATAGATCCACATTATTACTATTATGAGTATATACCCTCAGGCTAAAGGCAAAATGAACCAGAAACAAACATTGAATTCTAGTTAGCAAATTTGTTTTGACAATGATATGAGTTAGCAATTCAGAAATTACTTCCAGAATTTGTTAAGTAAATATATTCTCTATGTGTATACTTCATATAATATATTTTTTATACAAAATTATGCTGTACTGTGATTAGTCGCTCAGTTGTGTCCAACTCTTTGTGACTCCATGGACTGTAGCCCGCCAGGCTCCTCTGTCCATGGGGATTCTCCAGGCAAGAATATTGGAGTGGGTTATCATGCCCTCCTCCAGGGAATCTTCTCAACCCAGGGATGGAACTCAGGTCTCCCACACTGTAGGTGGGTTCTGAGCCACCAGGGAAGCCCATACAAAATTATGTATGTACATATATAATCATAACCATATATATAATATAATCATATATAATATACATAATATAATCATATATATCATATATAATCATATAATATATATAATCAAATATATATATGTATATCAATGTCACAGAAGGGAGGCGCAAATACGGAAAAGGAAAAGACTATAATGAACCCTATGGTGCTGGATTGGAATTTGAGGTATTAAAAGAAGCTGTAACGAAAGCATTACAGCTACAAAATGCAAACAAATCCTAAAGAAAAGGTCAAATTTACCAATAAAGGTTCATTTACTTTCAATCACTTTTTGCTTCTTGGGGCTTCCCTGGTGGCTCAGCAGTAAAGAATTCACCTGCAATGCAGCAGATGCAGTTTTAATCCCTGGGTTGGGAAGATCCCCTGGAGAAGAGAATGGCAACCTACTCCAGTATTCTTGCCTGGAGAGTCCCCATAGACAGAGGAGCCTGGTGGGCTACAGTCCATGGGGTTGCACAGAGTCTGACATGACTCAGTGACTAAACCACCACCACCAGTGAAAAGTATTTGTATTTCACAGTAGCTTCTGTTTTCATCTTTTCATAGACCAAAGAGCCAGTAAATTGTTTCTAAAAGGAAAGAGATGGAGAAGGGCACAGTTCTTACCCTTGCCAGCTGTGTTCAATGGGGTCACAGTTGTCCAGGTAATTGAAGCGAATGATATCAGTTGGATGCTTGTCAGAAGACCTCCAAGGTGGGAGTTCTTTCTCCCCTGGGTGGGTCTTCTTTCTTAAAGAGGAAGAGGATCGGAAAGCGGATGAAGGAGACAGCTTTCCCTCTGGAGAACTGCTTCTAATGGGTTGAACATCCGCGATCACAAACCCATTCTTTGGAGGTGTCTAGAAGGAGAAAATAATTTCTGTTCTCAAAACACTGTAATAAAAACAAAAATAAAACAAAGAACATGGACTTCCCTGGAGGTCTAGTGATTAAGAATCTGCCTGCCAACGCAGGGGACACTGGTTCAATCCCTGGTCCAAGAAGATTCCACCTGCCCGTGTGCCACAACCACTGAGCCAGAGCTCTAGAGTCTGTGCTCTGCAACAAGAGAAGCCATCGCAATAAGAATCCTGAGCATGGAAGGTAGAGAATAGCCCCTGCTCTCTGCAACTAGTGAATGCCCAAGGGCAGTAATGAAGACCCTTTGCAACCAAAAATGAATAAATAAATAAATGCTTTAAGAAAATCAGCATTATCATAATCACCATGATGGCATTGATAATGGTAGCAATGATTACAGAAGCACCAACCCAGAGGTACTTGTATGTGCCAGGCACTGTCTCAGGAAGTATTCCTGCATATTATTATTTTTTGAGGGGGGCGGGTTATACAGTGAGGCATGCGGGATCTTAGTTCCCACTACCAGGGATCGAACCTGCACCCCTTACGTTGGAAGCACAGAGTCTTAACCACTGGACCACCAGGAAATTCCTGTTCCTACATTACTTTATTTAACCTTCATAATAACTTTAAAAGGTAATCATAACTACTTTCATTTTACAGAAGAGAAAACTGAAGGTAGGATAAACTGATTAATTTTTCCACTACTACTATTAAGACAAAAGTAGTAAGATACAGGTTCAGAATTTGAATCCAGGACTCTCCAGCTTCAAGCCCACACAATGAACTTCTCTATCCTGTATTGACACCTCTCCTACCATATCATTATACAGTTATTCCACAACTGCAGTTAATTTGTTCATAAACATATACATTCTTAAAAACAGTACCCTGTCCTACCTATCTAAAACACAGAGACAATTTCCATTATGCAGGGGTAAACTATAGATTTTATCAATTATCAAAACTTTAGCCATTTCCAAAGAATTGGGAAATGAAGGTCTATTTTTTTTGAAAGTCTATTTTTTAATTGCCCAAAATGAAAGTCTCTTTTTTGTGTGTATAAAATTCATAAGGGTTTTTATGCGGTTGCAGCCTAAGGGAAGAGGTATTGCTATATTAAGAAGCCATTAAAGCCTTAATTTTTGTTCTTTAAGAGATTAGGGAAGCTTTGCTCAGTAAATTGGTTTGCTTAAATTGTTTGTGAAAATTTAAAAATTCCCCAAGTTCCTGCAAGCAGAATCAGTTAGTTTCTTACCCTTGTTTCAACTGCTCTTTGTACATATTTCTATTACAGGATAGTACTTCGTATTCAATGTGGTAACTATCGGTCTGTGTCCTTGGCCATAGACTGCTGCAAAGTCGCTTCAGTTGTGTCTGACTCTGTGCGACCCCATAGACGGCAGCCCACCAGCTCCCCTGTCCCTGGGATTCTCCAGGCAAGAACACTGGAGTGTGCTGCCGTTTCCTTCTCCATAGACTAGGCTCCCAGAAAGTGGGGTTAAGACCATTGTAGTCTTAGCACCTGGCACATAACAGTATTTAATAACTATTTACTGATTTAGTGAGTGGTTGTAAGTAGTAAAAAGTAGAGTAAAAATTTTACTTTTATATAATTGATGGCTCATTACTAGATTAGTATTTAAAGTCTTATGCGAATCCTGGAGGAGGGCATGGCAACCCACTCCAGTATTCTTGCCTGGAGAATCCCCATGGACAGAGGAGCCTGGTGGGCTACAGTCCATGGGGTTGAAAAGAGTCAGACACGACTGAGCAACTAAGCACAGCACAGGGCGGATCCAACTTAAAATGGACATTCAAGGAATTCCCTGGTGGTCCAGTGGTTAGGATTCTACACTTTCACTACCGAGAGCAGGAGTTCAATCCCTGGTCAGGGAACTAAGATCCCAAGTCACAATCTACAAGGTGGCCAAAAAATAAAAAAAATAAGATGGACATTCATTTCATTTTTCTGAGTTTAAGAATGAAATCAATTTTTGCTGGAAGAGGTCTTGTTTAACACCACTGGTAATAAAGAATACATGATAATAAAAAAGCAGTTTCAGGGGATAAAATTTAGGCATGAATGCTAGTAACTATATATATAAATAAACATCATTAATTTTGAAAAGTACAAAATATTGACCAATTAACAAAATAGATAATAATGAACACTGATGACTTTTCTGTTAAGTAAACAAAAAATTTGTTCCCTTTACTCAAAGCCTTTTGAGACTTTTTAAAATCGCAAATGTTGAAAAAATTTTAAATGCTTTTGTTTGCATATATTGAAATGACCATATATCTTTTCTCTTTCATTCTGTGAATTACATGGACTGATTTTTGAATATTATGCCAACCTTACTCTCTTTGGATACATCCCACTTGGTCATCATACATTATTCTTTTTTTTATATATTACTGGGTTTAATTTGCCAATTTTTTCTTTGATAGAAAAACTGAAATTTACTATAACAAAGTACTCCCTAAAGAAATTAAATACTAAGCAACAATTTGTCAATTTTCTTATATCAGAACTATTCATTATTTTAAAATATGTGTGTGTTAGTTGCTCAGTCATGTCGGACTCTTTATAATCCTATGGACTGTAGCCCACCAGGCTCCTCCAACCATGGAGATTCTCCAGGCAAGAATACTGGAATGGGTTGCCATTCTCTTCTCCAGGGGATCTTCCCGACCCAGGGCTCAAACCTGCACCTCCTGCATTGCAGGTGGATTCCTTACTATCTGAGCCACCAGGGAAGTGCATAAATAGTTTCTGGAAAAAGAGTTATTGTTGAAGACCAAGTATTAAAATCAGTATTACATACAATACTCAAAACCTTTTTTCTTTCTTTTTTTATTTTTATTTTTTTAAATTTTATTTTTAAACTTTACAATATTGTATTGGTTTTGCCAAATATCGAAATGAATCCACCACAGGTATACATGTGTTCCCCATCCTGAACCCTCCTCCCTCCTCCCTCCCCATTCAAAACCTTTTTTCATTCTACAACCTGGTTAATCACTTTTCTCTCCTCTGCCCCAGAACAGCCCAAGCTTCAGCTATGAAGCCTTTCCCTGCCTATGAGTGACTTTGAATGAGAGTTAAGGAAAGCCTTGTGATAAAAGGAGTCATAACTATTATAATTTTTAAAATAACTCCTCCACCACTGCACTGAAAATTTTTCTTTTTAAAAGAAATTCTCATGAAGAACAGCCATCATTGAAATCAGAAAGGCTGCTTTTATCATTGTAATTATAACAGTATTAATTATGCAGTTTATTACTATATTAAATGTAGAGGGTTTCTACTTCAAGTAAACACAATAACAGGAAACGTAAATGAGCATATTAAGAACCAACTATTCGTATTTCAAAAGGATTCTTCAATTCAAAAAGGACTCACTGCAGCTTTTCTATAAAAAAAAATCCCTGTGGTTTTAAAAATAATTAAAAAATTTTAATTTACACATAATTTTCAGGAACTCTTCTATTATACAAAACGATGCACAACTCTGCATGTATATAGATCATGCCATAAAGAAAAAGCTCATAAAAATTTCCCATAAGTTATGTAATTAACTGTGACTATAAGAATGAACATAAACATTGGTTATAATGCATAGAAACCCATTAGAAAAATTTATGCTCATATTATTTACTGTTTATGATTCTATGTAAGGACTTTACATTGCTAGTTTCTAAAGTAAAAAGAATTTTAATATGCCCATTATGCCCTTTCCTAATTACTAATTTATTGCAAAACTTTTCTTTATAAGTGATAGAAACATAAACTTCAGTTTGCCTGGTAGAATCACAGAAAACTTGAATTGGTTAAGTAAAATTTGATGACCCATAGGTAATAAATACTGCACATTACCCACAGAATGTGCAGAATTGTGTCAGAATTGTGTTCTGTAGGCATTAGAGACACAGAAATCCAGGAATCCAGAGAGAATGAGGAGCTCCAAGTCCTAACCTAGGTGGAACTGTGGTTTGTGTCAGATGACTTTCAACTAACATGGATATCTTGAAAAGAGCTGTTGAGTTCTTAGAACAAGGGAATTTTGTAGTCATGGTATATTTCTTTTGAACCAAAGGCCTTCCCCAACTTAGTTCCAGAATTCCTAAGTAGCTGATGTTAGTAATTCTGTTGCTTCTTTTCCCAAATTTACCTTGGGCTTGGTAACATGGAGTTCTTTGACCATTTGAATATAATGCTTCTTCCATACACCCTGCTCATAGGGGGTTGGGGAGAAATTGATGTACCAGTTAAACCGTAAACATTTTAGCATCCAGAGCTGATCCAGTTCAGTTAAGTTCTTCCAATGCCAGCTCACCTGGAAAAACAATGTGAAAAAACTATTCAGTTTACATGTCCACTTTCTCTAGGTTTTGAGCTGTCACCCTGGTACTGAGAGAACTTCTTTTTTTTTTTTTCTGGAGTGGGTTGCCGTGACCTCCTCCAGGGGGATCTTCCTGACCCAGGGATCGAACCCACTTCTCTGTGTTTCCTGCATTGCAGGCGGGTTCTTTACCGCTGAGCCACTGGGGAAGCCCATGAATGAATCAGAGCAAACATAATTTTAACTAGATAAACCAGGCCTGGAATTCACAACTAGTTTCTTTTTCGTCCTTTTCCTCCAAATCACAGCTAAGTTACCTCCTACCTGAAGTGCTTCCTAACCAGGCAGGAGGATTTTTTTTTTAATTTTTATTTATTTAATAGGAGGATAATTACAACATTATGATGGTTTTGCCATACAGTGGCATAGGTATACATGTGTCCCCTCTACCTGAACACCACTTCCACCTCCCTCCCCATCCCATCCCTCCAGCTTCTCACAGAGCACTGTACCGCTTTTTCTTTTTTTTAAATGTTAATTCAGACAGAATCCAAGTCAACTAATATTTATCGAGCACCTATTAACCATCCTCATCACAACCTGAAGGGCAGTATAATTAATATTGTCCCCTTGCAAATGAGGAAACTAAGCTTCAGATAAGACTCTGGAACTTTCTAAAGATCTCTGGAAGTCTGCATATGAAAGTTATATGAAGGCTACAGAAACTCCGGTTGGTACATTGCTTATTTTTTTCATGATATTCTTCTGTTTTCCCTCCATTCTTATGATTTAACTAAATATAAATTTTATAAAGGGAACACGATGACTAATACTATATTGGTGTGTCCTAAATAGCCTTTAAGATTCAATAGCGCATTAAGTATTTATCCTGGGGACTTCCCTGGTGGTCTAGTGGCTAAGATTCTATGCTTTCAGTGCAGGGGGCCAGGGTTTGATCCCTGGTTAGGGAACTGGATCCCACGTGCTGCAACTGACACCTGGTGCAGCCAAATAAATAATTTTTTTTTAAGTATTCAGTACATTCCATTTTCATAGCATTATGGTCAATCCTATACATCCAGCAAACAGTGGAGGTGACCCTATTATGTGTAGTCGTGTTTAAAATAATTTATTCCAGGTTTTAAATAAGTCTTAGTAGAAACTAGAGTCAAGTCCATATATAAAGTTGAGACTAGGCATTCCATGTCTCTTATCAGGAATTGCAGAGATGATAGCTAATCTTCACATTCATTTCATCCTTGGAAACTGGCCTCTTTTTCAAGGTTAACTCAATAATAAATAATGTTTCAGGGCCCCCAAAAGGAGCAGAACACTCTGTAATGGAACTTGCTACCCATCCATCTGTTTATCTGTCTCTCTTCCTCCCTCCTTCCATCCATTGTGTATGGAGTTCTGATTATATCCAGGTTTATTTTATGGGCTGAAGATAAGACATGTAGGGGAGAGGGAAGCAGAAGCGGGCACAATCAGGAGAAATAGTAGGTTCAGGATCTAGATGGAGGAAAAGGCTTAGAGGATCTGATACAACACTGCAGGCAGAAACGGAGATCACAACCACTTTATGCAACCCAGAATGAAACTACACTGCCCTTAATCCTCATATGGGTAGTTAATTCAATCAAGATGTGGAGTTTGGGAGGGAGGGGATGGGGAGAAAGTTTTTCTTAATTCTCACCCTTTTTCTCTTTTGACTTAGATCTGGTTTAGACCTGGGTAGTTAAGTTGGGGTTTCCCCTCTGCACTGGAGGTAGATAAGTTTTTGCTTTGTTTTTGATTTTTGCTGCTTTTTTTTTTGTTTAAAACTAAACAGGAATGAGGAAAATTGAGGGTAGGTAAGAGCTTTCAAAATTGTAAGACAACCCCCACCACATTTTTTAACAGCTCAAAGCTCATCTTGGTGCAATGACTTTATTGTTTACTTTGAATCTAGCTAAAGAACAATTGCCTCACAGTCAGTTCTGGAATAAAATACGACGCTGAAATCTACCACGATTGACATATGGTACACATAGATGATAAGACTAGCTATTTCGTATCACATCTCCCTGGAA
Source organism: Bison bison bison (assembly GCF_000754665.1). NCBI lineage: Eukaryota > Metazoa > Chordata > Mammalia > Artiodactyla > Bovidae > Bison > Bison bison. The sequence goes on along the minus strand of NW_011494715.1, from coordinate 6,345,674 downwards.
TGATAACATTCTCATTGTGAAAAACATGGAAAATTCTGAGAAACTTGAAGAAAAACAATACCAAGAACCCTGTCAATCAGAGATGACCAAACATTATTAACAAGCTGGTAGAGTTATTTTCCTTTCTGTTTTTCAGGTATATATGAAAGCAAAATTGGGAAACTGCATGCAATTTAAAATCATGCTTTCTTCATTTTACACATAATAAGCATCTCTGTTCTTCCAAAACATGTTTTCTAATGACTGCCTAATAATTCATTATATGGCTGAATGATACTCTATTACTGGGCATTTAAAACACTATGCTTTTATTTTTTAAACAAATTGTTTCATTTTTAGAATAAGTAATATGTGTACATCAATACTAAATACAAAGATACCAAGGGGCACATGGTAAAAAAAAAAAGGAAAAAAAAAAAAACCTCTCTCATCCTTGTCATCTAGCCACTCATTTCCCTCCTGAATGCAACCATTGTGACTGGCTTCTTGTGTGCCATTCCAGAAGGTTAACAAATATGGGTACATTCTTTTCTTCTTTCCAAAATGGTAGGACAATTCTGCACCTTTGTTTTTTTATTGATGATATATTGCGGAGATGGTTGCAACCAGTCTGCTATTAGCAGACATTTCCATTGTTTCCAACCTTTTGCTACTACAAACAATGATGCAGTATTCTTATACAGACATAAATTTTGCATGTGTTGAAGTATAGGCATCTGACAAATTCCAAGAAGTGGAACTACTGGCCAAAGGTAATCTTATTTTTTTTAATTAAAAAATTTTTTAAAGTTTTTAGCCATGTCTCATGGCATGCTGGAGAAGGCAATGGCAACCCACTCCAGTACTCTTGCCTGGAGAATCCCATGGACGGAGGAGCCTGGAAGGCTGCAGTCCACGGGGTCGCTGGGAGTCGGACACGACTGAGTGACTTCACTTTCACTTTGCACTTTCATGCATTGGAGAAAGAAATGGCAACCCACTCCAGTATTCTTGCCTAGAGAATCCCAGGGACGGGGGAGCCTGGTGGGCTGCCGTCTATGGGGTCGCACAGAGTCGGACACGACTGAAGTGACTTAGCAGCAGCAGCAGCAGCATGGTATGCAGGATCTCAGTTCCCCAACTAGGGATCAAACTCACATCCTTGGTAGTGAAAGCACAGAGTTCTAACCAGTGGGTTGCCAGGGAATGTCCAGGAATCTTTATTTAAAAATTGAACACTACCAAATTGCTCTCCTTGGTGTTTGCATCAATTTATCTGCCAACAACATATGAAGGTGCTTGTTTCCCCACACCCCCAACAATATAAAATATGATCACTAAAAAAGAAACTAAAAGAAGAAACAAAGAAACTCAATCCATCTGAGTCACAAAAGATGTCATGAAAACGAAGCTAAGCGTTTTACCTATTTTAGAAAGATCTGCTTTTCTCTCTGTGAACTATTTGTCCACTTCCTTTGCTCATTTTTCTGCCAGGCTTTGATTTCTTTTTCTTCTTAATGTAGATTTATAGTCGTTGTTTAAAAAATAAGAAAATTACCCCTTTGCTGGCAATATGTTTTTTCCCCTGTTTATCTTAATTTTTTTGGGGGGGGCACACTGCAGCAGCTTGTGGGTTCTTAGTTTCCCGAACAGGGGTTGAACCTGAGCCCTCATCAGTGAAAGCACTGAGTCCTAACCACTACCAGGGAATTCCCTCCTGTCTACTGTTTCTATTTATTGACAGTTTTCTTCTCTATGGGGAAAATTTTAATTTTTATAATCACAATTTAAAATCTTGCTTTCTTTATTTAAAAGCATATATAATATATATACAAAATATATAAAATAAATAAAGCAAGATTTTAAGTTATACATTTTCTTTTGAGGCTCTGAATATTATAGATCACTCACAAAGCCTTCCTTCCTTGCTGCTGCTGCTGCTGCTAAGTCGCTTCAGTCGTGTCTGACTCTGTGCGACCCCATAGATGGCAGCCCACCAGGCTCCCCTGTCCCTGGGATTCTCCAGGCAAGTGGGTTGCCATTTCCTTCTCCAATGCATGAAAGTGAAAAGTGAAAGTGAAGTCGCTCAGTCGTGTCCAACTCTTCACGACCCCATGAACTGCAACCTACCAGGCTCCTTCTTCCATGGGATTTTCCAGGCAAGAGTACTGGAGTGCGGTGCCATTGCCTTCTCCGTGTATTTATCACATTAGCATCTTATTTCACGCTTTTCTATTTGTGAATGGCCTGCACTCTACACTTCAAGGTTTTACTATGGTCCTCTGCTGTGCAACATAAAATTATTCTGCTGATGGACCATTATATACATGTGTATACATTTCCCCAACCGGCTAATACTGTTTTATGGACACTTACTGATGGCTTACTTTTTCTCCCCTTTGAGCACTAAATGCACAACCAGACACAAAGCGATGGGGCCAATTCAAACTGCACAAACTAAACATAGTGAGCGTCTTGTCAGTGCTCGGTTTTGTATACATGCTTTCTTTTTTTCCCTCAAGGTTCAGTGTTTTCTAGGCTGTCTTTACAAAACACCCAACACTGCTTCTTCATCTGTACCTGTGCACAACGACAAAGGCTTCGAGGGTCCAGGAAAGAAAAGATATGTAAAGATAACACCCTTGGCAGCTTGGTAGTAAAATCCAGAGCTTCTGCTGGAATTTTCTCCTGAAGCTTTCGACAGCAGAACTTTTGCTGTGACAGGGAGCAGCGTTCTAACAGGCTTGTCAGGATTCTTCTCCTCTGAGTGTCTGTCCATTTGTCAAACTGGAAAAAAAAAAAAGCAAAGCAGAACAACAACAAAAAAAAAGCTCCAGGTTTAGTCTGACACCAGAGAGAGAGAAAGAACTGCATAGAAAGTTTAGTAACTTATTCCTAACGAACTGCATGCATTTCTTTCCCCAATGAGTACACCCCACGTTTTGCCACCTACCTGTTCTTTCTCACATTTGTGTGTGTGAGCCCAAGCAAGGCCGGTGTGGACACAGATGTGCACCTGACCTCAAAACTTGGAGTTACAGAAAAATTTGGGAGCTGGTCATAGTCATAAACTGAGAATACATATAGACTTGTAAAATATAGATCTTCTTTAACTTCTGATGGGGCTATATCCCAATTAATCCATCACAAATTGAATATATCATAAATTAAAAACACATGTAATACACTTAATCTGCCAAACATCCTAGCTTAGCCCAGTCTACCTTAATGTGCTCAGAACACTTACATGAACCCTGATGCTTGTTGCTGTTGTTTAGTCACCCAGTCATGTCCAATTCTTTTGCAACCCTATGAACTGTTGACCACCAGGTTCCTCTGTCCATGGGATTCTCGAGGCAAGAATACTGGAGTGGGTTGCCATGCCCTCCTCCATGCGATCTTCCTGACCCAGGGATCAAACCTAAGTCTCCTGCATTGACAGGGGTATTCTTTATCACTGAGACACCAGGAAAGCCCTCACATGAACCTACAGTTGGGCAAAATCATCTACGACAAAGCCTATTTTATAATAAAGTGTTGACTAGTTTATGTAATTTATTGACTTAGAAGGGAATGGCAACCCACTCCAGTATTCTTGCCTGGAGATTTCCATGGACAGAGGAGCCTGGTGGGCTACAGTCCATGGGGTTGCACAGAGTTGGACACGACTGACACAACTTAGCATGTACACAAGCACACTGAATGTGAAGCCAGAATGGCTGTCTAGGTACTGATGGTTTTAAGTGTATTTGGCCTGTACTCTTGTGACCAAGTGGCTGACTGGGAGCTGTGGCTCACTGGCTGCCCAGCACCATAAATGAGTTTCCTACTGCACATGGCTAGCCACTCCTCCCCCAAAAAACCCAAAAACAAAATTTTAAATATGGTTTCCACTGAACGTCTATCACTTTTGCATCACTGTAAAGCCAAAAAGTTGCTAAGCCAAAGCATCTTAAGCCAGTACAACCTTAAGAGAAGACATCTGGGCAGTCAGTCTCCCCCCACAGTTTCTATATCAGCTCATTAGTGATTAAAACTCCAGGACCAGAAACAAACCTTTGCGTTCACAATTAGAGATAAGGCAATACGAGCAAATATCTCTGAGAAGGGGGAGTATATAGGGTTAAAGTCCTGTGTGTGTGTGTGTGTGTGTGTGTGCTCAGTCACTCACTCTTGTCTGAGTCTTTGCTGAGCCCGCTAGGGTCCTCTGTCCATGGAATTTTCCAGGCAAGAATACTGGGATGGGGTGCCATTTCCTATTCCAAGGGATCTTCCCAACCCAGGGATCGAACCTGCGTCTTCTGGGTCTCCTGCATTTGCAGGCGGACTCTTTACCACTAGCACCACCTGGGAAGCCCCAGTTAAAGTCCTACTAATATGAAAATGATTGATATGATTGGAGAGGAAAAGTTGATAGCAGGACCGGGAAAAAAAAGAGTCCAGAGACAGGAAGTACATGCCAAAGCAATCTGGGGCATCCCAAACAAATGCTTGGGTTACTTCACAATTTTCCCCAATGATGACCCCAAGCCAGTCCCAAGATCAGTGACTGATCAAAGATGAGAACGTGAGAGCTGGCCAAAATCAAAAGAAAGGTTCTTATGGGAACAGCTAGCAGCTGAAGGAGCTGTTATCAGAGTCTAAATCTCTGTTTTTCTTCTTTAGTCCACTAGAGAAGAGAAAACATGGAAGTTTGGGGCTACTTGTATTTTATACGTTGTTGCATTTCACTGATAGATATTTGCTAGTTATTATAAAGTAATCAGAATTTTATAATACTTTAGTTGTAATCATAAAATACATTGACCACCTAAAAAGGCATATAAAGTAAAAATGTATTTTTGACACACCTTATGACAAGTCAGCTTCTTTATAATCATAGGATCTATTTTTTTTAATTAGTTGGAGTACCTCTTGATTAAAACCATTCATTGTGGGACTTCCTTGGTAGTCCAGTGGTTAAGAATCCGCCAGTGCAGGGGACATGGGTTCCATCCCTGCTCTGGGATGATTCCATGTGCTGCAGGGCAACTAAGCCTGAGAGTCACAACTGCTGAGCCCACATGCCACGGCGACTGAAGCCCAGGCATCCTAGAGCCTGTGCTCTGCAACAAGAGAAGCCACTGCAGTAGGAAGACTGCATCCTGCAAGTAGGGAGGAGTGGTCCCATGCTCACGACAACTAGACAAAGCCCGCACACAGCAACGAAGACCCAGCTCAGCCATAAACAAATAAATAAAAACAACCTGCCTTCCAATGCAAGGGACTAGGGTTGATACCTGCTCAGGGAACTAAGAGCCCACATGCCACAACTAGAGAAAGCCTGTGTGCTGCAACAAAGACCCAGAGCAGCCAAACCAAAGATTTTTAACTAAAACAAAAACTATTCACTGTTACCAGATCTATTCAGTGCTCATGAATCTCACTTTGGACACTATCATTCAAGAGGGAGGGGGGACTCTAAAATGAATAAAAAAAAAATCAGAAACCTTAACTTACAAATAAATGAATAAAATGTATTCATGTATGAATGTTCCCAGATTTCCTCTCGGCCTGTTTCTGCACAGTCCAACTAACATATTTCCAACTAACATAAAATGAGACGTCTTTCCTTTGGGGATGGGTTATTAGAGTGATAGAGAAGCCAGACCAGAGTGGTAAGGGCCAGGGGAAGGACCAGCCCACGATGCTGTGGTGATCTCTAAAACAAGGAGCCAGTGGGGGCATATGGAGACAGGAGGGCTGCAGGGTTTTGGCTTGAAGGCAGTTTGTGGCGGTTTAGACTGTAACTGCCTTTCCGACAGTTATACAGCGTGAGAGAACTGGGGAATGAAGAAAGGGGATCTGGTAAGTATTGTTATGAGCTCTGAATTGGATCCCCTGTGACTTTTCTTTGAGAGACAATGTGAAAATTGGTATTCATCTTTAAAATTACTTTGGGCGGTGCTACGTGCTACTCTGTAGAAACTGAGCTACATGGGGACCTAGGATGATTAAGGTTACGAAAAAAATTTTATGGGATATAATTAGCACTACAGTAAATCAGAAATAACCCCAAATGCCTCACAATAGTGGATCAGCTCAGCAACATGATAAGAAAAAATATGGCATTAAGCATGCATGGGGGCTTTGGGAATGAGGCCATTCAGAGTCTCACTAAGAACCTCTTAATTTCTTCATTTATACATTGAGAATAAATTATATGTAAATTTAGAGTTACTGGGAAGATTAAATAAATGAAAATATGTATAAAATTCCTAATATTATAAACAGTGGTACCCAACCTTTTTGGCACCAGGGACCAGTTTCATAGAAGAGAATTTTTCCACAGACTGGGGGAACAGGCAGAGAGGGATGGCTTCGGGGTGATTCAAGAGCATTACATTTTGTTGTAGTTCAGTCGCTCAGTCACGTCCAACTCTTTGCAACTCCATGGGCTGCAGCATGCTAGACTTCCCAGTCCTTCGCCATCTCCTGGAGCTGGCTCAAACTCATGTCCTGAGTCAGTGATGTTTTCCTATCATCTGGTCCTCTGTTGTCCCCTTCTCCTCCTGCCTTCAATCTTTCCCAGCAACTAAGTCAGTTCTTCGCATCAGGTGGCCAAAGTATTGGAGTTTCAGCTTCAGCATCAGTTCTTCCAATGAATATTCAGGACTGACTTCCTTTAGGATTGACTGGTTTGATATCCTTGCAGTCCAAGGGACTCTCAAGAGTCTTCTCCAACACCACAGTTCAAAAGCATCAATACTTCATTACTCAGCCTTCTTTATGGTTCAACTCTCACATCCATACATGACTACTGGAAAAACCATAGCATTACATTTATTGTGCACTTTATTTCTAATGCAATGCCACTGCTGATCTGATGGGAGGTACCAATGGGTCTGTGGCCCAGAGGTTGGGGACCCCTGTTATAAAATATCATAGTGATGTTAAAAATACTAAGCATGAGGGGTAAATCATTAATATGCAAATAATTAAATTGCAAAGCATAAAGTTACCATGTTTGTACATTAACAAGGACAGGAAGCACATTTGGGAGGACTGAGTTCAGCTCAATTATTTTCATGGGTGCCCACAAGAAGAGAACAGGCTCAGATTGAAGAACAGTGATTTAGAATGAATATAAAAGAACATTAGGATTATAAAGTGCTGAAGAAATCTATAAAAGAAAACATTCAAACCTTTCCCTCTAGAGATTAAAAAGATAATTACATTGGTTTCTCATTTATTTCCCTGATTATAACAGTCAAAGATAATTTATATTTGGCTTTGATAGGTGTTCTTTGCCTCGGGGGTTTCTCCTTTCTAATTGTGTTTATTTAGGCTAATAGAAAATGAATTTGCATTCCTTGAACTTCTACCAGTTGAAGGTGGGTAGATGACTGAGAAGAATGCTTAACGGCTGGGGAAAATCCCCTTGGAATTTAAAAGGTGCTGGGAATAATCCAAAAAGTAGATAATCCATGGAAGAATTAACTGTACATGAATTTGGTAATCGCCCAGTATCTTTCTCTTTTTTAAAAAAATTTCTAAATTGAAGCATTGTTAATTTACAATGTTTCAGGTATATAGCATAGTGATTCAGATATATATATGCACACACACACACACATATATTGTTTTAGATTCTTTTCCACGGTAGGATATTATAAGATATTGGATATAGTTCGTTGTGCTATACAGTAGGTTCCTGGTTTTGTTTTGTTTTTTTTAATCTGTTTTATCTATAGTAGTATATATATCTATTATATATAAAATAGATTAAAAAAAAAAATCCCATGGACGGAAGAGCCTGGTAGCTGCAGTCTATGGCGTCGCTCAGAGTCGGACACGACTGAGCAACTTCACTTTCACTTTTCACTTTCATGCATTGGAGAAGGAAATGGCAATGCACTCCAGTATTCTTGCCTGGAGAATCCCAGGGACGGGGGAGCCTGGTGGGCTGCCGTCTCAGGGGTCGCACAGAGTCGGACGTGACTGAAGCGATTTAGCAGCAGCAGCAGGTACTGAGTTGGAGAAGGCAATGGCACCCAACTCCAGGACTCTTACCTGGAAAATCCCATGGATGGAGCGGCCTGGAAGGCTGCAGTCCACGGGTTCGCTCAGAGTCGGACACGACTGAGCAACTTCACTTTCACTTTTCACTTTCATGCACTGGAGAAGGAAATGGCAACCCACTCCAGTGTTCTTGCCTGGAGAATCCCAGGGACCGGGGAGCCTGGTGGGCTGCCGTCTGTGGGGCTGCACAGAGTCGGACACGACTAAAGTGACTTAGCATAGCATATATATCTATCCCACATCTCTTGCTTCAGCTCTTCAAGAAAAAAGAGCCAAAACATCATAGCCAGGGATCTAACGTGTGAGACAAGGGAGCAGCTAGGACCATTTTCTTATCCTGGTACCATGTATGATACCTCATTTTATAGTTAGTTCCTTTTTAATATTAATATCATATATAATTAATATATGACATTATGCTGTATTATTTTATGCTATACTATCTTATGTGGCCATCACTGGTGACTCAGTGGAAAAGAATACGCCTGCCAAGCAGGAGAAAGGGGGTCAATCCCTGGGTCAGGAAGATCCCTTGAAGAAGGAAATGGCACGGGCTCCAGTATCCTTGCCTGGGAAATGACATGGACAGAGGAGCCTGGTGGCCTTACAGTCCACAGGGTCTTAGTGACTAGACAGCAACAATACTATCTTATATCATATCATAATTATATTTTATAGTTACTTTTAATGCCGTTGTATAGGGATTTCTTGACAATAGGATTGTGAAAATCCCATTTTCAGAGTAGTTGTTACAAGGATTCTTGCTGCACTTTCAAGATGTGAGGACCATTGCTAGGGCATTAGTACCACTCATCTCACACCAAGGGAAGGAAAGTTCTCAGGCAGTGAGGTCAAGATGAAGGAAGAGGTTGTTATTTTTTGCTTTTTGGTTATAATATCTTGGGCTTCCCTGGTGGCTCAGCTGGTAAAGAATCTGTCTGCAATGCGGGAGACCTGGGTTTGATCCCTGGGTTGAGAAGATCCCCTGGAGAAGGAAATGGCAACCCACTCCAATATTCTTGCTTGGAAAATCCCATGGACAGAGGAACTTGGCGGGCTACAGTTCATGGAGTCACAAAAGAGTCAGACACGACTGAGGATGCACACATGGCTAAAAATAAAATACTTTTTGGACTGTCTATCATTGAATAGGTTTCACATTACATCTTGCTCCTTACTATCCAGATTGTTTTTAAAAGTGACTTTACTTCTAATATGAGATTGAGCTTTAAAGCCAATACTTGAGTCCTACAGTGAAAATCCCAAGTAATGCTAAGTTTAAAAATCAGTATCCTCGGGCTTCCCTGGTGGCTCAGTGGTAAAGAATCTGCCTGCCAACGCAGGTGACATGGGTTTGATCCCTGATCCAGGAAGATCCTACATGCAGCGGAGCAACTAAGCCCGTATGCCACAACTACTGAGCCCGTGTTGATCCCACACGCCACAACTTAAACGAGAAGGCTCTAGAGCCCATGCTCTGCAACAAGAGAAGCCATGGCAATGAGAAGCTTGCACACCACAACTGGAGAAAAGTCTCTGCAGCGAGGAAGACCCAGCATAGCCATAAATAAAGGAAAAATTTTAAAAACCTGAATCTTTACTTCTCTCCTTTCTTCTTTATTGAAAATGCATTCCTTATGCTATCCACCTGTTATGTTGTTCATAAAACACACAGACAAAAAAAGCCTAAAACCTAAAATGGAGAGAGAAAACTGAATAAAAATAAACTGGAAATATCCCCTTCAAACTTAATTCATGTGGCTTTCATGGAGGTATAAAGATTACCATATGATGTAGTGAATTTATGGAATAAGTTTGTTGTTGGGCAAAAGAGAAAAACCAGTGAGTATCATTTATTCATTTAGAAAGTATTTATTAAGTGCCTGATAGCATCAAGCAATATACAACAAGGAGCACGGTAAAACCATGCCTGACCCTGCAGTTTGACTGATTGGAGTAGAGAGATAATTAATGATCTTTGCAAATATCAGTGACCTTTGCAAATATATGCTTCTATTAGTTATGGTAAAAGAAAAGACTCAACAAGATCTTTTAAAAAGTTTGAAGACCTTGAATTTTATCCAGGGTGATATTAAAAATGTTTAACAGCTGGGAATGCTGCTGCTGCTGCTGCTAAGTCACTTCAGTCGTGTCTGACTCTGTGCGACCCCATAGACGGCAGGCAGCCCACCAGGCTCCCCCGTCCCTGGGGTTCTCCAGGCAAGAACACTGGAGTGGGTTGCCATTTCCTTCTCCAATGCATGAAAGTGAAAAGTGAAAGTGAAGTCGCTCAGTCGTGTCTGACTCTTCGCAACCCCATGAACTGCAGCCTACCAGGCTCCTCCATCTATGGGATTTTGCAGGCAAGAGTACTGGAGTGGGGTGTCATTGCCTTCTCCAGGCAATGCTACCAACCAATCAAAATAGACAGAGGCAGGGCAGCCATACCAATGAATTCTGCCTGAACATTGGCCCTAGTTATATTAATTTAGGAATTTCCACTCATAGTAAGTAGAATGAAAATGCAAATATAGTCATTTTAAAGATATCTCTTTTTATTTTATCTATTTGCTTTTTTTAATAAGTCTTTTTTTTAAGTTGTTGGTAACAAAGTTAGTTTAAAAACACAAACACAATATGAGAAAAACTTAGATTTTAAATTTTGGGTATTTTTCATTTTGCCATTTTTAGTGAATTTATTTTATAAAATTTTATTATTATTTTGAATAGGTATTACCTTCACAAGATTAAAAATTCAAAAGACACAAAAGGCTCTCCAGGTAAGAATCTCTTCCACCCTTTAGACAGTTTTCCTGTCTGAAGGAAATCAATATTGCCCCTTTTCTTGTAAAAGTAAAGTGAAGTCGACCAGTCTTGTCCAACTCTTTTTGACCCCACGGACTGTAACCTGACAGGCTCCTCTGTCCATGGGGTTTTCCAGGCAAGAATACTGGAATGGGTTGCCATTTCCTTCTCCAGGGGATATGTAAAGTCTTCCAGAAACACTGTGTACATGACTTTTTTTTTCTTTAGGTTAGTAAATCTCCTTAGACTGGAGCTTGTAGACCAGCACAGAGAAGAAGTGGTGACTAAATCAGACAAATAAGAACAGAAAGATACAAGGCTTTTTATCTTCGTCTTAGTGGGATGGATTAAATGTTTATGTCACCCCTAATTCCTAAATTGAAACCCTAACCCTATGGTAATGACCCAAGGAGGTGGGTGGGGCCTTTGAGAGGATTAGGTCATGAGGGAGCACATTCATATATGGGATTGGGAGCACGCATGCTCAGTTGCTCAGTTGTGTCTGGCTCTTTGCGACCCTGTGGACTGTAGCCCGCCAGGCTCCTCTGTCGATGGGATTTCCCAGGCAAGAATACTGGAGTGGGTTGCCACTTCCTACTCCAGGGGCTCTTCCTGACCCAGAGAGCGAACCAGAGTTTCCTGATTGGCAGGCGGATTCTTTACCACTGAGCCACCAGGGAAGCCCTCATGAATGGGTTTAGTGTCCTTTATTAAAGAGACTACAGAGTGACCTTTAGACTTTTTGTCACGTGAAGACACATGGAGAGTCTCTCAGCCAGAAAGTAGGTTCCCACCAGACACCGAGTCTGCCAGCATCTTGATCTTGGACTTTCCAACCTCTAGAACTATGAGAAATAAGTTTTCTGCTGTTTATAAGCCCCCACCCCCACCAGTGTTTTGTTATAGCACCCGGAATGGACTAAGACATTCGGGAAAATGAATCTCAGTAACTCACAGGGTAGGATATTCTGTGTACTACTATATTCTGGGGCAAAGATGCTCCCTTCAAAGGAAAGAAGGCTTTGACTGTATGCTTTAAAGATGGACTATTTCAAGTTAGCAGCAGCAGCACAGTTAAAGAAATCCAAGTATAATTTTTTTAAAGGGATCCTGATTTGTTTTTTTTTAATTAAGGTACAATTCATACGCCACACCACCCAGCATTTTAGTATATTCACAAGGCTGTAAAGCCATCACTACTGTCTTATTTCAGAACATTTTCATTACCCCCCAAATAAATTCCATACCCATTACAGTCAGTCACTCCTCCCCTGCTCCCTGGCCCCTAGAAACCACTCATCTATTTTCTGTCTCTATGGATTTGTCTATTTTGAATATTTCATATAAATGAAATCATATATTAGGTGGCTTCGGTGTCTGGTTTCTTTCACTCACACACTACGTTCAAAGTTTATCTATGTTGTAGCATAGTACTTCATTCTTTTTTCTTGCCCTTGCCTTTTAAAATTTATGGCAAAATTTATATATTACAAAATTGACCATCTTAACCATTTTTAAGTGTACAGTTCAGTGACATGAAGCACACTCGCACTGTTGTGCAACATCCCCACCATCCGTCTGAAGAACTGTTTTTAAAACTCAAGCGGAAACTCTGTACCCATTAAATAACATCCTGATTCCTTTGTAACCTTTATTTTACTTTCTTTCTCTGTGAATTTGCCTATTCTAAGAACTTCATAAAAGTGGAATCAAACAATATTGGTCCTTTTGTATCTGGTTTATTTCACGTAGCACAGTGTCTTCAAAGTTCATTCCTGTGAGTAGCTTGAAACAGAACTGCCTTTCATTTTAAGGCTGAATACTATTCCATTGTTTGGCTAGACCCTGTTTTGTTTATCTATTTCTCACCAAATGGACGTTTGGGTGTTTACATTTTTGACAATTATGAATAATGCCACTGTGAACATTAGTGTACATGTTTTTGTATGACCATGTTTCTAGTTCTCTTGGGTGGAAGAGACTCTCAATGAGACTGTAGAGGAATTTGATGAGTAATACACATTGGCTAGAGATGGATAGAGTAAGTCCCCTCATACAAACATTTGAGTTTTGAACTTTCAAAGATGCAAATGTGTGTTCGCATGTCCAATCACATTAGTTCATGTGTCTGGTGTTCTCGGTCATGTGTGTCCATCCTCTACAGGTGGCTGTGCTTTTGTGTACTTTACAGTACTGTGTAGAGTACAGTAGAACAGTTTTTTAATTTCAAGCCCAGGATGTCTAGAAGCAAGCTTACAAACAGCGGGATGTAGTCAATTGTGTTAGTTGGGTACCAAGGCTAACTTTGATTAGAGAAGGTGATGGCACCCCACTCCAGTCCTCTTGCCTGGAAAATCCCATGGATGGAGGAGCCTGGTAGGCTGCAGTCCATGGGGTCTCGAAGAGTCAGACATGACTGAGCAACTTCACTTTCACTTTTCACTTTCATGCATTGGAGAAGGAAAAGGCAACCCACTCCAGTGTTCTTGCCTGGAGAACCCCAGGGACGGGGGAGCCTGGTGGGCTGCCATCTATGGGGTTGCACAGAGTTGGACACGACTGAAGCGACTTAGCAGTAGCAGCAAGGCTAACTTTGTTGGATTTATGATCAAACTGGACCTATGAATTCACTTTTGGGACAGAACTCATTCATACATAGTGGACTTACTGTACTTTGATCATGGACAATGGTCCTTGAGACTGTGTTTCCTTTGAGGAAGTGTGAAAGTAACTTAGATATGGATATATAGATATACAGATTTATACACACTCCTTTGTTAATGTTCTTTTTCATTATGGCTTATTCCAAGATACTAGATATAGTTCCCTGTGCTATACGGGAGGACCTTGTTGCTTAGCCATTCTAAATGTAATAGCTTGCATCTACCAACCCCAAACTCCCGGTCCGTCCTGCTCCCTCCTGTCCTCCCGCTTGGCAACCACAAGTCTGATCTCTACGTCTGTGAGTCTGTTTCTGTTTTGAGGGTAGGTTCAGTTTAGATTCCACATATAAGTGATATTCATATAGTGTTTGTCTTTCTCTTTTTGACTTAGAATCAAGTATACTTTAAATAGTTACCCATTTTCCAAGCAGAGCTCTTCTTTCTTCAAATACCTACAATTAAAAAAAAAAAAAGATGGAATGATTTCATATTTCACGGTTCAAAATACCCATTAAAAAGACATCATTAGGACTTCCCTGGTGGTCCAGTGGTTAAGAATCTGTCTGCCTATGCAGGGGACACGGGTTCAATCCCTGGTTCCAAAAGATTCCACATGCCTCGGTGCAACTGAGCACACGTGCTACAAGAACTGAAGCCTGCATGCCCTAGAGCCCCTGCTCCCCAACAAGAGAAGCCACCACAATGAGAAGCCTGCTCACTGCAGCCAGAGAGTGGCCCCTGCTTGCCCAAACTAAAGAAAGCCCGTGCACAGCAATGAAAACCCAGCACAGTCAAAAATAAAATAAATAAATTTTAAAAAGACATCATTAAAGGATCAATCACTAAATATTGCCAGTCTTTTCCATTTTATCAACTGAATATAAAGAGATAGATTTTGTACCTGAAAGGGTAACTATAATTACAACTTGGGCAAACTTTCTTTTTTCTCAGTTTCTCCATGTGAATCAATTCATTGTAGAGAATAAATTATTTTTTAAAGGCAAGAAATATGGAGAAGGAAATGGTAACCCACTCCAGTATTCTTGCCTGGAGAATCCCATGGACGGAGAAGCCTAGTAGGCTACAGTCCACGGGGTCACAAAGAGTTGGACGCGACTGAGCGACTTCACTATTCACTACAGTCGGTATATAACTTCCTGCTAAAGACTAGCAGGGGGTGGCGGAGGCACTCTTTCTGCCCCCTTCTGATGTCTATGTCAGAATCTTTCTTTATCTCCTTTATACTTTAATAAAACTTGATTATACACACACACAAAAATAAATAAATAAAGGCAAGAAATTAGAAAAGAATGGAACTATAAAGTGGAATCATTTTTGGAATTTGAAAGGTGATGACAAAACTGACAAAGGAAAAAAATAGGAAAACGGAGAACCTCCCTCCAAATATTTCAGCATTACTAGTATTAGAACTTGTGAAATTCATGAGTGAGCAACTCTGTTTTTTTATTTCATGAGTTCACATATCAGTGGGTGTACATTACTTATATGTTTGCATATGTGTGCCTCTGGGCTTATAGCTCAGTGTTTATCTGTATAGGTTTGTTGTTATATACCATTGAGGACAGAAATTATGTCTTATTCACCTTGACTTCTCCACTGCAGAGTGCTGTACGTGGCATATTACAGGTGCTCAAGCTTGCTGGAAGGAATGAATATGCTTGTGACAAATGAATATCCTTTGGATGTATCGCTACCATGTGAGTGTATTTACATATTAGTGGAGAGGCGTTTTCCTGAGCTTCAGTCATTTGTGTATCTGTCTGAATGGGTGAGGAAGGGACAACTAGAGTGAGAAGGTTTGGCAGAGGAGGGCGATCTGGAGCCAGGAAGCAAGAGACAGCAGGAACAGGTGTGACTGTCTCTCTCACGCCCACCCTGCACTCTGTCGGCTTTCAAAATTGGGCTCCATGTTTTTCCCTTCCTCTTGGCACTTTCTAAATTCTCTCACACTGTCAGAACATTCCTATTTAGAAACTAGCTCAGGCCTATTTCTTCCCTTTTGTGGAGGAGGATGAGGAGCTGGTTTCATGCTTCCAACAGATCTGTTTTCCTTCCTTTTTTTAGACTCTCAAATTCTGCTTTCAAAGGGCAGGCAAAATGGAGACTGAAATAATTGATTCAACAACAATCTCAAGGCCTGTAAAATGCCATCTTTGCTACTAACCAGGGAATATCATATATCACAGGTAGACACTTTTTATACTTTATAGAAGAAGAAAAAGAATACCATTTTCTCCTCCCTCCTAATTAACTGCCCCCTGGGCTACTAGGACCCTCAAATAACAGTGACAGATAATCTTAGAATTTCTAGATGAAAATAGAAGAGGGGATTTCCCTGGTGGTCCAGTGGTTAAGACTCTGTGTTTCCACTGCAGAAAGTGAGGGTTTGATCCCTGGTTGGGCAATTAAGGTTCCACAGGCCAATGTTGTGGTCACAACAAGCAAACAAAGAAAAAGAAAATAGAAGAGAACCTATAAAATTAAAAAAAAAAAAAAAACCTATAGACATTTTCAGAAGACTGAAAAATCAGGATTCAGGGCTTTCATGGTGGTCCAGGGGTTAAGAATCTGCCCGCAAGTGCAGGACATACGGGTTCCATTCCTGGTCAGGAAGATTCCACATGCCTTGGGACAACTAAGCCAGTGATCCACAACTACTGATCCCGCATGGCCTGGAGTCCACGTGCGGCAACTAGAGAGTAGCCCCCACTCGCTGCAACCAGAGAAAGCCCTCGTGCACCAACGAAGACTCAGTGCAGCCAAGAAAAAATAAAAAATAACCAAAAAAAGAGAAAAATCAGGATTCACACATTTCTTGAACCCTTCTCTTGTGTCTAACAAAATCCTATCAAGCATCTAATTCCCCTCCCAAGTCTCGGGCACCAGCATTTTTCTGGTACCCACTGGTCTCACTCTTCTCAACTCCTCCTCCACTTGCAGCCCATGCTCCACCTGGCCTTTCTAGGATTTGCTATTGCCCACCAGGTGATTCTGTTCACTTTCGCTTCCCAGGTAAATTACAGCTACTTTCCCTTATATGATCCACAGGTTCCAGGGGAGGCTCTCAACGAAACACCTGCTGACTGAACAACAAGAGATTCAGATGTCAGAGAATTTTAGGGCTAAAAGGAATCTTAAGATCTTTTTGTTCAATTTTTCTGTTTTAGAGAGGATAAGCAGAGGCCCAAAGGGTTACCTTTATAGATTAAAAAAAAATCATTGGTTCCAGACTGTATGTTCAGCTGAATAGTATACTTGGTTCCTCACTAGAAAGCCATGTGGTGCAAGAGTGCTTAGTCATGTCCGACTCTTGGAGACCCCATGGACTGTAGCCTGCTAGGCTCCTCTGTCCATGGGATTTCCCAGGCAAGAATACTGGAGTGGGTTGCCATTTCCCACTCTAGGGGAATCTCCCTGACCCAGGGATCAAACCCACGTCTCTTGCATATCCTGCACTGACAAGCAGATTCTTTATCACTAACACCTAGGAAACCCTGCTAGAACCATGGTCTTTCTATTCTGACCCCTAACCTTGATCTTCCCTATTCTGACCTCAAGCCCTACATTCTCAATGAATTGCTGCCCGTGGTTTGACCTGAGAGTGGGAAAAAAAAAACAATTAGGTCCCAGGATGACAACCCCCTTTCAAAAGGAGGATGGGAGGACCATCGTGGTGTCCAATGACAACAGAAGGCATCAGAAAGAAAGGGGCACCGACTTGAAGGGGTGGGAGAGCAAGAATGTGGCAGGTGGACTTCCCTGGTGGTCTAGTGGCTAAGACTCCAAACTCCTTATGTAGGGGGCCCGAGTTCCATCTCTGGTCAGGGAACTAGATTCCACATGCTGCAACTAAAAAGATTCCGCATCTAGAGATCCTGCATGCCGTAATGAAGACCCAGTGCAGTCAAACAAATAAATAAAATAAATATTTAAATAAATAAATAATAAATAAAGTCAGTCATTGATAATAAAATAAAATAAAGAGGGTGGGAGGTAGGGTCTTTAGAGGGCCAATGACCAAGTCTAAGCAGAGTCCAAGCAAATCCAGTTCTTCACCAAAAGGCGATTAGAGTCAGGTAGGAAAAGGCAATGGCACCCGACTCCAGTACTCTTGCCTGGAAAATCCCATGGACGGAGGAGCCTGGTAGGCTGCAGTCCATGGGGTAGCTAAGAGTCGGACAGGACTGGGCAACTTCACTTTCACTTTTTACTTTCATACATTGGAGAAGGAAATGGCAATCCACTCCAGTGTTCTTGCCTGGAGAATCCCAGGGTCGGGGGAGCCTGGTGGGCTGCTGTCTATGGGGTCGCCCAGAGTCGGACATGACTGAAGCGACGCAGCAGCAGCAGCAGCAGGAACTGATAGGCATGAGGGGCAGAAAGACAAACACTAGACAAACTCAGATATGGTTCTGACTCTACCCTTGACAAGAAGTATAATTTGGAACAAATTATTTAACTGTCAGGTCCTTAGGCAGACTCAGAATTTTAGTCTCTGGTTGGGAGCAAGCCTTCATTCCAAGGATTTGCAATCAGATTTTTGATCTTAAAAATCTGGAAGAGGGTTGAAGGGATAAATTGGGAATTTGGGATTAACATATTCAAACTGCTATATATAAAATAAATAACCAACAAGGACCTACTTATAGTACATACACTACTCAATATTGTGTAATCACCCTTAAGGGAAAGAATCTGAAAAAGAATAGATATATATATGTATAACTGAATCACTTTGCTGTACACTTGAAACTAACACAACATTGTAAATCAGCCATACTTCGATTAAAATAAAAAAAGAGCCCGGAAACAGTATCACTTCAAGTGGAAAACATTAGATAGAATCGTCTTTCCTTGCAGAATACTGCAGTTTGTTTACATCACAGTTTACTCAGAGCCTGCTGTTAAGTCAAAATCCCATGGTTGTTATTTTAGTCTGTTGACGCTGTGGTTGCATATTTCACCATGTGACATCATTACCATGGAGGCATAAGACATTTTGGGGCTCCTAAATGATGACTGATGGATGGTGGTTAGGTGCTTTTTCTCAGAACACCCTTTTAACTACATGTGTACTGTACTACATGTGTGAACCATATTAAAAAAAAAAAAGTTGATCACTTTGAATTAAAACACTAGATGGAAAAAAAAACCTACACTAGACAGCAAAGAAATACATACTTATAAAACATTCCTCCTCTCAACGTTTTCACAAGGCTTGAATTATCTTGTAATCTGATGATGCTATAATTTTGGCATCTACGTTTGAATTCAATCTCTCTGCTTAAAGCCTCTTGTGAAGTTAAACTCCTATGAGGTTTATTTTAGACTGAAACAGTTTCATATTTCTCATTTTACTACAGAATAGAAAAAAGGCAAAATTAAAACAAAAACCAGGGACTTCCCTAGTGGTACAGTGTTTAAGACTCCGTGCTTGCAATGCAGGGTGCCTGGGTTCCATCCCTGGCCAGCAAACTAAAATCCCATATGCCGTGCAGTGTGGCCAAAACAAAAAAAGAAGACCTCAAAATTACGCTGATCATTGGCCAATGCCCTGCTGCAGAAGTGTAGAAAAGCCCTTGAAGTTATCGTATGGGCACGGTCTGCTCAACTGTAAACTTGGGCATCTATTTTTAACCCCTTTCACACAATCAGAATATGAGACCTGGAAGGGACCTCTGAGGTCATCTCAGGTATGACCTAAATCAAATCCCTTATGATTATACAATGGAAGTGAGAAATAGATTTAAGGGACTAGATCTGATAGAGTGCCTGATGAACTATGGACAGAGGTTCGTGACATTGTACAGGAGACAGGGATCAAGACCATTCCCATGGAAAAGAAATGCAAAAAAGCAAAATGGCTGTCTGGGGAGGCCTTACAAATAGCTGTGCAAAGAAGAGAAGCGAAAAGCAAAGGAGAAAAGGAAAGATATAAGCATCTGAATGCAGAGTTCCAAAGAATAGCAAGAAGAGATAAGAAAGCCTTCCTCAGCAATCAATAAAAAGAAATAGTGGAAAACAACAGAATGGGAAAGACTAGAGATCTCTTCAAGAAAATTAGAGATACCAAGGGAACATTTCATGCAAAGATGGGCTCAATAAAGGACAGAAATGGTATGGACCTAACAGAAGCAGAAG
>NW_011494715.1:6325183-6325904 GCF_000754665.1 Bison bison bison | reverse complement strand
GTATGGACCTAACAGAAGCAGAAGATATTAAGAAGAGGTGGCAAGAATACACAGAAGAACTGTACAAAAAAGATCTTCATGACCCAGATAATCACGATGGTGTGATCACTCACCTAGGGCCAGACATCCTGGAATGTGAAGTCAAGTGGGCCTTAGAAAGCATCACTATGAACAAAGCTAGTGGAGGTGATGGAATCCCAGTGGAGCTATTTCAAATCCTGAAAGATGATGCTGTGAAAGTGCTGCACTCAATATACCAGCAAATTTGGAAAACTCAGCAGTGGCCACAGGCCTGGAAAAGGTCAGTTTTCATTCCAATCCCAAAGAAAGGCAATGCCAAAGAATGCTCAAACTAATGCACAATTGCACTCATCTCACACGCTAGTAAAGTAATGCTCAAAATTCTCCAAGCCAGGCTTCAGCAATACGTGAACCATGAACTTCCAGATGTTCAAGCTGGTTTTAGGAAAGGCAGAAGAACCAAATTGCCAACATCCGCTGGATCATGGAAAAAGCAAGAGAGCTCCAGAAAAACATCTATTTCTACTTTATTGACTATGCCAAAGCCTTTGACTGTGTGGATCACAATAAACTGTGGAAAATTCTGAAAGAGCTGGGAATACCAGACCACCTGACCTGCCTCTTGAGAAACCTATATGCAGGTCAGGAAGCAACAGTTAGAACTGGACATGGAACAACAGACTGGTTCCAAATAGGAAAA
>NW_011494715.1:6322409-6325083 GCF_000754665.1 Bison bison bison | reverse complement strand
AAAATAGGAAAATGGACAACCTCCCTCCAAATATTTCAGCATTACTAGTATTAGAACTTGTGAAATTTATGAGTGAGCAGCTCTGTTTTTTTATTTCATGAGTTCACATACCAGTGGGTGTACATTACATATATGTTTGCATATGTGTGCCTCTGGGCTTATAGCTTAGTGTTTATCTGTATAGGTTTGTTGTTATATACCATTGAGGACAGAAATTATGTCTTATTCACCTTGACTTCTCCACTGCAGAGTGCTGTACGTGGCATATTACAGGTGCTCAAGCTTGCTGGAAGGAATGAATATGCTTGTGACAAATGAATATCCTTTGGATGTATTGCTACCATGTGAGTGTATTTACATATTAGTGGAGAGGTGTTTTCCTGATCTTCAGTCACTTGTGCATCTATCTGAATGGGTGAGGAAGGGACAGCTAGAGTGAGAAGGTTTGGCAGAGGAGGGTGAGCTGGAGCCAGGAAGCCAGAGATAGCAGGAGACAAGTGTGACTGTCTCCCGTGCCCACCCTGCGCTCTGCTGGCTTTCAAAATTGGGCTCCATGTTTCCCCTTCCTCCTGGCACTTTCTAAATTCTCTCACACTGTCAGAATGTTTCTATTTAGAAACTAGCTCAGAGCTATTTCTTCCCTTTTGTGGAGGAGGATGAGGAGCTGGTTTCATGCTTTGATCTGTTTTCCTTCCTTTTTTTAGACTCCAAATTCTGCTTTCAAAGGGCAGGCAAAATGGAGACTGAAATAATTGATTCAACAACAACCTCAAGGCCTGTAAAATGCCATCTTTGCTACTTACCAGGGAATATCACATATCACAGGTAGACACTTTTTATACTTTAGAGAAGAAGAAAAAGAATACCATTTTTCTCCTCCCTCCTAATTAACTGCCCCCTGGGCTACTAGGACCCTCAAATAACAGTGACAGATAATCTCAGAATTTCTAGATGACAATAGAAGAGGGGATTTCCTTGGTGGTCCAGTGGTTAAGACTGTGTTTCCACTGCAGAAAGCCAGGGTTCAATCCCTAGTTGGGCAATTAAGGTCCCACAGGCCAATGGAGTGGTCAAAAAAAGCAAAGAAAAAGAAAACAGAAGAGAGCCTATTAAGAAAAAAAAAAAAAAAACCTACAGAATTTTTCAGAAGACTGAAAAATCAGGATTCAGGGCTTTCATGGTGGTCCAGGGGTTAAGAAACTGCCTGCCAATGCAGGACATACACGTTCCATTCCTGGTCTGGGAAGATTCCACATGCCTTGGGGCAACTAAGCCAGTGATCCGCAACTATTGATCCCACATGTCCTAGAGTCCACGTACTGTAACTAGAGAGTAGCCCCCACTTGCTGCAACTGGAGAAAGCCCTTGTGCACCAACAAAGACTCAGTGCAGCCAAGAAAAAATAAAGAATAACAAAAAAAAGAGAGAAAAATCAGGATTCACACATTTCCTGAACCCACAAGAGTGTCTAACAAAGTCCTATCAAGCATCTAATTCCCCTCCCAAGTCTCAGGCACCAGCAATTTTCTGGCACCCACTGGTCTCACTCTTCCCAACTCCTCCTCCACTTGCAGCCCGTGCTTCACCTGGCCTTTCTAGGATTCGCTATTGCCCACCAGGTGATTCTGTTCATTTTCTCTTCCCAAGTAGATTACAGCTACTTTCCCTTATATGATCCACAGGTTCCAGGGGAAGATCTCAACAAAACACCTGCTGACTGAACAATAACAAGATTCAGATGTCATAGAATTTTAGGGCTAAAAGGAATCTTAGGATCTTTTTGTTCAATTTTTCTGTTTTAGAGAGGATAAGCAGAGGCCCAAAGGGTTACCTTTATAGATTTTAAAGAAAAATCATTGGTTCCAGACTGTATGTTCAGCTGAATAGTATACTTGTTTCCTCACTAGAAAGCCATGCAGTGCAAGTGTGCTCAGTTACGTCCAAGTCTTGGAGACCCCATGGACTGTAGCCCACCAGGCTCCTCTGTCCATGGGATTTCCCAGGCAAGAATACTGGACTGGGTTGCCATTTCCTACTCTAGGGGAATCTTCCTGACCCATGGATCAAACCCACATCTCTTGCATGTCCTGCATTGACAGGCAGATTCTTCATCACTAACACCTAGGAAACCCTGCTAGAACCATGGTCTTTCTATTCTGACCCCCAACCTTAATCTTCCTTATTCTGACCTCAAGCCTTACATTCTCAATGAATTGCTGCCCATGGTTTGACCTGACAATGGGAAAAACAAAAGCAATTAGGTCCCAGGATGACAACCTCCTTTCAAAAGGAGGTTGGGAGGACCATCGTGGTGTCCAATGACAATAGAAAGCATCAGAAAGAAAGGGGCAATGACTTGAAGGGGTGTGGAGAGTCAGCAAGAAAGTGGCAGGGGGACTTCCCTTGTTGTCTAGTGGCTAAGACTCCAAACTCCCTATGTAGGGGCCCGAGCTCCATCTCTGGTCAGGGAACTAGATTCCACTTGCTGCAACTAAAAAGATTCCACACGCCGCATCTAGAGATCCTGCATGCCATAATGAAGACCCAGTGCAGTCAAACAAATAAATAAAATAAATATTTAAATAAGTAAATAATAAATAAAGTAAGTCATTGATAATAAAATCAAATAAAGAGGGTAGGAGATAGGGTCTTTAGAGGGCCAATGACCAAGTCT
>NW_011494715.1:6321895-6322309 GCF_000754665.1 Bison bison bison | reverse complement strand
GTATATTGTCACCCTGCTTATTTAACTTATATGCAGTGTACATCATGAGAAACACTGGGCTGGAAGAAGCACAAGCTGGAATCAAGATTGCCGGGAGAAATATCAAACCAAATATGCAGATGACACCGCCCTTATGGCAGAAATTGAAGAGGAAAAAAGCCTCTTGATGAAAGTGAAAGAAGTTGGCTTGAAGCTCAACATTCAGAAAACGAAGATTATGGCATCTGGTCCCATCACTTCATGGGAAATAGATGGGGAAACAGTGTCAGACTTTATATTTTGGGGCTCCAAAATCACGGCAGATGGTGATTGCAGCCATGAAATCAATAGACGCTTACTCCTTGGAAGGAAAGTTATGACCAACCTAGATAGCATATTCAAAAGCAGAGACATTACTTTGCTAAAAAAGGTCCA
>NW_011494715.1:6316701-6320339 GCF_000754665.1 Bison bison bison | reverse complement strand
CATATATCCCTTCCCTTTTGAACCTCCCTCTCCTCTCCCTCCCCATCCCACCCCTCTAGGTTGATACAGTGCCCCTGTGTGAGTTTCCTGAGCCATGCAGAAAATTCCCATTGCCTATCTATTTTACATACGGCAGGCTAAGATTTTTGAAAATACTTTTACTCCAAACTAGAACCTAACTAAACCAAAATAACGGAGAAGGCAATGGCATCCCACTCCAATTCTTTTGTCTAGAAAATCCCATGGACAGAGGAGCCTGGTAGGCTGCAGTCCATGGGGTCGCTAGAGTCAGACATGACTGAGCGACTTCCCTTTCACTTTTCACTTTCACGCATTGGAGAAGGAAATGGCAACCCACTCCAGTGTCCTTGCCTGGAGAATCCCAGAGACGGGGGAGCCTGGTGGGCTTCCATCTATGGGGTCACACAGAGTCGGACACGACTGAAGTGACTTAGCAGCAAACCAAAATAAAAATGGAGGGGGGGTATAAAATGGCAGTTCTGAACAACAAAATAAATATCATTTCTAATAGAAATTGTTATTTCTCTTATCATTGCTCATCTAGAAATTATCATGAAATTTTTAAACATTTTTATTTATTTGACTGCACTGGGTCTTAGTTGTGCCATGTGGGTTCTTTAGCTGCAGCATGCAAACTCTTGCAGCATGTGGGATCTAGTTTCCTGAACACAGATGGAACCCAGCCCCCTGCATTGGGAGCACAGACTCTGAGCCACTGGGCCACCAGGGAATTCCCTAGAAATTCTCATATAATTTGACAAAAGCTATTCAGGCTTCCTAGGTGGAGCCAGTGTTAAAGAACTTACCTGCTGGGACTTCCCTGGTGGTCCAGGGGCTAAGACTCCATGCTCCCAATGCAGGGGGCCTGGGGTTGATTTCTGGTCAGGGAACTAGATCCCACATGCTGCAACTAAGGGTTCACATGCTTCAAAAAAATTGCAACCAAATAAATTAAAAAAAGAAAACTCACTTGCTAATGCAGGTGATATAAAGGACACTGGGTTCGATCCGTGGGTCATGAAGATCCCTTGGAGGGGGTCATGGCAACCTACTCCAGTATTCTTGCCAGGAGAATCCCACAGAGAGAGGAGCCTTGCCGGCTATAGTCCATGGGGTCTCCAAGAGTCAGACACAACTCAGTGACTAACACACATGAAGGGTCCTCAGTGCTATGCATGGGAGGTAGGGTGGAAGTTATCCTTTGGAGCAGTCTGTTATTGCTTTTGCTTCATAGGATTAGTTTGGTATTTTAGAAAGATCTTTCTGGGACCAGAATAGAGGATGGATTAGAGACAGTGAAACCAGCTGAGGGGTTACTGCAATGTGCCAGGCAAAGGGGGGTGAGTATGTGAACTGAGAATGTGGAGCTAGATGTACACAAGTCAAAGGAGAAGAGGGGTCTGGATGAAGAGATCTAGTAGGAAGACTCACAGAACCTGAAAACCAGTTGGATATGGAGGTGAAGGGGAGCTGGTAGACACTCTGTCTTCTCATCTCCTAAATCTTTTTAAAAATATTTATTAATTTATTTGTCTGTGTTGGGTCTTAGTTGCAGCACACAAGGTCTTTAGTTGCAGTATGTGGGACCAAATTCCCCGGCCAGTGATAGAACCTGGGCCCCAGCCCTGGGAGCAGAGAGTCTTAGCCACTGGACCACCAGGGAAGTCCCTTAGATCTTTCTTTCTAAGCAGGAACTCTGTATCTCTTGCCAACTCTGGCCATGTAACTGGGGCTCAATTAAGGTTTTCTTTCTTTTTGTTCTAAATTTATTTCAGTTTTTTTCAATTAAAATATTTGAAGAAATCCTTCATTTTTTTTTAATCCACTACACAATCCTAAGCAATTCCTGTTCATGTTTTGATTACCAAAATTTTAATGCTTTTTTTTTTTCCTTTAAAGCATGATTTCAACTAATAAAATAGTTGTTATTACTCACCCGGTCATTTAAAAGCTGATGGTTTAGGGGTGTTCAGGTACTCATCTTTGTCTGCATTTTGGGACCATTTGTGTTTTTTGGAGGTGCAAATGCCATGAAATAACTGGATATTCTTCTGTAAGAAAAACTACAACTGCAGAAGAAATGAATCATATAATCTTCAGAATACTAAAAATACTAATACCATATAATCTTTTTTAGTACACTGGGACAGGGACTAGGGGGAGAGTAACATTTACTGGGAGCATTTTATATGTCAGGCACTTAACAGGTTTGCTCAATTAAAACCCATAACAATATGGTAAGGTGGTGGGTTTTAGCTTATTTTACAGATGAAGAAAATGAGGCTCACTGAAGTTACATGCTTTGCCCAGAGTTATACAGACAGTAGGTGGTGAAACAGGGAATCAGACCCAGGTCTGTTTAACTCTGTTTGATTTTCATTGGACCAAGGGGAAAAAATCAGAATCACTCTTAGCTAAGAACATACCATATTGGTCAGAAAGAAGTATTTATGAAATCATCGTGCAATCTGAATTACTCCATCTTTGTCCCTTGTGACCTCCTTCTTCCTCTATTACCTTTCTGACATCTAGCTAACAAGGGCTCTAGCTTGCTACCATATTTAAGAAGTAGAATAGTACAATGGACAAGGCCAAGAATTTACATATGGACAGATTTGGGTTTATTGGGGAAAATACACTGGTTTTAGACACCCAGTTCTGTATATGTCTGCCTTCATTTTTGTGGCTTCACGGCATGTGGGATCTCAGTTCTCCCACTGGAGATGGAACTCACATCCCTTGTATTGGAAATGTTGAGTCTTAACCATGACTGCTGTTGTTCAGTCACTAAGTTGTGTCCAACTCTTTGCAACTCCATGGACTGAAGTACACTAGGCTTCCCTGTCCTTCACTATCTCCCAGAGTTCGCTCAGACTCATGTCCATTGAGTTGGTGATGCCATCCAACCATCTCATCCTCTCTTGCCTCCCTTCTCCTCCTGCCTTCAATATTTCCCAGCATCAGGATCTTTTCCAAGGAGTTGGCTCTTCGCATCATGTGGACAAAGTTGTGGAGCTTCAGCTGTAGCATAAGTCCTTCCAATGAATATTCAGGGTTGATTTCCTTTAGGATTGACTCATTTGATATCCTTGCTATCCAAGGGAGTCTCAAAGGTCTTCTCCAGTACCACAATTAAAAAGCATCAATTCTTCAATGCTCATCCTTCTTTTATGATCCAATTCTAACCACTGGACAGCCAGGGAAGTCCCTATGTCTGCCTTCATTGGATTAAAGCACTCTAATTTCCATGAGGGATTACTTTTCCTTCAGTGTTTAGGGTCTGCTGGGTTGGTTAATCAAGGTGGCCTCCCCTTGCCCAGTCATGAGACTAAGCTAGGCCAGGTAACTGATGCTGGCTTATCCTTGCTTTACAGCCAAGGTGATCATTCAAAGTACCGTAGATGCTCTGAGTAGACTGTTAAGCTGTTCTTAGACTCTTCTTGTAGGGGCTTCCTAGGTGGTGCTAGTGGCTAAGAATCCACCTGCCAATGCTGGAGACATAAGAGATGCAGGTTTGATCCCTGGGTCAGGGAGATCCCCTGGAGGAGGCCATGGCAGCCCACTCCAGTATTCTTGCCTGAAGAATCCCATGGACAGAGGAATCTGGTGGGCTAAGT
>NW_011494715.1:6314319-6316601 GCF_000754665.1 Bison bison bison | reverse complement strand
TTTTTTAATTTTATTTATTTGTTTAGGCTGAGCCACTTGGCTTGCAGAATCTTAGTTCCCCAACCAGGGATTGACTCTGGCCTTCAGCAATGAAACTACAGAGTCCTAACCACTGGACGGCCAGGGAATTCCTTAAACCAATTGTTTTTAATCTTTTATTTTTTTTCAGGGCCATAAAACTCTTTCAGGATATGATGAAAACTGTGAGTCTTCTCCTTAAAAAATGCATATTAACATTACATTTTGCTTACACCAGGTTAAAAACTTCTGTTGTAAGCTGCTGCTGCTAAGTTGCTTCAATCATGTCCGACTCTGAGCAACCGCATAGACAGCAACCCACCAGGCTCCTGCATCCCTGGGATTCTCCAGGCAAGAACGCTGGAGTGGGTTGTCATTTCCTTCTCCAATGTGTGAAAATGAAAAGTGAAAGTGAAGTCGCTCAGTCGTGTGTAACTCTTTGAGAACCCATGGACTGCAGCCTATCAGGCTCCTCCATCCATGGGAGTTTCCAGGCAAGAGTACTGGAGTGGGTTGCCATTGCCTTCTCCAGCTGTAAGCTGAGAAACTCTCTTATCCCAGTTTGAGTAGAAAACAATCTGATTCTAAGCACAATTTCTGATTAGGACAAAGTAGCTTTTCCAGGGCCTCCCTAAGGTTTTGCATTGTTTTTTTTGTTTTTTTTTCTTCCTGGTTCTTCAGAGCTAGAAATTATTTGAAATGGTTTTTTTCAAATCAACTTGAATAAAGTTTGGTTTTCAGGAGATGGGCCTGGCTGAGAAAAAGAGCCCTCCGGATAATAGTCTTATTGAAGCAGGCAAATGGAGGTATCCTGCCCTAGTTTTGGTCATTATCCTTTTACAGTTTTTTCCTCTGTCCTTTCTAGAAGACGGGCAGTGTGCCTATCTGCATGCCCACACTGGTTCACAGAATAGACCACTCAGACGCTTTCATACAACATACAAAAAAATAACAAGACAAAGCAAGTTGCCTTCCCTCCTTCTACATAGAAACCTTGCTGTTGTTTTTTCATGACCTCTTTCCCCCTTAATGGCTGTCCTTGTATGTTCCCCTTTAATTTTTCTTTGGATAAAGGGGAAGAAAAAGGGCTTATGGCCCTTACCCCCAGTGTGTGCTTCTAGTGTCATGCTTAAAGGCAAGGATAGGTCCTCTGGTAAAGTTCCAGTGGTTACACACCTCCAATCCCATCTTCAAAGCCATTCTTCACACTGTTACCATTGCACAACTTCACTAAAGATCTATTAGGTCTGTATTAGAGCTTTAAAGACAAGTCTTGACTATAATGGAGATTACAGTCTACCACAAGAGGGTTTTTTTTAACAAATAAAAATGTATATATTTAAGGTGATGTTTTAATATATGTACACATTGTGGAATGCTTACCACAATCAAACTATGTAACATATCCATCACCTCCCATAGTTACTGTGTGTGTGTGTGTGTATGTGTGGGTGTGTGTGCATGTGTGCGCTTCTATGTGTGTGATTACCCTTGAGATCTACTCTTCTAGCAAATTTCAAGTATATAATATATTATTATTAACTATAGTCCCCATGATCCCTGGGCAGGAAGATCCGCTGAAGAAGTAAATGGCAACCCTCTCCAGTATTCTTGCCTGGAGAATCCCATGGACAGAGGAACCTGGTGGGCTACAGTCCATGGGGTTGCAAGAGTGGGACACAACTTAGCAACTAAACTACCACCACCATCACCACATAGTCACCATGCTGTACATAAGGTCTCTAGAACTTATTTATTTTATAACTGAAGGTTTGTACCCTTTGATTAATATCTCCACATTTCCTTACTCCCCAACTTTGGCTAACCACTACTCTATTCAGGGAAGTATTTTTTAAAAGGTCTGTTAGTCACTTTTCAGCTCAAAAACCTTCTGAGACTTGATAATGGCTACAGAATCCTTAGCATGCTAATCTAGGTACACCATGAATTTACCTTTTTGGTTCATCCTCCTTCCTCTCTCTTCATGCACTATCTGTACAGACACACTGAACTTCAGATCAGAGAATGTGGTACAAAACTGGTGCTTCTCTGCTAATGTGGTTTTCTGAATGTGCTCACCTGAATCCTAAACTCAGTAGTGCACAGTAGGTGCTCAATAAAAACTTGTTTAAATTAGCGGAATGAATGAACACAATAGTGGAGGTGAGGTGGTTTAAGGTTAAAGCTAGTGGCAAAGAAGGTACAACTCAACATTAGGAACCGAGCATTGGGGTTAGACTCAGGATAATCGGGTTTTTATTTGG
>NW_011494715.1:6308454-6314219 GCF_000754665.1 Bison bison bison | reverse complement strand
CCATCTAGTCAAGGCTATGGTTTTTCCAGTGGTCATGTATGGATGTGAGAGTTGGACTGTGAAGAAGGCTGAGCACCGAAGAATTGATGCTTTTGAACTGTGGTGTTGGAGAAGACTCTTGAGAGTCCCTTGGACTGCAAGGAGAGCCAACCAGTCCATCCTAAAGGAGGTCAGTCCTGGGTATTTGGAAGGAATGATGCTAAAGCTGAAACTCCAGTACTTTGGCCACCTCATGCGAAGAGTTGACTCATTGGAAAAGACTCTGATGGTGGGAGGGATTGGGGGCAGGAGGAGAAGGGGACGACAGAGGATAAGATGGCTGGATGGCATCACCGACTTGATGGACATGAGTTTGAGTGAACTCCGGGAGTTGGTGATGGACAGGGAGGCCTGGCGTGCTGTGATTCATGGGGTCACAAAGAGTCCGACACGACTGAGTGACTGAACTGAACTGAACTGATCCAAGCCACTCAATTTCCAAAGGCAGGTAGTAGAGACAGAGGCATAAGAGACTTGCTGAAGTCAAGCAGGAGATTATTTAGTGCAGCTGATCTGGAACCTGTGTTTTTCAATTCTCAGCATTATTGTTCTTTGCTCGCTTTTACTTATATATATTTTTAATTGTTAAATATCATTGCACTGTATACAGTAAAAAACAAACACTCTCTCTTCTAGCAGACTTCCCTCCTACTCTTCCATGTTGTCCAACTTTTTAGGGGAAACCACTATTGATAGTTGGGCTTCTCTGGTGGCTCAACTGATAAAGAACCCACCTGCCAATTCAGGAGACATAAAGAGACATGGGTTTAATCCCTGGGATGGGAAGATTCCCTGGAAGAGGGCATGGCAACCCACTCTAAATATTCTTGCCTGGAAAATTCCATGGACAGAGGAGCCTGGAGGGCTACAGTCTATGGAGTTGCAAACAGTCGGACAAGACTGAGCACATGTGCACACACTATTAACAGTTTGCTGTATATATATGCAAATTCCATGTGTGTGTCTAAGTATTGATACATTCATTCACATACTTATGGGTATATACACGGGCCAAGATTTTTTTGGATATTATATTTAATTTTTATTGAATTATAATTGACATATAATATAATGGTAGTTTCAGGTGTACAACATAGTAATCTGACAGTTTTTTAAATTTTAATTATTTTTTTATTGAAGGATTTTGCTTTTCAGAATTTTGTTGTTTTCTGTCAAATCTCAACATGAATCAGCCACAGGTATACATATACCCACTCCCTTTTGAACCTCCCTCCCATTTCCCTCCCCATCCCACCCCTCTAGGTTGATACAGAGCCCCTGTTTGAGTTTCCTGAGCCTTACAGCAAATTCCCATTGCCTATCTATTTTATATGTGGCAGGCTAAGATTTTTGAAAATACTTTTACTACAAACTAGAACCTAACTAAACCAAAATAAAAATGAGGGAGGGAATAAAATGTGAGTTCTGAACCACAAAATAAATATCATTTCTAATAGAAATTGTTATTTCTCTCATCATTGCTCATCTAGAAATTATCATGAAATTTTTAAACATTTTTATTTATTTGACTGCACTGGGTCTTAGTTGTGCCATGTGGGTTCTTTAGCTGCAGCATGCAAACTCTTGCAGCATGTAGGATCTAGTTTCCTGAACACAGATGGAACCCAGGCCCCCTGCATTGGGAGCACAGACTCTGAGCCACTGGGCCACCAGGGAATTCCCTAGAAATTCTCATAAAATTTGACAAAAGCTATTCAGGCTTCCCAGGTGGCGCCAGTGTTAAGGAACTCACCTGCTGGGACTTCCTGGTGGTCCAGGGGCTGAGACTCCATGCTCCCAATGCAGGGGGCCTGGGTTTGATTTCTGGTCAGGGAACTAGATCCCACATGCTGCAACTAAGGATTCACATGCTTCAACAAAAATTGCAGCCAAATAAATTAAAAAAAGAAAACTCACCTGCTAATGCAGGCGATGTAAAGACCTGCATATAAAGGTCGATATAAATCAACCCAAGGATCAAACCGTGGGTTCATGAAGATCCCTTGGAGGAGGTCATGGCAACCTACTCCAGTATTCTTGCCCAGAGAATCCCACAGACAGAGGAGCCTGGCCGGCTATAGTCCGTGGGGTCTCCAAGAGTCGGACACAACTCAGTGACTAACACACATGACGGGTCCTCCGTGCTGTGCATGGGGGGTAGGGTGGAATTTATCCTTGGGAGCAGTCTGTTATCGGTTTTGCTTCATAGGATTAGTTTGGTATTTTAGAAAGATCGTTCTGGGACCAGAATAGAGGATGGATTAGAGACAGTGAAACCAGCTGAGGGGTTACTGCAATGTGCCAGGTGAAGGAGGGTGAGTGTGTGAACTGAGAACATGGAGCTGGATGTGCACAAGTCAAAGGAGAAGAGGGGTCTGGATGAAGAGACCTAGGAGGAAGACTCAGAACCTGAAAACCAATGGATATGGAGGTGAAGGGGAGCTGGTAGACACTCCTTCCTGGCCTTCTCATCTCCTAATTCTTTTAAAAAATATTTATTTATTTGGCTGCCCTGGGTCTTAGTTGCAGCACACAAGGTCTTTAGTTGCAGTATGTGGGACTGAATTCTCTGGCCAGTGATCGAACCTGGGCCCCAGCCCTGGGAGCAGAGTCTTAGCCCCTAGACAACCAGGGAAGTCCGTAAGATTTTTCTTTCTAAGCAGGAACTCTGTATCTCTTGCCAACTCTGGCCATGTAACTGGGGCTCAATTAAAGTTTTCTTTTTGTTCTAAATTTATTTCAATTAAAATTTTGAAGAAATCCTTCATTTTTTTTATCCACTACACAATCCTAAGCAATTCCTGTTCATGTTTTGACTACCAAATTTTTAATGCTTTTTTTCCCTTTAAAGCATGATTTCAACTAATAAAATAGTTATTACTCACCCGGTCATTCAAAAGCTGATGGTTTAGGGGTGTCCAGGTACTCATCTTTGTCTGCATTTTGGGACCATCTGTGTTTTTTGGAGGTGCAAATGCCATCATGAAACAACTGGATATTCTTCTGTAAGAAAAACTACACCTGCAGAAGAAATGAATCATACGATCTTCAGAATACTAAAAATACTAATACCATATAATCTTTTTTAGTACACTGGGACTAAAGCCTGGTGTACGAGGGACGAGGGGGAGAGTAACATTTACTGGGAGCATTTTCTATGTCAGGCACTTAACAGGTTTGCTCAATTAAAACCCATAACAATACGGTAAAGTGGTGGGTTTTAGATTATTTTACAGATGAAGAAAATGAGGCTCACTGAAGTTACACGCTTTGCCCAGAGTTATACAGACAGTAGGTGGTGAAACAGGGAATCAGACCCAGGTCTGTTGAACTCTGTTTGATTTTCATTGGATCAAGGGGGAAAAATCAGAATCACTCTTAGCTAAGAACATACCATATTGGTCAGAGAGGAGTATTAATAAAATCACAGTGCAATCTGAACTACTCCATCTTTGTCCCTTGTGACCTCCTTCTTCCTCTCTTACCTTTCTGACATCTAGCTAACAAGGGCTCTAGCTTGCTACCATATTTAAGAAGTATAATGGTACAATGGACAAGGCCAAGAATTTACATATGGACAGATTTGTGTTTATTGGGGAAAATACACTGGTTTTCGATGCCCAGTACTGTATATATCTGCCTTCATTTTTGTGGTCTCACGGCATGTGGGATCTTAGTTCCCCAATCAGAGATGGAACTCACATCCCTTGTATTGAAAACATTGAGTCTTAACCATGACTGTTGCTGTTCAGTCACTAAGTTGTGTCCAGCTCTTTGCAACTCCATGGACTGAAGTACACCAGGCTTCCCTGTCTTTCACTATCTCCCAGAGTTTGCTCAAACTCATGTCCATTGAGTTGGTGATACCATCCAACCATCTCATCCTCTCTTGCCTCCCTTCTCCTCTCGCCCTCAGTCTTTCCCAGCATCAAGGTCTTTTCCAAGGAGTCAGCTCTTCACATCAGGTGGCCAAAGTATTGGAGCTTCAGCTGCAGCATCAGTCCTTCCAATAAATATTCAGGGTTGATTTCCTTTAGGATTGACTCATTTGATCTCCATGCTGTCCAAGGGAGTCTCAAAGGTCTCCAGTACCACAATTAAAAAGCATCAATTTTTCAATGCTCAACCTTCTTTATGATCCAATTCTAACCACTGGACAGCCAGGGAAGTCCCTATGTCTGCCTTCATTAGATTAAAGCACTCTAATTTCCATGAGGGATTACTTTTCCCTCAGTGTTTAGGGTCTGCTGGGTTGGTTAATCAAGGTGGCCTCCCCTTGCCCAGTCATGAGACTAAGCTAGGCCAGGTAACTGATGCTGGCTTAGCCTTGCTTTACAGCCACGGTGATCATTCAAAGTACCGTAGATGCTCTGAGTAGTAGACTGTTAAGCTGTTCTTAGACTCCTCTTGTAGGGGCTTCCTACAAGTGGCCAAAGTATTGGAGCTTCAGCTTCAGTATCAGTCCCTCCAATGAATATTCAGGACTGATTTCCTTTAGGATTGACTTGGACAGGTACACACTGCTATATTTAAAGTGGATAATCTACAGGAACCCACGATACAGCACAGGGAACCGTGCTCAATGGCAGTCTGCCTGGAGGGGAGTCTGGGGGAGAATGGACACATGTATATGTATGGGTGAGACCCTTCATTGTTTATGTGAAACCACCACAACACTGTTAATTGGTTATACTCCAATACAAAATTAAAAGTTAAAAAAAAATAGCATTACCATAGACTTTCTTAGAACTTCTTGTTATTTACAGAGTTCTTCAAAGCCTGTCCTTGAAGGGGGCCCAACAAAATATTTTAAGGTGAAAAATACTGAAAGCAGATGGATGGCATTTTCACTATATATCCTCAGTGTTTCTGTTTTTTGTGCCTTCTTCCTCTCTGAAGGTATGTTTCACATCCAAAGCAGTGGTGCTGAGTTGGGGACTGCACAGGATTTGTCTGCCGACCCAGGGCTCCAAAAATTATAGCAGCAAATATAAGACAACTTTTAAAAAATATTTATTTTTATTTATTTATCTGGCTGAGCCAGGTCTTCATTAGGGCATGTGGGATCTAGTTCCCTGACCAGGGATAGAACCCAGGACCTCTGGACCACCAAAGAATTCACTTGGACAATTTTTTGATCCCACATGCCACAACTAACCTGGCACAGCCAAACAAATAAATAAATATTTTTTAAATTAAAAAAACCATTAGTTTTTGACTTACAGACAATTCCCCCAAATGCTAGATCTGAAATTTTGTGACTCTCACTTAACATGTAATATTCCCTCTCAGGCTTAAATCAGAGCTGAAGATAAAGCCAATGTTTTAAAACCTCAGGGTTTTAAACCATAGATAATATCTTTCTGCAGTTGCCTGCTGATACCATTCCACTGGAATAAGGGGGAATTAAGGAGGTTCAGATGAGCCCTCACATTCTTAGCTCCTAACAGCTAAGTTTCAAAGGTGTAAGAAATGATTTCATTACAGTATTATTAATTGGCTGCTATAAAAATACACATGAGCAGGCAAATACATAAAGCACGATCACTGAGTCTAGATCTGCACAGTTAAAAATCATATATTTCCTTTTTTATTGCTATTTATGCATGTTTGATCTTTCTTCTATTAAACGGATTGAAATTTTGTGTTTTTATTTTTTTAAATTTTATTTATTTGTTTAGGCTGAGCCACTTGGCTTGCAGAATCTTAGTTCCCCAACCAGGGAT
>NW_011494715.1:6306700-6308354 GCF_000754665.1 Bison bison bison | reverse complement strand
ACGGTTGAGTTTCTCCACTAACACACAGCTCACCCATTGTACGCTGCAGTATCATCAGAGAAGGAAATAGAGATTACCAGGAAATGATCAGGAAATAGGGTACGGTTAGATTTAAATATGAATTCATCTTATATTCAACTAGGTGGAAACAAAGAGAAACTATAAGACAATGCAAAGACCTAGTGCTTTGATAAGCATAGAAGTAATTATTTGTTGGTTGTTAATTTCATATATATGAGGCACCTGGTAATTTAACTGCTAACACAGAGCAAAATGTAATTCCCGGGGTCACTGCCAAGGCTCGTGAGAAGCCCAGGAAGACCTGAGAGAAGAGTTCTCAAAACAGTCTCCATCTTTTTCATGCAGTGGTCACTGCTCTCACCTCTTTAGGTCTTTCTCTTCAAGTCTTTCTCCTCAAGCCTCTAGCGCTCGTGTTGCCATAGTTCCTGTTTCTGTGACTCTGTCTAGCCCCCACCCGCTCCAGAAGTCCAATCACTACCTATAAATCTTTTCATTGGCATCTGGGGTCTCTTAGGCAACAATGTGTGGTCTCTTGATTGGCCGGGAGATCCTAGAGGGCTGGCTCCAAAATTGGGCGCACGGACAAAATGGAAAAGTGTGAGCGCCCAGAGGGTGGGAAAAGATGCCATCTCTCAATATAATACTAGGACGAAGATGCAGCCAGTCCTGAAACAAACAGCATTAAATGCCCCCATTCAAGCCGTAAGTATGTTTCAAATCAGGCTAACCTACTGAGCATGTCCAGTTATATCGTTCTGGTCACTCCAGGGTTCTGAAACGTAAACTCTGTTTCTCCGGGTTTTTAGAGTGGCCAACAGGTAAAAGAAGGTTGCAGGAAAAACAATTCTGGAGAGGTTCAGTGAAAGAATAGCACCTGCACACAGGAAGTGGAAGAACGTGGGAAAATTGCCCAACACACAAATTCAGCAATGCTTCAACATGAATTTTAATTTATTGGATTAAGGAATTCAGGCCGACTAACAGATATACCAGGGAACCAGCAGATGGCATGCCTGAATAAGGATAACTCCAAATTTGGGAAATTTTACTATCTGGTCTAATTAAATTTATGAAGCATCTACCATGTAATGAGAGGCAGAGTGAGAATGCAAGAATAAAAAAAGAAATCTAATGAGGAGGATTTGAAAATGCAATGTAGAAAGAACTACTGTGATAGAACTATAAACTAATGCTGGAGAAAAACATTTCAGAAGGGACACCTGGGAAGTGTAAAACAGTTCTTCTGGGCAACAGCTAACCAAATTAAAAAAAGAAGACTATTTTCATTATCTCATGTTTCCTAAAATAAATAAAAATGTACTCTCTTCCAAGGTACATAAATATAAACCCTATGTTTATATTGTTTCATTGTTTTGAAATAGGCAGCATTCATATATCTCCCATTTAAAAAGAAAATGAAAAGTAAAGCTCATAGAGGTTGCTGCTTTCTTTAGAGTTGACAAAGGATCAGTAAGTGGCCAAATTGAAATTAGAACTTATGTTGTCTGAATTCCAGCCCAGTGGTTTTACGTTTTATGATCAGGTTGTAAGTAAAATGAATAAACAAAGACTTTTGCAGGGGTGGAGGCCTGGGGGAGGTAAGTAGATGCAATACTAAATTACCATGTATTAC
>NW_011494715.1:6302646-6306600 GCF_000754665.1 Bison bison bison | reverse complement strand
CTGGGCAGGAAGATCCCCTGGAGAAGGAAATGGCAACCCATTCCAGTATTCTTGCCTGGAGAATCCCATGGACAGAGGAACCTGGTGGGCTACAGTCCATGGGGTTGCAAGAGTGGGACACAACTTAGCGACTAAACTACCACCACCATCACCACATAGTCACTCTGCTGTACATAAGGTCTCTAGAACTTATTCATTTTATAACTGAAGGTTTGTACCCTTTGATCCATATCTCCACATTTCCCTACTCTCCAGCTTTGGCTAACCACTACTCTACTCAGGGAAGTATTTTTTAAAAGGTCTGTTAGTCATTTTTCAGCTCGAAAACCTTCAGAGACTTGATAATGGCTACAGAATCCTTAGCACGCTAATCTAGGTACACCATGAATTTACCCACACCTACCTTTTCGGCTCATCTTCCTCTCTCTCCCTTCATGCTCTATCTGTACAGACACACTGAACTTCAGATCAGAGAATGTGGTACAAAAATTGGTGCGTCTTTGCTAATGTGGTTTTCTGAATGTGCTCACCTGAATCCTAATCTCAGTAGTACACAGTAGGTGCTCAATAAATACTTGTCTAAATCAGCCGAACGAATGAACACAATAGTGGAGGTGAGGTGGTTTAAGGATTAAAGCTAGTGGCAAAGAAGGTACAACTCAACATTAGGAACCGAGCATTGGGGTTAGACTCAGGATAATCGGGTTTTTATTTGGCATTTACAGAGCAGAACACGGTTTAATTTCTCCACTAACACACAGCTCACCCATTGTACACTGCAGTATCATCAGAGGAGGAAATAAGAGATTACCAGGAAATGATCAGGACATAGGGTACGGTTAGATTTAAATATGAATTCATCTTATATTCAACTAGGTGGAAACAAAGAGAAACTATAAGACAATGCAAAGAGCTAGTGCTCTGATAGGCATAGAAATAATTATTTGTTGGTTGTTAATTTCATATATATGATGCATCTGGTAATTTAACTGACAACACAGAGCAAAATGTAATTCCCGGGGTCACTGCCAAGGCTCGTGAGAAGCCCAGGAGGACCTGAGAGAAGAGCTCTCAAAAGAGTCTCCATCTTTTTCATGCAGTGATCACTGCTCTCACCTCTTTAAGTCTTTCTCTTCAAGTCTTTCTCCTCAAGCCTCTAGCGCTGGTGTTGCCATAGCTCCTGTTTCCGTGACTCCGTCTAGCACCCCCCCCTTCCAGTAGTCCAATCACTACCTATAAATCTTTCCGCTGGCATCCGAGGTCTCTTAGGCAACAATGTGTGGTCTCTTGATTGGCCGGGAGATCCTAGAGGGCTGGTTCCAAAATTGGGCACACGGACAAAATGGAAAAGTGTGAGCGCCGAGAGGGTGGGAAAGGCTGTCATCTCTCAATATAATGCTAGGACGAAGATGCAGCCAGACTGAAACAAACAGCATTAAATGCCCGCATTCAAGCCATAAGTGTGTTCCAAATCAGGCCAACCTACTGAGTATGCCCAGTTACATCGTTCTGGTCACTCCAGGGTTCTGAAACGTCAACTCCATTTCTCCGGGTTTTTAGAGTGGCCAACAGGTAAAAGAAGGTTGCAGGAAAAACAATTCTGGAGAGGTTCAATGAAAGAATAGCACCTGCACACAGGAAGTGGAAGAACGTGGGAAAACTGCCCAACACACAAACTCAGCAATGCTTCAACATGAATTTTAATTTATTGGATTCAGGAATTCAGGCCGACCAACAGATACACCAGGGAACCAGCAGATGGCATGCCTGAATAAGGATAACTCCAAATTTGGGAAATTTTACGATCTGGTTTAATTTAATTAATTAAATTTATGGAGCATCTACAATGTAACGAGAGGCAGAGTGAGAATACAAGAATAAAAAAAGAAATCTAATGAGGAGGATTTGAAAATGCAATGTAGAAGTAACTACTGTGATAGAACTATAAACTAATGCTGGAGAAAAACAACATTTCGAAAGGGACCTCTGCGAAGTGTAAAACAGTTCTTATGGGCAGCAGCTAACCAAATATAAAAAAAGAAGACATTTCTCATTATCTCATGTTTCCTAAAATAAAAATGTACTCTCTTCCAAGGTAAATAAATGTAAACTCCATGTTTAAATTGTTTCATTGTTTTGAAATAGGCAGCATTCGTATATCTCCCATTTAAAAAGAAAATGAAAAGTAAAGCTCACAGAGGTTGCTGCTTTCTTTCAAGTTGACAAAGGATCAGTAAGTGGCCAAATTGAAATCAGAACTTATGTTGTCTGAATTCCAGCCTAGTGGTTTTATGTATGGTTGTATGTTTTATGATCAGGTTGTATGTAAGATGAATAAACAAAGACTTTTGCAGGGGTGGAGGCCTGGGGGAGGTAAGTAGATGTAATATTAAATTACCATGTATTACCAGTTAACATTGATGGTTTCAAAACGGGTTCATCCAGAAAGAGACCAGTTTTAACAACTCGATGGGAGAGTGTTGGGTCTCAGTGAAGTTCCTGCTCATTAAAGACTTTCTATCGGTGGTTATAACATTGAATGAAAGAAAGATGGGGTTAAAGAGAGCCTGACACTTTATCCCTGTTAGATCTGAATATTTTTATCCCTGAAAATAAGGTCCCTTTCATTGATCCTCTCAACTAGCATCCTCTGGACCTCTCCTTGTTCAGCCCTTCATCAGTCTGACTGCTGATGCCCCAAATCTGAACAACACCATTCACATTGTGTTCACAGTGAGCACATTGGCTCAGTGTACTTGAAAATTTAACATTGCTTTTATTTAAAATTTTAAAAAATTCCTTTAAAAAATATTTACCTATTTGGCTGCACTGGATCTTAGTTGCAGCACAGAGGATCTTTGATCTTTAGTTGTAGTATATGGGATCTAATTCCCAGTTATTCTTCAGTTGCTAAGTCGTGTTTGACTCTGCAACCCCATGAACTGCAGCATGCCAGGCTTCCCTGTCTTTCACTAGTTCCCAGACCAGGGATTAAACCTAGGTCCTCTGCATTGGGAGGGTGGAATCTTAGTTACTGGACCACCAGGGAAGTCCCTCAACATTATTTTTAAAGGAAACATTTCAACCATAAAGAAACATTTACAGACTTGCCTAAGAAACACCCTTTTCTCC
Source organism: Bison bison bison (assembly GCF_000754665.1). NCBI lineage: Eukaryota > Metazoa > Chordata > Mammalia > Artiodactyla > Bovidae > Bison > Bison bison. The sequence continues at coordinate 6,303,468 of NW_011494715.1, read as the reverse complement.
CTGCAGAGATTTTTTAAAATGTTAACATTTTGCTTCCTGTGTGTGATTAACAGTTGAAGCCTCTTTTACATGCTGCCCAGATCTCATTTTCCACCCTGCCTGCCTAGAGGCATCCACTGTCATGAAATTAGTGTGCTGCCCACTTGTCCACTTTTTATCCTTATTATATATACGTTTGGCCTCATAAACAGTGTGACTGTTTTAAAGAGCTATCATAATTTACGTACTTTGTAGTTTGCTTTTCAGTCAGTGGTCTATTTCTGAGATGTGATCATGTTGATACATTCAGTGATAATTTCTACATCATTCCCACCTCCCACTAGGAGCCAAGATATGTTCTATGCCTGACAGTTTTCACAAGACCATGTGTAAATTGCATAAAAATGTGACAGCAGCACATCTCTAGAGGATCTGAAGGTACAAGGGATCTAGAAGTACCTGAAGCAGGTCCACAATGATTTTCATAAACGCTCTTAGATGCTTCACTCACCCTTAGTAGAGTCAGTGTTGGCTCCACAGGACACAATGACTTGATAAGAATCAGCTTAAGGATCAACATTACTTTTTTTAAAAAAAGTATTACTTCATTAGTATTTATTAATGAATTGAAAATATCATATCTCTTTTACGATGCATTTCCCATAGCTCATCTTCTGATGTTAAACTATATTTATGACTGTCTAAGCTCAGTATTTATTATCATTTAACTAAAGAGCCTCTTGATGAAAGTGAAAGAGGAGAGTGAAAAAGTTGGCTTAAAGCTCAACATTCAGAAAATGAAGATCATGGCATCCGGTCCCATGACTCCATGGCAAATAGATG
>NW_011494715.1:6300705-6302546 GCF_000754665.1 Bison bison bison | reverse complement strand
AGCTTACTTTACTTTCTGGGCTCCAAAATCACTGCAGATGGTGATTGCAGCCATGAAATTAAAAGACGCTTACTCCTTGGAAGGAAAGTTATGATCAACCTAGACAGCATATTACAAATCAGAGACATTACTTTGCCAACAAAGGTTCATCTAGTCAAGGCTATGATTTTTCCAGTGGTCATGTATGAACGTGAGAGTTGGACTATAAAGAAAGCTGAGCACCGAAGAATTGATGCTTTTGAACTGTGGTGTTGGAGAAGACTCTTGAGAGTCCCTTGGACTGAAAGGAGATCCAACCAGTCCATCCTAAAGGAGATCAGTCCTGGGTGTTCATTGGAAGGACTGATGATGAAGCTGAAACTCCAATACTTTGGCCACCTGATGTGAAGAGCTGACTCATTTGAAAAGACCCTGATGCTGGGAAAGATTGAGGGCAAGAGGAGAAGGGGATGACAGAGGATGAGATGGTTGGATGGCATCACAGACTCGATAGACATGGGTTTGGGTAAACTCCGGGAGTTGGTGATGGACAGAGAGGCCTGGAGTGCTGCAGTTCATGGGGTCGCAAAGAGTCGGACAGGACTGAGCGACTGAACTGAACTGAACTGAGGGAGCACCTTTAAAAAAGATTGTTTCACTGGTGGTCAAACAGTAAAGAATCTGCCTGCAATGCAGGAGACCTGGGTTCCATCCCTGGGTCGGGAAGATCCTCTGGAGAAGGGAATGGCAATCCACTCCAGTATTCTTGCCTGGAGAAGTCCATGGACAGAGGAGCCTAGTGGGCTACAGTCCATTCGATCGAAAAAAGACAGGACTGAGGGACTAACACTTCCACTTTTCTTTGTATAAAATAGTTGCCTATAATTAAAGAGGCCACAGAGATGTGTCCCAAGGGTTTGGACATACCACAGATTATATAGCTGTTTTTGGTCAGTCTCCTAACATGGGGTGGCAAAGATGCAGACAGAAAATTGTATTCAAATATACTATCTTAACCAAGTGTATAGTTGAATAACGTTAAGTACAGTCATACTATTCTACAAGATCAAAGTATTTAAGTCCTTGTGCTACCAGAGAACAAAATGATGCCTGTGAAGTCTAGGTTGAAAAGGGAGGAAAAGGAGGAAGGTAGATAAAATGATGGAGGCAAAGATAACAGCTTTGGCTTGGAATGAATGAATCCAGACTCAGCCCTTAAAACGCTGCCTGGCTTTGGTTAAGTCTTTTTAACCTTTCGGGGCCGCTCTTTTCCGCGTCTGAATAATGAGAGGTTAGGTTTAGATGACTTCTAAGGAATCTTTAAGTTCTGAAATAGCTTATGTAGAAAAAAATAAAATAAAATCACATATGAAGAAAAAGAAGAAACATTTCCCAAAGAACAGAAGATGGGGAATGCCACCAATAACCTCAAGCCCCACCTGCTCACTAAAGTGGGTGTTGATAAAGAGGGTATCTGCTCTGCTGCTTCAGCCTGGAGCTCTGCAATATGAAAGCTGACTACCTCCATCTGCACCCAGTACCACCCTCAGCACCCTCCTCTTAACCATCTCCAATCCCCGGGTCCCCAGGGGGTACGCTGGTTCTCGAAACAGGTTTTGGTGGTCTCGCAATAATAGCGTTCCAGGCTTGAGGGATGAGAGTCGCAGCACTGTCTCAGCAGGGAAGGGAAGGAGAGCTTTGCAAAGGGGACTGAGGGCATTTAAGAAAAGCTTCCAGAGCGCGGAACGGCTCCGCGGGGGCCGGACAGGGCCAGGCATCAGCCTCGGCACAACGTAAAGAACAACGAAACCCGCGGACGGGTATCCAGAAGGTGCGCTCAAAATGGGAGCGCTCGGCCGAGC
>NW_011494715.1:6288159-6300605 GCF_000754665.1 Bison bison bison | reverse complement strand
GCTCAGCGGGAAAAGGACTTGGGAGTGGGGACTGAGGAGGTGCCGCCGCGGCTGCCCGCTCCTCGGTCTAACCCTGTGCCGAAGAGCCACCAGCAGCCGCGGCACCTCCTCCTCAGGGATCGTTATTCTCTTCGCCGCCAAAACAAAAGCCTTGGGCTCCGCGCTGTGGAGGGGTGTCTCGGGGCTTTCTCGGGGTGGGCGGCGGGGCGCGGGGGAGCCCGAGTTTCGGGCTGGGGGCTGAGGCGGACCGATGCCCGCCGACTGGATTAACCCTCTCGGTTCCGAGCCCGCGCCGAGCAACCTGTTCGAGTGTGGCCCGCGCTCCCTCCGCGCCGCCCCCGGCCCAGCCCTGGGGCTCGGTCGGCGCCGCGGGGGCGTGTGGCGCTCCCGGGCCGCTGGGGGCTGTGGGTGGAGGACGCGGCCGCTGGCTGGGAGGACAATGCACCGAGCGCTGGGCGCGGGGGCGCGGGGGGCCGCCGGGACCCGCCTCGGGGCTTCCCGGGTCCCGGGCGGCGTCGCAGCATCTGGACTGCCTCCTGTTTCTACTCCTGAAAGTTGTCCCCTCTCCTCCCTCCCGTCAGTTTTGCAAAGTCTGCATATTCCTCCTCGAGGCTTCCCCCTCTGCCCTCTTGGACGCTCCGTGTGTTTGCCCTGGCGTACCGCGGAGAGGTTCATCCATAGCCTCTGAAATTAGGTGCTGTTAAACATTTCAAGACATTTTAGCATCTTCCTAGAAGCCGTTTTCAGAGTTAGGTGCCTTCCTCAATAAGAGAAAAAGGGGTGTTTTTTCTTTCTTTCTTTCTTAGAACAAAAAAGCATATGCCACTAATTTAGGCAGAGAAGTCAACTTGAAGTTGCAAAATATCTAGGAAGGAGGAAAAAAGGTCTGGTTTTTGGCCCAGAATAAATGAAAATTTGAATTTTGGTTCCCTTCTGGATGTAGGCAGACAGAGCAGCAGAGCAGACCAGCAGCTATAGAAATAAATGACTGCTCTAGGTTGGTCAAACAAGATCTTATTTTATAGAAGTAGTTTGGAGAGACCTGTAATGTTTATTTACGGCAATTGGGTTACTTGGTAAAGCCAATACCGCAGGAGCAAGGAAACAAAGACTTGACAAGGAGGATGCTACCTCCCTCCCTCTTGAGCCTTCTTTTAGCCTTTAGTGGTGTGCTGACAGGCAAAGGGCTAGATAAATCCGTAGTTCTGTTATTAAGAACCATTTTCTCCTCAAGATAATGCTTTCTATCCGTACTTTTAAGCAAATCAATACCTTCTTTTTCCTCCAGAAGAAGAAAAAAAGTGTTTGTTTGAAGTACCAAACCACAACATAGAGGTAATAAGATAGGAAAGTGATGTAAAAGCTTAAGTGGGCAGGCTTGCAAGGATAGAGCTGAAAATAAAAGATAATTGAGATGCAATTCTTCTTACAGTGTTGCCTTTTATTTAGTGAAATAACAGGTTCCTCCTCTACCCTCCTCCCCCCAAGTGCTCTGAAACTGTCAGGAAAATAAGGTAATAAGTAAAGCCTACCGTCCTACCCTCTCTTTCCTCCTCCTCCTTCCCCCCCCCCCCCATCCACTAATATTACCTGCCTCTACATCTCTCCTAGATCTACCAGTGCCCTATTAATAGAAGAAGAAAGGACTATAGGTTCTTTCATCCCTTTTTTTCATCTTAGGTACTGTATTCCTCTGAGCATTATTTTGTGCTTTGAACATTTAGGTGGATTTTTCTAGAGAGATCCCCAGCCATGATTGAGATATTTGAAATAGGGAGGCTTGAGGTGAAGATAATAGTAAAGTGCACATTCTTTCTTTGTATAGCACAGTGTTGTGAGAGTGTCATCATTGGGCAAAGAGAGGGGGTTTTAAAGTCATGGTAAGTCCTCTGTTGCCCACTTGACAGGAAAAAAATCTCTCTCCCCAACTTAAATTTCGTATGTGTTAGTAAAACTACGAGATGTCATACTGAAAACTTATTCAGAGAATGTTAGTTTGTTGATGTCAGACTGCTGAGTTTGTTGATGTCAGACTGCTGTTGACTTTATTTTCTTAGGAGACGTGATAGGAAACAGTTCTTACTGCATCTTTACCTTCTTTCACAGGGAAGAGCAGTGTTGGCCTCAAGTATTTTTTAACCCCTAAATTTCTAGAGTTAGAGACGTTTAAAGCTGCAGCTGCCCACAAAAAGAGCAGTAGTGCAAATGAAAAGCAAGACTTTGAAATATGCATGAGAGGAATTGTTCAGTATTGATTTGGGAGAAGAAGGGTCACAGAGTCTTGAGGAAAGAAGTGAAGGTTTTTAATAGTGGCTTTTTCAGAAGGTTAGGAATGAATGTTTGAAAAGTAACAACTCCTCTTTGACAAGAAAGCAATTTTAACTGACTGTTGCATCAGAAATGGTGAATCTATCTTTGAGTTACAATTTGTTATGCTGAGAACTAGCAACAGTGTTGGTGGATCCAAGGAATGGCTGTGAATGAAATTTAAGAAAAAACAACTAGGCTGGTAGGCCTAAAAAAATCCTGGTCCCCGAAGTTTATCTCATTAAACTAATTTTGTAGTCAAAACATGCAGCCATCCTAAAGGGGGAAAAAAAAATCAGGAGCTTGGTATTAGAGCATTTTCTGAACACATTTTAATGGAAAAGGGAAACCAGGCTGGAATTGCAACCTGATTTTTTTTTTTTTTTAAAGTCCAGACTCTGGCCATCTTTTAAATTTCCAGTTTTTTTTTTAGTTTTAAAAGATCTTCTGCTTCTGCTTTCTCTAGTCTTAAAAGTAATGTATAATTTGTAAGATGGACTGGATTTTGATGCCTACTATTCATTTTAATTTTGAACTTTAATGTATTTGTTTTTCCTGTATTTTTTTTTAAGCCCCATCACTCAGCACACTGGAAGATTAGATTATCTTTTGTAATCAGTAGATGACTAGACGGACTTTAAAAATTAGATAAAGTAGCAAAGTGATACCTTGAGAGTAGTAAGAATCTAGGCCCTATGAATTAAATATGGAGCTATATAAACTTTAGCAACCAGAAAACAGTATCCTGAGAATGAATTTATTTTTTAAATAAGATATGGAAAACAAAAGGCAAAACCCACATGAGTTTTAGGAAAAGGAATCTAGCACTTTGAGCAGTGATATGCTTTCAGTGTGTACTTTGCTGTCTAACAAGATAATAATTTCCTTGAGAGAAGCTTCAGAGGTAGTGATTGCTAATCCTTATAATGCAGTCTTGGAAAACAGTCTTGGAAAACTCTGAAAGAAGACAAAAGAATATCCTCCTGTTCCCACCGTAGCCAGTGTGTTTGAGGCAACCTTTAATTTGTGAATTGGAAACGCAAAATGTTAGGTACATTTACAGTGTGTCAAGATAAGTAAATCTAAGCTGAGAAAGATGAAAGGAAGCTTTCTGTACAGAAGGTGTGAATTGGAATAGAACTGCTAACATCTTTTGTTGCAGGGCCCTGCTGACAAGCCCCCAGGACCCACTTTTGTCATTGTCTATTCTGGGATTCGCCTGCTTTCTTTCCTCCTCACAGTTGCCATCTCCTGCTTTTCCCACCTGAGTTCTTTGGGTCTGGCTTTGTAGCCAGCCTCTGAAGACAGTCTTCCAAGATTGCATCCCCTTTATTGCTGTTCTTCAAGACAAATACTCAACTTGTTTTAGGGGCTTTTACTTTTTATCATCAAAAGAGAACTGGTAAATTGGGGAATATCAGATTCCTGATGTTACACATTGATAAAAATTAAAGTATAGGGTTAAATGTCTCTAGTCCTTTTTGTTTTCTGCTGAAATAATCATCAGGTCACTTAATCTGAAATTAGTTTCCCACATATCTTATATTGCTCTGTAAAGAAGTGAATGTCTCTTTTCTCAGGGTTAGGGCATGAAAAACTGTTGCCAGACCCCTCATTTTTTACTGTCATTGGCGCCCAAGACTGTTGCCTCCAGTTAATCCAGCAGTTCCCTTTATTCAGCTGAGATTCTGCAGATTCCTATAGTAAAATATGTAATATCAAAAAGAATGCAAAAAAAATCTTTTAACCTTTATGTAGTCAGTTGCTGTATTTTTTCAGTATTTCCTGGTTTCCTCAATCTTCTGTGTCCTGTTGTCTGAAACTTACAGCTTCTTCAAGGATGGTTCTCTTGGGAGAAAGGACTGTTGCTATCCATACTCATGTGATCCTGATTAGAAGCATTTATTTCATCATGTTATTGAAGAGCAATTTAGAATATATACCAAAAGTTTTTTTTTTAACTGTGCATAATATTTGATTCAGCTGAGAGGTGATCTGATTTTTTTTTTCAGTTATTGAAAATCAATTTTTGACCCATTCTAAGTTTATCATCATTTTTTTGCTTTTCTTGCTACCTGTAGTAGGGTATTTTTGTGTCCCTTGGCTTGTTACTTTCAACAGCCGGTAAATCATTCATTCAACTAGTATTATTGTCAGCACACATTTATAGATTTAGCAGACTTAATTTTCCCATACACAAATAACATACAACAGATTTTAAAATAACATTTCAGCATTTATAATACATTACTATTTTTATTTTGTTTTTGTTTTTGTTTTTTGACGACGCTGTGCAGCTTGTGGGACCTTAATTCTTTGACCAGGGATCAAACTCTAGCTCCCTGAAGTAGAAGTGGAGTCCTAGTCACTGGATTGCCAGGGAAGTCCCTATTGTATTTTTAAACAATTCAGGTAGTTTTATTCTGTTCCATGTATGTGTATTTTTGACAAAAGTGGGAGACTATATGCTGTTTTGTAAACCATTTAAAATTTTATTTTTCACTTATTGTATTGTTACTGTCTTTTCAAGTCAGTATATATAGATCCTGCTCATCATTTTTAGTGAGTGTGTTATGTGTTGGTTGTACCCTAGTTTAACCAATTCCTTATCGGTAGACTTTCAGATTGTCTCTGGGTTTTTATTTTATAAACAATATTGTACTAACATTTCAGTTATGTATCATGTGTACTTGTGTTTACTTTCTTAATTGTAGAATAGGTTTGCTGAATCAAATTATATACATTTTAAGGGCTTTTGATGTCCATAGCTATTTTTTTGAGGTACCAACTAGTTTGCTTTTCCTCCAGTAGTATTTGAAAATAGAGAATTTCCTGGCAGTCTAGTGGTTAGACACTTCACTGCCCTGGCCCGGGTTCAGTTCTTGTTTGGGGAACTAAGATTCTGCAAGTGGTGTGGAACAGCCAAAAAAAAAAGTATTTCCAAGTGTTGAAATGTTGAATATATTCTTTTTTCTGCACCCTCTCCTATACTGTGTTCTGTTATTGTTACTTTGCTCATCTGATTGGCAAAAATGTTATATATCATGTTTGTATGTTTTTATTAGTAAAGTTGAATATCTTTTCATGTTTGTTGGCCATTTGTATTTCTTTTGTAAATTTATGTCCTTTTTCCATTTTTCTATTAAAGTAGTATTCTTTATCTGCTTTTTAAAAAATTCATTTTATATATTACTTTTGCTAAGCACGTAATTATGTGCAAATATCCTATACTGTTTTAAATCATTCTATTTTAGGATAGCATTTCTCAAAATATGACTTATAGATCACTTGTAACAGTACTGAGGTAATGATTAGAATACATGTATATCATTCATTTTCCAGAGGTTCAGATTTCTTAGACCTATGGTTCTAAGATTCTATGAATGTGCTGCATATTAAAATTAGAGAACCTCTGATTTGGAAGAAATATAAATTCCTTAATATTTTTACTGTTTCTATTTTTCTTCTTGTCTCATGGCATTCTACTGTTTTTTCTTATTTATCTTAATAATCATAAACTACAGTCTTACTGTATTAAGGTTTTATCCTACCTCAGCCTAATATAATAAGTTTACAAAAATGTTTTGATATATGGAAATTTGAATGTCAAAGTAGATAAAGGAAAGCACTTTTGTAAGTTTGTGAGAAGCGTTGTTTGTAAATGAGGCAAAAGGAATAACTGAGAGAAAAAGAAGTAAAATAGGGTAGACAAAAGTATAAGGGGGTTTCTCATCTGGTTTAAAAAACTCAATGTTTCTTTGTTTCTTCCTCAAGTTTTGTATGGTAATCTTCTTTGAACCATAAATTTGGAACCCGTACTGCCTGAAAAATAGTCTAAATGAAATTTTTATTGTTAGATACATATTCAGTAGGGAGCAATGTTCCCTTTAATTTTTTTTTAAGTTGCAAGCAGATGAACATGCTGCATAAGCAGCATACTACAAAAATGGAACTTATATGGATGTTTTGATACTGTAGCCAAATAAAGCTTTCAGGGCTTATTTGACACATTTAATGATATGCATAATTGTTACCGTGCTGTATGGTAATTAAGCTTAAATATACATGACTGTGTTTAATATCACTTTTCCATAGCCAGACATCACATTTCTGGGCCCAGCTTGAAGGAGGAAAAAATATGGCAGGCCAAGAAGCTTTAACAAATATTTCTGATTTAAAGATTTCAGTGTTATAGATTGCTTGTAACTTTGGTGTTCCTAATTCCTAAGGTTGTAGACTTTCCTTTTCCCTTCTCCTACTCAAGACCATATGATTGGGGAAGAAATTGGGAAGATTCAGCCATGGCTTTACTTTCTCCAAATAGTTTTTTTCTGCCCAGTAATTAAAGCTTGGGATGCAGAGGTCCCTGTCATTGGTAGTGAACAAAGGACAGTTTCTTTCTCTACTTTAGCCAAGCGGGTTCAAGTTCTCAAGGTCTAAGCTGTCATGGGCTCTAATATCTATTTGAGTTGTCCTGTTAACCTGGGTCTCTGAGAATTTCTGAACCTGACTTTCTCATGTTTTCCCAGCCGAGGTTGTGTACTTCAAACAGAAATATTTGACATGTGTGAAACGAAAACAAAGTAAAAGCAGACTTAACTTGATTACAAAACCAAATGGAAGTATGATAGTTTTAGAATATACTTTTTCCTACCAAACCTGCCTTCCACTCTACCTACTCTTCCAGCCCCAAAAGAGATGCATAGTTTTGTCCCTAGAAAAAAAGTGAAAGTGGAAGTGCATCCAACTCTCTGCAACCTCATGGACTGGAGCCTGCCAGGCTCCTCTGTCCCTGGAATTCTCCAGGCAAAGAATACTGGAGTGGGTTGCCATTTCCTCCTCCAGGGAATCTTCCCAACCCAGGGATCGAACCCATGTTTCCAGCATTGCAGGCAGATTCTTTACCGTCTGAGACACCAGGGAAGCCCCCAGGAAAGGCAGTGTCAAATCAGACTTTGAAACTTTGTAGAAACTCTTAACTGGAAATCATTCATATCCCACGCTGTAACTTTCTAGGGTTGACTTTTCTCTGCAGCCTGACTGTGTGTAATGACGCATTTGTTGGTCAAACGTTTTCTCTATCTATGTGCTAAATTTTTGTACTATCTAAAAGGATGAAGCATTGTTGGGAAAATGTCCTGATACTAGTTTTAGAATCTTCTGTTGGCCAGTTCAGTATTGGTTGATAGAAGTAAGTCTTTGTATCCACTGTCATTCAGTAATAATACTACCTAAAGTTTGATGTTGCTTTACCTTTTATAGAGTACATTATTTTATAATTCACTCATACATTTTTGATAGGGAGGTGCAATTTTTAGAAAGGAAAATTCTGAGCTCAGAGAAGTTAAGTGATTCACATAGTTGGGAAGAGGCTTCAATCCATATCTTTTGATTTCTTTATATTTTACACCTTTCACAGATACCATCTGCTGAATCATGTAATGATTAAAACATAATAAAATTTAAATAACTTGGTATTAAGTGTGGCAGATATTTAAATAAAATTTAGGACAACAGCTTGCAAGTTTTTCAAAGTGAATTAATTAGGTCCTGTGACAAATGAAAAACTACCATTATAGACGGGAAATTAAAGTATATGTTATATAAACAACTGAGGGGGGAAATAGTGCCTTTAAGTGCTATTTATGGATTCTCTGGTATATCTATAGCAAGAATGATAAGGTAGAAAAGCTATAGTATTTTTTTATGAAATACCCATGTATTTTATCTGTAAGGCAGTATTGTATCTCTCATCAAAGTTTGTGATTGTTGTTGTTAGCCACACGCCCGGCGTTTGGAATTTTAGTTCTCCACCAGGGAGTGCCCCGGTGCCCCAGCAGTGGATGTGTGCAGCTTTAATCACTGGACCACCAGAAAGTCCCAAAGGCAGTGTTCTACAATTTCTCTTTCTAGTAGTTGATTGTTAGTGTGAGAAACGCAACTGATTTTTGTATACTGATTTTGTATCCTGCAGCTTTACTGAGCTAATCAAAGTTTTAATATCAAGCCTATAATATTTTAAGAGGAAATCGCTAATTTCTCCCATTTTTTAAAAAAATTATTTTTCAGATATTTCAATCAAAGGAAGAAATAGCTCTTCTCCTAAGATGGAATCTGTTGTTTGGGAATGTGGTTGATCAACTTGACACGTTGGCCAAATGGTACCCGATGTAATAAAATGAAAAGAAGAGGCAAGATGATGTCATTTTCCCATATTGTGAAACCAAAAACAAATGCCTTTTGTGAGACCAAGCTAACAAACCTCTGACGGTGCAAAGAGTATTTCTGTTTGAAGAACTTAACAGTAAGATAGAAGAAGTACTTTCAAGCTGAGACCTGCAGGTGTACAAAGATCTAAAATACATATTGAGTAGGCCTGATCATCTGAATCTCATTCAATCAAGAAAGCATGGCTATGAGTAGGATCGTCTTCTGTCTGTGGCCCTTGACTATGTTTGTGGGCCATATAGGTGGGCACAGTTTATTTTCTTGTGAGCCTATTACCTTGAGGATGTGCCAAGATTTGCCTTATAACACTACCTTCATGCCCAATCTTCTGAATCATTATGACCAACAGACGGCAGCTTTAGCAATGGAGGTAAGACTTCATCTATTATTTGGCATGTCATAGAAAATTACTCTTGTATTGCCCTTTTAATCAGTCTAATGAATGTCTCTGATAAACAATAGGAAAAACATGTACATTAAAAAGTTACGTATTTAGGTTCAGACTCTGATAGATTAAAGATTTCATGTTTGGGGAATGTTACTTATCTTAGTTTTCAGATATTATTCTTTTATGAAGAAATTTGAAACATTGAAACTGGGGAAGTAATAGCCTTTCAGAAGTTTAAATTGTTCAAGTTATGGTTACATTTTTTCTGTTAATTGAAAATAAGACTTTAAAGAGCAGACTATAATAATAATATTCATAATTCACTTAGTAAATATTGAAGGTAACATGATTTTGAAAATGGGTTCTTTGGTTCAGCCTTTAGGCTGATGGGTTTACAGTATTTACATTGTCTTAAATACTTAAGATGGTATCCTGGTCTTACTGTCTTCACATCAATTTAAGAACAGTAACTCCCAAGCAGTGATAAAGGTTTTGTTGTGTGCATTATCTGTTCCTGACCTTTTAGGACTTCATGAAAATCTGTTGCCTTACTTGAATTTTTCTAATGATAATTCTTTAGGCACTTTTTAATTATTTTACTTTAGAAGCTATGACAAATTAATGGATATAGTTAGTAATAGGTTTAAATAATTTTGTATGTGTTTTAATAATGGTTTTAGAATTGTGGACAAAGATATGTTTACCAGATAGGAATTAGGAGGCAGTTGGAGAAGGAAATGGCAATGCACTCCAGTATTCTTGCCTGGAGAATCCCATGGACGGAGGAGCCTGGTGGGCTGCAGTCCACGGGGTTGCAGAGTTGGACACGACTGAGTGACTTCACTTTACTTTCTAAACTGACAGTAAGGTGTAAAAGCTTTGGAGTTGTATAAACTGCAGCAGCAGCTACCACTTTCTATCTGTATTACTTTGGGCAAGTTATTTGAACTTTCTTACCATTGTCACTTTGCTTGTAAAATAGAGTTAACATGTTGGAAGGTACAAAATGAAGCGTTTATAAAGTACTTGGCACAGTACTTTTGGAGTTAGTTCTCTTAAAGTGATAGTTTTTACCATTTTCCCATATTCTAATATTAATGTAGCTACATAGTACATAGACTTTACAGTTTTTTTTTTTTTAATTTTAGTCTTTAATCCTTTGTTACAGTGCTTTCAGCAAATTGAATACTACGTGTTTTGGAATCTTCATTTTATAGTAAAATTCAAAGGTTTAGTACTTCCAAGTAAACTAACATAAATCTATCTGGGAAATTTTGTAGAAAGATTATTATTCATAGATTTTGAAACGTAGAGGGCAACTTGTATAGTCCAAATATTTGGAAATATTGTAGAGGTTGAATAAAATATTTCTGCTCTTCCACTGACTATACAAAGTGTAACTGGTAAGGAGAGATTTGGTATAGACTATTAAATTGGGTATATGAAAATGGGTATTGGTTTAATATAGGAATTTGGTTCCAGGCATGGTAGTCCCTGTTGGGTATTAAAACTACCCAGTTCTCTCACCAAAAAAATGAAGAAGTAGGACTATCTTTGGTTCTGCTGTCATTTTAAGTCAGTATAACTCCTTTGGAAAGCAAATAGAGTTGTAAGAAATAAGTCATAAAGATTTATGTACTGATTTGGGTTTAACTTTTGCCTCTTTCATGTAGCAGCTTTCAGACTTTGAAATTAAGTCACCTAACATCTCTGTGATCTGGAGAAGGAAATGACAACCCACTCCAGTATTCTTGCCTGGAAAATCCCATGGACGGAGGAGCCCGGTAGGGTACAGTCTATGGGGTCGCAAAAAATTGGACATGACTGAGTGACTTCACTTCAACATCTCTGTGAAAATCATTTATGAAATGGCACTAATAACAAAAACACTTTGAATGGCTATTAGGATTAAATGAGAGATTTAAATAGCTAGTACAATGCATGATGCAGAATAGATGATCCACAAGTGTTAATGCTATTCCAGATTTCATTTCTAAGTGACCGTAGAGAAAGTACTAGAAAGACGATGTATTTGTTTCACATGAACTTGCATCTCTCATTGTGGGCTCCTGGGGCTTTCATAATGGTGGCATGGTGAGCTGCCTCTGTCCTCTCTTCAAACATGCCCATATAGGCTAGACATTTTGTTGGCAGTGAGACTGCATCTTTCTGAATTTCACTCATTCTAGGGAGAGCACCTAGATGAGTAAGAGAAAGCTCTAGTGATATGAAGTAATGTTGGGGATAGTTGGCTTGGTTGTCATATTAGGACAGTGATGTCACTGACAAAGTCTCCTGATAGTCTGAGAGTGTAAAGTTTCTGTAATAGTATAGGATATGGAAATTCAGCAATCAACACAACACACTGCACACTTGCAAATAGAAGTAAGGATTCTTAGATCCTTACAAGGACTTGTCTGCTGATGACACCCTCCTGTCTCTGATCCAGGAACTTTGGATCAGCTTGCCAGCTTTTAGCAGGAGAAAATAATTGGAACAGGTAACCCTAGCACATTTCATCCAAAGATGGGCTCGATAAAGGACAGAAATGGTATGGACCTAACAGAAGCAGAAAATACTGATGGCAAGAATACACAGAAGAACCGTACAAAAAAGATCTTCATGACCCAGATAATCACGATGGTGTGATCACTCACCTAGAGCCAGACATCCTGGAATGTGAAGTCAAGTGGGCCTTAGAAAGCATCACTATGAACAAAGCTAGTGGAGGTGATGGAATTCCATTGGAGCTATTTCAAATCCTGAAAGATGATGCTGTGAAAGTGCTGCACTCAATATACCAGCAAATTTGGAAAACTCAGCAGTGGCCACAGGCCTGGAAAAGGTCAGTTTTCATTCTAATCCCCAAGAAAGACAATGCCAAAGAATGCTCAAACTACCACACAATTGCACTCATCTCACATGCTAGTAAAGTAATGCTCAAAATTCTCCAAGCCAGGCTTCAGCAATACGTGAACCATGAACTTCCAGATGTTCAAGCTGGTTTTAGGAAAGGCAGAAGAACCAGGGATCAAATTGCCAACATCTGCTGGATCATGGAAAAAGCAAGAGAGTTCCAGAAGAACATCTATTTCTACTTTATTGACTATACCAAAGCCTTTGACTGTGTGGATCACAATAAACTGTGGAAAATTCTAAAAGAGATGGAAATACCAGACCACCTGACCTGCCTCTTGAGAAACCTATATGCAGATCAGGAAGCAACAGTTAGAACTGGACATGAAACGACAGACTGGTTCCAAATAGGAAAAGGAGTACGTCAAGGCTGTATATTGTCACCCTGCTTATTTAACTTATATGCAGAATACATGATGAGAAACGCTGGGCTGGAAGAAGCACAAGCTGGAATCAAGATTGCCAGGAGAAATATCAATAACCTCAGATATGCAGATGACACCGCCCTTTTGGCAGAAAGTGAAGAGGAACTGAAGACCCTCTTGATGAAAGTGAAAGAGGAGAGTGAGAGAGTTGGCTTAAAGCTCAACATTCAGAAAACAAAGAT
>NW_011494715.1:6287716-6288059 GCF_000754665.1 Bison bison bison | reverse complement strand
ACTTTGAAGCAAATGCCACACACCATAATTTCATCCATAAATATTTCCATATATATCTCTATAAAGTAAGGACTCTTTCAAAATATGTAAACATATCACTTGCTCAGTATTTTCAAATATATGCTCGAATATATTTTCAAATATATGTTCAAATATATTTTCAAATATATGTTTCATATTAATGTTCAAATTACCCTTGTGCTGTTCTTAGTCTCTCAGTCATGTCCAACTCTTTGCGACTCCATGGACTGTAGCCCACCAGGCTCTTCTGTCCATGGGATTCTCTAGGCAGGAACACTGGAGTGGATTGCTATGCCCTCCTCCAGGGGATCTTCCCAACCCA
>NW_011494715.1:6285222-6287616 GCF_000754665.1 Bison bison bison | reverse complement strand
CAGGGAATCAAGATTGCCAGGAGAAATATCAATAACCTCAGATATGCAGATGACACCGCCCTTTTGGCAGAAAGTGAAGAGGAACTGAAGACCCTCTTGATGAAAGTGAAAGAGGAGAGTGAGAGAGTTGGCTTAAAGCTCAACATTCAGAAAACAAAGATCATGAAGATCATGGCATCCGGTCCTGTCACTTCATGGGAAATAGATGGGGAAACAGTGGAAACAGTGTCAGACTTTATTTTTTTGGGGTCCAAAATCACTGCAGATGGTGACTGCAGCCACGAAATTAAAAGACACTTACTCCTTGGAAGGAAAGTTATGTCCAACCTAGATACCATATTCAAAAGCAGAGACATTACTTTGCCAACAAAGGTTCGTCTAGTCAAGGCTATGGTTTTCCAATGGTCATGTATGGATGTGAGAGTTGGACTGTGAAGAAAGCTGAGCGCCGAAGAATTGATGCTTTTGAACTGTGGTGTTGGAGAAGACTCTTGAGAGTCCCTTGGACTGCAAGGAGATCGAACCAGTCCATTCTAAAGGAGATCAGTCCTGGGTGTTCATTGGAAGGACTGATGCTGAGGCTGAAACTCCAATACTTTGGCCACCTCATGCGAAGAGTTGACTCATTGGAAAAGACCCTGATGCTGGGAGGGATTGGGGGCAGGAGGAGAAGGGGACGACAGAAGATGAGATGGCTGGATGGCATCACCGACCTGATGGACATGAGTTTGGGCGAACCCCAGGAGTTGGTGATGGACAGGGAGGTCTGGCGTGCTGCAGTTCATGGGGTCGCAGAGTCGGACACGACTGAGCAACTGAACTGAACTGAACCTTAGCACATTCTTGAGTGTTCTTTGTGGGACTGGATGAGTTGAAAGACATTTCCTAGGTATAGTATGTTTCAGCATACCCAGGCTTCAAGCCTGCCTCGGGTTCATTCCTGTACTGATGTTTGGTGAAATCAAAATGAGTGCTTTGAATGAAATAATATATGATATTGAGCTAAGGATGCCAGGAGAGAAATTGCAGAATTTGGGGTATTTCTAATTTGCTTATTATTGTTCACAGTCAACAAGTTGGGTGTTCTTTCATTGTGTATAGAGAATTCTTCCTCAATACTTCCATTGAAATTGGAACATGTTCAAATAAATGGGGTGAATGTCCATTTATTAGATCCTCGTTAGTATGTTTATTTCTCTTACTTTACAAAAGGTGCGTTTATACACAAACACACACATTAAATTTTTCTTAAGTTCTTAACTTGATGTCTGTCTTTTCCTCAAATATTGTGGTTTTTGATAGAAAAAAAATTGCTCATTCCTGAGTTTCCCACACCATTTTGAACTGTCTAAATTGCCAAGTAAATTTTTAGGAGCTGTCCAACATGGACAACAAATTGTCAGTAACTATTTTTAGAAACCTACATGTTACCAGGTATTTATGACTTTATTGGTAATGAAAGAGATCTGAGCAGTTTTTTTTTTTTTTTCTATATTGAATAATTAAGCCCCGTTGAATAGGACGGGTACAGTTTATTGGAAGAAGCACTAAAACAGGAATAGAAGGCTTGTATTCTGTCACTGCCTTGTCTTGTGACTCCCTTGTGTCCGTTTCTTCTAGAAAGTATTTTCCCTGTCCCTTTTACAAAGTTTTTGTTAAGATCAAATGGTACAATTTATGTGTGTTTTAAAGAACTTTAAAAAGGTAAAATGCTCTTCAAATACAGAGCATCATTCTTTGCTGCCTGTCAGTCTGTTTAATTTTAGTTAGATTGTGGAATAAGCAGTCTTTAATTTCTTTGGGAGGTTGATTGCTTTTTTTTTTTTAACTAAACCTGTATAGGATAATCAGAGGAAAAAGCATCTGGAAAGGTTTCTACTTGCCTCCATTTCCTGTTTTCTTTTGTAATTCTCATTAAAGATTTTCTTACAGCATGAGAAACTGGCAGGTGCATAGATCCTAGTGGAAACAGAGATCTTCAAAGCCTGAACGTTTTTGGTATCCTTTATGGCTCATTAAGAACAAAGCATGTTTGAACTAGTTTCCCAGTTATCCAAGTTCAAATTTTAGCCTTTTCTCCCTGCAACTTTTTATTATGGAAGATTTCAATTATGTGGACATACATGGAACACCATATACCCATCATCCAGCTGCAAAAATTATCAGCTTATACTAGTCTTGTTTCATTTATGACTGCACACCCAGCTGGGTTACTTTGAAGCAAATGCCACACACCATAATTTCATCCATAAATATTTCCATATATATCTCTATAAAGTAAGGACTCTTTCAAAATATGTAAACCATATCACTTGCTCAGTATTTTCAAATATATGCTCGTAATATATTTTCAAATATATGTTCGAAATATATTTTCAAATATATGTTTCATAT
>NW_011494715.1:6272393-6285122 GCF_000754665.1 Bison bison bison | reverse complement strand
GCAGGAACACTGGAGTGGATTGCTATGCCCTCCTCCAGGGGATCTTCCCAACCCAGGGATTGAACCCAGGTCTCCCAAATTGCAGGCAGATTCTTTACCATCTGAGCCACCAGGGAAGCCCAAATTATGCTTAGACTTTCAGTTTTTTAATAGTTGGCTTTTCAAATCAGGGTTCATGCATTGCTCAATTGATATGTCTCTTAATTTATAGTTTCTCCTTCTGTTTCCCCTCTTCCTTTTTTCTTGTAATACACTTGCCCTACAGATTTTCTCAAATTTTATTTTGCTGTTTGCATCCCTGTGGTGTTACTGACCATGGTCCTCTGTTTTTGTTTTGAAAGAATACTTCCAAGGCACTGTAACATCTGATTGTTACTGTGTATAATTTTAGCAGCCATCGATCATTCCCTAGGTCAAGAATTTTATGAGGGGTTTGTAAAATGGTGATATTCTGTCATTCTTCATTTCTCAGCTAGAATACTTTATAAACAGAAACTTCCTCATTTTGATTACTGGACTGTTGAGTTATCTTATGTTCAGTTTATATAAAAAGGACAGTAAATATGCAGCTGTTCTCCTTTGTTAGTTTTTAGGATAATAAATTGATTCACAAGAATCTTTCAAAAGTAACTAATGAGATCTTTCTCCTTTTAAATATCACTGTTCTCCTTTCAAGTATCATTATAAACTCATGGATTTTTTCCATACTTTATGTGTTCCAGTCCATTGCAGTTACTATTTTGCTGTGGCTCAGTCTGTTCTGTCTTTGGTAGTGAGTGCCTCTTCAAGATAGCTCCTAAGTGTTTTTGATACTACCCTAGTGGTTTCTGATAGCTTCCTTGCTTTCTAGTATGATCCTACCTCATTTCATAAAATTCTGCCTCAGAACTTGAATTATCACTTTCTTTAGGGAGCGCTGGTTCCTTTTAGTTGGAAAGAATTTTCACTGGTTTTCACAGACTGCTATCTGGGTGCTATGCTTATTGATACTAGGTTAGTAATTTATCAGATCAGATCAGTCGCTCAATCGTGTCCGACTGTTTTAGGTCTCTTCAAAGATGGAGCTAGGAAATACTTTTTTAAAAAAAGAAAGTTCAGCATGAGTTTATACTGATAACTTGTAGTTAAACAATATTAGAGAGTTTTTATTTAATATTTTCAAATTTTTGTTTCTTCTCATACTGAAACCTTATGATATACAGACATTACATAATTCCTGAATAATATCAGTATTACTACTAGCAGTATCATTACTGAAAGCACTGTAAGATTTTTTTGTATTTCTTTTTTTTTTTTCCTTTGTATTTCTTATGTCCTTAGGATGTATTTCCGGAGAAGGCAATGGCACCCCACTCCAGTACTCTTGCCTGGAAAATCCCATGGACGGAGGAGCCTGGTGGGCTGCAGTCCATGGGGTTGCAAAGAGTCGGGCACGACTGAGCGACTTCCCTTTCACTTTTCACTTTCATGCATTGAAGAAGGAAATGGCAACCCACTCCAGTGTTCTTGCCTGGAGAATCCCAGGGGCGGGGGAGCCTGGTGGGCTTCCGTCTAGGGGGTCACACAGAGTCGTACACGACTGAAGCGACTTAGCAGTAGGATGTATTTCACCAAGGATGTCCAGTCAGATTACTGTGTTTTAGAGTTAAGTACTCCTCTATTTGGTTTAACTCAATACACAGTTTAGGTTTGTCTTTCATTTTGATTTTGAGGACTGACTTAAATTTTTTTTTTGTTTAAATTTATTTTATAATCATGTTTAGAAACTTGATATATATATGACAAGGTACATTCAGAGGAGTCTAGTTTCTGGACTGTGTTTGTGCTTAGTCACTCATTCATGTCTGACTCTTTGAGACCCAGTGGACTGTAGCCTGTTAGACTCCTCTTTCCACAGGGATTCTCCAGGCAAGAGTACTGGAGTGGGTAGTCATGCCCTCTTTCAGGGGATCTTTGCAACCCAGGGATCGAACTCAGATCTCCCGAATTTCAGGCAAATTATTTAACCATCTGAGCCACCAGGGAAGCCCATGAATACTGGAGTGGGTAGCCTATCCCTTCTCCAGGGGATCGTCCCGACCCAGGAATTGAACTGGAGTCTTCTGCATTGCAGGTGGATTCTTTACCAGCTGCATCCTAACCTTATTCTTTTCTTCCCTTTAGGGTAGTTGTTCTTTTAAAGCTTTTTGTTTATCTTTCCACTAAAAATTATGGTAATTATAGAAACTGTCTATATAATATCTGTCTATAGCTATATATTCTTTCACACTCTTGATATAGTGTCATACTGTTTGTTTTCTCTACCTTGTCTTTTTACTTAATATATCCTGGCTATTTCATAGTATCACTTATAGATAAATATTCCTCAGAATTTTTTTTTAATTGTGGCAAAATATACACGAGTTCACTTTCACTTTTCTCTTTCATGCATTGGAGAAGGAAATGGCAACCCACTCCAGTGTTCTTGCCTGGAGAATCCCAGGGACGGGGGAGCCTGGTGGGCTTCCGTCTATGGGGTCGCACAGAGTCAGACACGACTAAAGTGACTTAGCATAGCATACATGTTGCACTAGTGGTAAAGAAACCACCTGCCAATGCAAGAGATGTGGGTTCGATCCTAGGGTCAGGGAGATCCTCTGGAGGAGCACATGGCTTCCCAATCAAGTATTCTTGCCTGAAGAATCCAATGGACAGAGGAGTGTGACAGGCTATAATCAATAGTGTTGCAAAGAGTTGGACATGACTGAAGTGACTTAGCATGCATGTACGCAAAATATATATAACATAAAATTTACCATTTGAACCTTTTCTTGTTTGTTTTTTTTGCATACCATGCAGCTTGTGGGATCTTAGTTCCTCAACCTGGGATTGAACCCAGTCCCCGGCAGTGAAAGTTCGGAGTCCTAACCACGAGCCCACCAAGGAATTCCCCCATTCCAGTCATTTTTAAGTGTGCAGTTTAGTGGCATTAAGTACAGTCACCTTGGTATGTCATTACCACTATCCTTTACTTTTTCAGCTTCTGAAACTGAAATACTATACCTATTAAACAATAATTCCCTGTTCTCCCCTCCCTTCAACCTTTGGCAACCACCATTCTACTTTTTTTCTTTCTCTCTGAATTTGACTACTCCAGTACCTCTTTTAAGTGAAATCATAAAATATTTGTCCTTAAAAAAAAAAAATTTGTCCTTTTGTGATTGGCTTATTTCACTTAGCACAATGTCTTCAAGATTCATCCATGTTGTAACAAATGTCAGAATTTCCTTCCTTTTTAAGACTGAATAGTATTTCAATGTATGTTTATGCCCAGTATTTAGTTTAATTATTCATTCATCAGACACTTGAGTTCCTTCCACTTTTTGGCTATTATGAATATAGCTGCTGTGAATACAGATGTATAAATATTTGTTCCAGTCTTTGCTTTAAATTTTTTGGGGGTATTCCCAGAAGTGAAATTTTAGGATAATGTGATAATTCTGTTTAATTTTTTGAGGATCTGCCGAACTGTTTCGTATAGCAGCTGCTCCATTTTACATTTTTGCTAGCGATGCACAAGGGTTCCAGTATCTCTGTATCCTCACCAACACTAGTTATTTTCTGGGTTTTTGTTTTGGAATAATAGCCATTGTATTGGGTACGAACTTGTCCTCATTTTTTAGTTCAGGTCCTACTGAAGGACATTTGCTTTCGAAAGCAGAACTTGCTATTGAGGTCCTTATTCATCTTTGTAGGGCCAGCAGCTAACATAGTACCTAACACATCAGATCAGATCAGATCAGTCACTCAGTCGTGTCCGACTCTTTGTGACCCCATGAATTGCAGCACGCCAGGCCTCCCTGTCCATCACCAACTCCCAGAGTTCATTCAGACTCATGTCCATCGAGTCAGTGATGCCATCCAGCCATCTCATCCTCTGCCGTCCCCTTCTCCTCTTGCCCCCAATCCCTCCCAGCATCAGAGTCTTTTCCAATGAGTCAGCTCTTTGCATGAGGTGGCCAAAGTACTGGAGTTTCATCTTAGCATCATTCCTTCCAAAGAAATCCCAGGGCTGATCTCCTTTAGAATGGACTGGTTGGATCTCCTTGCAGTCCAAGGGACTCTCAAGAGTCTTCTCCAACACCACAGTTCAAAAGCATCAATTCTTCGGCGCTCAGCCTTCTTCACAGTCCAACTCTCACATCCATACATGACCACAGGAAAAACCATAGCCTTGACTAGACGAACCTTTGTTGGCAAAGTAATGTCTCTGCTTTTGAATATGCTCTCTAGGTTGGTCATAACTTTCCTTCCAAGGAGTAAGCGTCTTTTAATTTCATGGCTAATGTTTGAGTGAGTTAATGAACTTTATAA
The DNA here is from genome assembly GCF_000754665.1 of Bison bison bison. NCBI lineage: Eukaryota > Metazoa > Chordata > Mammalia > Artiodactyla > Bovidae > Bison > Bison bison. Next base: position 6,280,769 of record NW_011494715.1, on the reverse strand, counting down.
ACTGTGAATTCCGGAAGAGGTGATAGTTGTCATGGTTGTAGTTATAGAGCTGTACCTAAGCACATGATCTCCTGGAATTATAAATAGTTGTGGGTTTGTTGGGGTTAGTAATGGTAGTCCTGACAGGAGTACCAAAGATACCTGAACACTAGTGTTTTACTTTGCTCTTTTTTTTGGGAGGGGGGAAGGTCAAAGTGACTTGAAGCTTTCAGCATTATGTGTTTACACTTGTAAGTGGTATAATAAAGTAAAGGAATAAAAGAAACCAGCTTTCTTGTCTCTAGACCTCTCATTCTCTTTCTGCCTAAATAATCTCATTTCCATCTTTGCCTGTCAAATTCTAATGGTTGTACTTGATGTATCCCTCCAGGCTTCTCTGTCCATGGGATTTCCCAGGCAAGAATTCTGGAGTGGATTTGTCATTTCTTCCTCCAGGGAACCTCCCTAACCCAGGGATTGAATCAGTGCCTCCTGCTTGGCAGGCAGATTCTTTACTACTGAGCCACCAGGGAAGCCAAACTTGATACATTCATTAATAGGACAAAAATAGGAATAGGTAATAAAATAATATATGTGGTATCATCCTGTTTTTGTTGAAGAAAAGAAGTGTATTCATGTTCCTGTAGAGTAAGTGATCTGGAAGGATTTTTGTCAAGACCAACAGTGATTGCACAATTTATTTGTGTTTTATATGTTTTTCATTTAATGTTTGTGTTTTCTGGTTTTTCTGTGAGAAACACATTGTGTTTTTAAAAAGTAAAATTAGTACAGAAACTTCATTTTTTAAAATCCCAGCTGTCCTTTTTTGTCTAGCTCCCAGTTGCAGTGTCTAAGACTTAGTATTTATTAAATATGTTTTTATTTGAATGATTGAAACTTAAGGAAGAACTTGGTAAATGCCATAAATAGGCATATAGTGCTGAGAGGATTCAAAAGAGAAAAGGATCATGTGTGGAAAGGATCAGTTGCAGATGATGTTTGAATTGACCTTGAAAGGAAGGGTTTTGTTTTGTTTTGTTTTTAAGAGGATACTATAATTTAATACCCCTTTGTGCCAGTGATTAACATTTTGTGGATAGGCATTTGAGGAAATGAAATTTCTTTGATTGTATTTATTCTTTAAATTCATGGCTTATATTTTTAGGATACATGCATTATTCAGCAGACTGACTTATTATCTTCTATTTAGGTTGGTATTAATAAGGTGGTTTTCCCTAAGCAAACAACAGCCTGGTGAAGTGGATTGAAGAGCCTATTCGTGTGATAGGGAAACCAGCCAGGAATTAGGAAACTTCTAAGTTGAAAAATGTGAAAAATACACAAGTAGTGGAGAATTGATTGCATTTAGTTATTTCTGACTTTAGGAAAAAATAAGCTTTTAAAATTTTAATTGATTTTCTTGCATGATAGATCACTTTAAAAGAATGCCTTAAAATGCTTATTTTAAATTAAAGTATTAAGTGTGATGACTTGGTTTGTAAAGTTTTATCTTTTGAGACAGACTGTAATTCACAACCATTCATGATACTTGAAATGTTAAAAGTTTACTTCCTGAAGAAAAGTCAAATTTTATGGGTTGCTCCAGGAGCTCCCCTTTGACTTAAGATAAATATACTCCTGTGATAAAGTCATATTTCTGCAAACTAGCTCACTGAACTAATATTGGAAAGTATTTAATATGCTGTCATAAAACATTAACAAAATAAATTTGTAAAAGAAAAGCAAATCTATGGGACTAAAGGTATTTTACAAACGTAAAAATTTTTATATATATATAAAATAATTCTTAAAGTTTTAGACCTTTTCTCTTTAGAATTTTATTCTTACAAAAAAGTTTTTAAAGGTCTTATTTTACATCACTTAAAATTACTCTAAAAAGTTTTTAAAAAATAATTTCTTACTCTAATTTGGATCTAAAGTAGAATAAATACCATTTTTGAATTTTCAAGGCCACTCCACATTTGGTTTCACATTTAGTGAATTTAGTCATAATATTCCCAAACCCAGTAGGATACAGTTTCTATGGTTATCAGACCCTTTGTAGAGTGACAAAGATTGGAATTCTGATTCTCATGAGTCAAATTTTGGCCTTTGACTCTGTCCCCCTTTCACACTCCTTGCTAAGCTTTGGCTGTTGCTATGCTTGAAGGCCTGTCAGCTAGCAGGTTCCTATGGTAACAGGAATGGAAATTTCAAAGAAGAAAGAGAATAGGAGCACAAAGGCTTGGTTGATTTGAATTTGAACAAAGAATAGAAGGTTCCCTGTCTTGCACCTTTGTTAAAGAAACCAGAAATTTAATTTTAGAAAGTTATTTTTCAGTTTGTAAACTTCATATACCCTGGTCTTAATTTAGTGAATAAAAGTACTACTGCTTAGGGGAGTGCTCAGTAGGAATCTTTTAAAAATTCAATCAGCCGAAGATTCTTTTTTCTGCCTTTATAGAGTTTTGATAGTCTGTGTTCCTTATATATATTCTCAACTTGGCAGTATGCTGGCTAACTCTTTTAATTTTTACTTTGCTGAAGTTAAAAATTGTTAGAGTTATAATCAGGGCAGCTTGATTATTTGAAAAATATTAATGTTTTTTGTTTTTACATAGCTCTATTGAGGTGTGATTTGTATACAGTTAACTGTACCCATTTAACAGTGTTCGGCTTGAGTTTTGACAGAAGTATATACCTGTGAAACTATCATCACTATCAAGATGTCGTACATTTCCATCACCTCAAAAGCTTCCTAGGATCTTCCCTGTGGCTCAGACAGTAAAGAATCTGCCTGCAATGCAGGAGACCAGGTTCGATCCCTGGATTGGGAAGATCCTCTGGAGAAGGGAATGGCAATCCACCAGTATTCTTGCCTAGAGAATCCCGTGGACAGAGGAGCCTGGCAGGCCACAGTCCGTGGGTCGCAAAGAGTCCGACACAGCTGAGTGACTGACACTGCTCTACTACAAAAGCTTCCTTGTGCCCTTTGTAGTCCACCCCTCCGAGTTGACTCCCTGCTGAAGCAACCATTGATCTGCTTTTTGTCCCTGTGGATTAGTGTTCATTTTCTAGAGTTTTATATGAATGTACGTATAGTATCTACTTTTTTATGTCTGGTTTCTTTTACCCAGAATCATGATTAAGAGATTGATGCACGTTTTATTTTGTGTTTTAAAAACACCATTCCAGTTGACAGTTGACTTTTTCACTTGGTAGTTGAGCACAGGGAATTGAGCAGGGTTCCTCGTGCCCATCCTAATCTCTTTTTAAGCTGTCATTTACTAGGTGCTGTATCCTATTTTATATATTCTTATTTGTATATGTTGTTGTTGTTCGGTTGGTAAGTTGTGTCCGACTCTTTGCAACCCCATGGACTGCAGCACGCCAGGCTTCCCTGTCCTTCACCATCTCCCAGAATTTGCTCAGACTCATCTCCATTGAGTCTGTGATGCCGTCCACCCATCTCATCCTCTGTTACCTCCTTCTCCTCCTACCCTCAGTCTTTCCCAGCATCAGGGTCGTTTCCAGTGAGTCGGCTGTTCACATCAGGTGGCCAGAGTATTGGAGCTTCAGCTTCAGCATCAGTATTTGCAGTGAATGTTCAGGGTTGATTCCCTTTAGGATTGATTGGACTGCTTTGATCTCCTTAATACACCTATATGTATTAACACCATTTTATAGAGGAAAAACTGAAATTTAGAGAGGTTACAGAGAACAAACTGGTTAATAAGCTCAAGGACTCTGGATAAAAATGCCAGGGTTTAACTCTTGGGACTATCTTTGTAGCTATGTGATCTTTGGCGAGCTACTTAACTTTCTGTGTCTTATTTTCTTCACATTTATTATAAAATGGTGTGACTAACTATAGTACCTACCTTATGGGATTGTTGAGAAGATTAAGTTAGGTGTGTGAAGCACTTACAGCACTGCCCAGCCTGTAGTGAGTGTCCATCAATGCTAGCTGAGACACAGCACAAGATACTTATAGCTAGTAAGTGACAGAAGCATACACTTAAAGCTTTATACTCAGTGCAATAGCACAAAATAGTGACTTAGGTCAATTTTATAATTCATGATGGGGCTCACAAATGGAGGTTTTACTAGCATGGTATCAGATTGATATTGTATAGTCGAGGACTAAGCAAGTGTGAGACTTACTTCAGGCATACATATGCTTGTATGTATGTCTATACATACATTGGCATGTGAATATAATGCATTTTTAAGCTTTGAGTTTTTTTTTTTTTTTTGGTTGCACTGGGTTTTCGTTGTGGTGCACAGGCTTTGTCTAGTTGCGGTTTAAGAGCTTCTCCATTGCAGTGGCTTCTCTTGTTTCAGAGCAAAGGCTCTGAAGTGCATGGGCTTCAGTAGTCATGGAACGTGGGCTTAATAGTTGCAACTTGCAGGCTCCAGAGCCCAGGCTCATTAGTTGTGGCCCACTGGCTCTGTTGCCCTGTGGCATGTGGGATCTTCCCAGACCAGGGATTGCACTGGTGTCCCTTGCATTGCAAGGTGGATTCTTAACCACTGGACCACCAGGGAAGCCCTAAACTTTAAAGTAATTATAGACTCACAGGAAGTTAAAGTAGTGTAGAGATTCTGTATACTGTAGCTAGTTTTACCTGGGGTCTTGCTATCTTATGTAGCTATTAGTGTCAAAACTGGGACATTGGACTTCCCTAGTGGTCAAGTGGTTAAGAATCCTCCTGCCAGTGCAGGGGACACCAGTTTGATCCCTGATCCAGGAAGATCGCACATGCCTTGGGACAGCTAAGCCCATGTACCACAACTTCTGAAGCCTCTATGCCCTAGAGCCTGTTCTGCAACAAGAGAAGCCACTGCAATGAGAAGCCTGCACACCGCCACTAGAGAGTAGCCCCCACTCACTGCAGCTAGAGAAAGCCTGCACTCAGCAACGAAAACCCAGCACAGCCAAATAAATAAATAAAATTTTTTAAAAGTCACAGGTGATCTAAAAAAAAAAAGGAAAGTTATCATTGGTATAATCTATAGCCCTTTATCATATTTCACCAGTTTTTACATGTACTCATTTTTTTGTCTGTATATGCACATGTACATGTATGTTTATTGTCTTTGCATTTTTATCACATGTATAAGTTCATGTAGCCATCACTTTAGTTAAGATACTGTGGAAATTCCCTGGCAGTTCAGTGGTTAGGATTCTGTGCTTCCACTGCAGGGGGCACGAGTTCAGATCCCTGGTTGGGGAACTGAGACCCCACAAGACCCACAGCGTGGCAAAAAGAAAACAAAACACCAAAACGATACAAAACTGTTTTTATCACCACATCCTCCTTGTGCTTTCTTTCTCCCTGCCACCCTTCCTATTTCCAGGCAACCACTAATTTCTCTGTCCCTATAATTTTGTCATTTCAAGAATGTTATATAAATAGATTCATACAGTGTATAATCTTTTGAGATTGACTTTTTTCGTTTAGCATAATACCCTTGATATCCACCCAAGTTGCTGCATGTACCAGTAGTGACTGTTTTTAATTGCTGAGTAGTATTCCGTTACAGAGATGTTCTGCAGTTTGTTTAATCATCCACTGAAGAATACTGAGTTGTTTCCAGCTTTTTGCTATTGCAAATAAAGCTGCTCTGAACATTCATGTACAGGTTTCTGTGCAGACATAAATTTTCCTTTCATGTAAATAAATGCCCAGGAGTGTGATTGCTGGGTTATAGGATAAGCATGTATTTGAATTTTTAGGAAACTACTCAACTATTTTCCATAGAAGTTCTATCATTTTACATTCTACCAGCAGTGTATGAGAGACATATGTTCTCAGCATTCTTACCACCATTTGGTATTTTCACTGTTTTTCATTCAGCTTTTCTCATATGATGTGATATCTTACATGATTTTAATTTGCCTTTCCCTTATGGCTAATAATATTGAACATCTTTTCATGTGCCATTCATATATATTCTTTGATAAAATGTCTGTTCGTGTCTATTGTTCATTTTCAATTGAATTGTTTTTTACTTTTGAGCTTTGAGAGTTCTTTATATAGTCCAGATACAAATCTTTTGTTTGAAATGTAGTTTGTAAATAGTTTAGTCTATAGCTTGCTTTTTCATCCTTTTAAAGTCTAGGAGAATAGCAGTCTTACATTTTAACAAAATCCAGTTTACCAAGTTTTCTTCCTTTTAGGGACTGTGTTTTTGGTGTCATTTATAAGAACTCTTCATTGGGTCTGCAAAGTCTCTGAAGTTCTATAGCTTTATGTCTAATTTGTATAAAGTAAGTTTCATTTTTTTGCCTGTGAATATCCACTAGCTTCAGCACCGTTTGTTGGAAAGGCTGTCTATCCTTGCACCATTTGAACTGCTTTTGCTTCTTCCTCAAAAATCAGTTATCTGTCCTTGTGTAGATTTATATTTGGGTTCTCTCTTCTGTCCTGTTGATCTTTGTGTCTATTTCACCACCAATACCACAGTGTCTTGATTTTTGCTAGCTATACAGTAAATGTTAAAATTGGATAGTATGATTTTCCCCCCTTTTTTTCCCAAAATTATTTCATTTATTCTACTTCTTTTTTTTTTTTCATATAAAATCTAGAATAAGCTTATCTTTAACTACTAAAATTGTTACTGGATTTTGACAGAAATGTTATTAAATCTAGAGATCAGATGTTGAATCTCCAATCCATAAACAGTGTTGTTATGGATTGACTTGAGTCCCCCTGAAAAGTGAAAGTGTTAGCCGCTCAGTTGCTCTCTGTGATCACTTCATGGCAAAAAGATGGGGAAACAGTGACAGACTTTATTTTGGGGGGCTCCAAAATCACTGCAGATGGTGACTGTGGCCATGAAATTAAAAGACGCTTACTCCTTGGAAGAAAAGTATGACCAATCTAGACAGCATATTAAAAAGCAGAGACATTACTTTGCCAACAAAGGTCCATCTAGTCAAAGCTATGGTTTTTACAGTAGTCATGTATAGATGTGAGAGTTGGACTGTCAAGAAAGCTGAGCGCCAAAGAATTGATGCTTTTGAACTGTGGTGTTGGAGGAGACTCTTGAGAATCCCTTGGACTGCAAGGAGATCCAACCAGTCCATCCTAAAGGAAATCAGTCCTGAATATTCATTGGAAGGACTGATGTTGAAGCTGAAACTCCAGTACTTCAGCCACCTGATGCAAACTGACTCATTGGAAAAGACGCTGATGCTGGGAAAAGTTGAGGGCAGGAGGAGAAGGGGACGACAGAGGATGAGATGGTTGGATGACATCACCGACTCAATGGATATGAGTTTGAGTAAACTCCAGGAGTTTGTGATGGACAGGGATACCTGGCTTGCTGCAGTCCACAGGGTCTCAAAAGAGTTGGACATGACTAAGCAACTGAACTGAACTGATTGTTAAGTAATCCAGACTTCATAGAATTTGTTCAGGTTAGTTCTCTGCTGTTTTCTGGAGGAGATTGTGTAGAATTGGTATTCTTTTAAAATTGTTAGATTTTACCAATGAAAGCATCAGGCCTGAATATCTTTTTTCAGGAGATTTTAAACTACAATTTGTTGAATAGTTATAGGACTGTTCAGCTTATCAGTTTCATCTTGGGTGAGTTTTGGTAGTCTGACTTCAGAGGAATTGGTCTACTTCATCTAAATTGTCTGGTTTATATGCATAGAGTTGTTTGTAATATTATTTATATATTTTTAACATTTTTTTTGAAAGTGAAAGTTTTGGCTGTGATGGGTTTTCATTGCTGCGTGTAGTCTTTCTCTAGTTGCAGAGTGTGGGGGCTGCTCTTTCCTTTTAGGCCTTTCATTGTGGTGGCTTCTATTGCAGAGCCTGGGCTTTAGAGTGTGTAGGCTTCAGTAGTTGTGGCACATGGGCATGTCACTCTGAAGCATGAGGGATCTTCCTGGACCAGGGATCGAAGCTTTGTCCCCTGCATTGGCAGGCGGATTCTTAACCACTGGGCCACTAGGGAAGTCCTTCCTTATTATATTTTTAATGTCGGTAGAGTATCTAGTGATACCCTTTTTTTCATTCTTGATATTGTGTTTCTCTCTGTCTTTTTAAATCATTCTTACTAGAAGCCTATCAATTTTACTGAAGTTTTCAAAGAACCAGCTCTTGGGTTGAGTGATTTTTTTTCAAAGTTGATTTTCTAATTTCAGTGTTATTGATTTCTCTTCTTTATTATTTCCTTTCCTTTGCTTGCTTTTGCTTTATTTTGCTCTTTTTGGTTATTATGAATAACACTACTCTGTTATAAACATTCATATGCACATTTTTGCTTCAGTTCAGTTCAGTTGCTCAGTCATGTCTGACTCTTTGCGACCCCATGGACTGCAGCATGCCAGGCCTCCCTGTCTATCACCAACTCCTGGAGCTTGCTCAAACTCCTGTCCAT
>NW_011494715.1:6270422-6272293 GCF_000754665.1 Bison bison bison | reverse complement strand
CATCCTCTGTCATCCCCTTCTCTTCCTGCCTTCAATCTTTCCCAGCATCAGGGTCTTTCCCAATGAGTCAGTTCTTCCCATCAGGTGGTGAAAGTATTGGAGTTTCAGCTTCAGCATCAGTCCTTCCAATGAATATTCAGGACTGATTTCCTTTAGAATGGACTGGTTGGATCTCTTTGCTGTCCAAGGGACTCTGAAGAGTCTCCTCCAACACCACAGTTCCAAAGCATCAATTCTTCGGCACTCAGCTTTCTTCACAGTCCCTCTCTCATATCCATACATGACCACTGGAAAAACCATAGCTTTGACTAGACAGACCTTTGTTGGCAAAGTAATGTCTCTGCTTTTTAATATGCCATCCAGGATGGTCATAAGTTTTCTTCCAAGGAGTAAGCGTCTTTTAATTTCATGGCCACAGTCACCATCTGCAGTGATTTTGGAGCCCCCCAAAATAAAGTCTGACACTGTTCCCATTGTTTCCCTATTTGCCATGAAGTGATGGGACTGGATGCCGTGATCTTAGTTTTCTGAATGTTGAGTTGTAAGCCAACTTTTTCACTCTCCTGTTTCACTTTCATCCAGACGCTCTTTGGTTCTTCTTTGCTTTCTCCTGTAAGGGTCGTGTAATCTGCGTATCTGAGGTTATTGATATTTCTCCCGGCAATCTTTATTCTGGCTTGTGTATTTGTCCAACCTGTCATTTCCCATGATGTACTCTACATATAAGTTAAACAAGCAGGATTATTTTTGCTTAAACATGATTTAAAATTATTGGGGGTATATTCCTAGGAGTGGAATTGCTGGATCATGTGGCAGTTTTATGTTTAACTGCTTGAGTAGTTGCCAAACTTTTTCCATAGTGGTTGCCTTGTTTTACATTCCTATCAGCAAATTTTTTTTATACCTAGTCCAGCAATCTAACTCTCTTATGTAGTTGGTAGTTCATTTATATATAATGCAATTGGTGATGTACTTGGCTTAATATCTACCACCTTATTATTTGATTTCAATTTTTCCAAACTGTTTGCCTTTTTCTCTCTCCTATCTTGTTTCTTTTGTATTATTCGATTTCTCTCTCTATTACCTAGTTAGTTGTGCATTCTTTTATTGCTTACCCCAGAAATTATGATATATACTCTTGACTTACAGTATTCTAATAAAAATAATAACTTTGATCACTCTCCCATTAGTGTTCCCCTGACCCCTATCTTTATAATTTTATTATCACACATAATTATTTTGTATTTTATATGTCTTTTAAGGCATTATTTTTTATTTTTACAGAGAATATTCATTTCTATTTTCCCACATATTCACCTCTTTTGTGGATTTTGATTCATTTTGAATTTTCATCTTAGATCACTTTTATCTTTTAGTGTAGGTTTGGGCCAGTCATTTTTCTGTTTTTGTCTATCTGAAAATGTCTTTACTTTGCTTTCACTTATTAAAGGGTATTTCTGTTGACCATAGTATTATGGTGAGCAGTTGTTTTCTCTTAGCTCTTTAAATAAATCATTCTGTTGTTTTCTAGTATTCCAAAGTCCAGCAGTAGTTGTTCTGTTGAAGGTAAGGTGTCTTTTTTCCCCATTGGTTATTTTTATGATATTTTTCTTTGGTTTTCCACAGTTTAAATGCTATATGCTTAGGTGTATTTTTTGTATGTATTCTTCTGGGGATTTGCATAACTTTTTGAATCTATGCTACTGCTAAGTCACTTCAGTCGTGTCCAACTCTGTGTGACCCCATAGAGGGCAGCCCACCCGGCTCCCCTGTCCCCGGAATTCTCCAGGCAAGAACACCAGAGTGGGTTGCCATTTCCTTCTCCAGTGCATGAAAGTGAAAAGTGAAAGTGGAGTCGCTCAGTTGTGTCC
>NW_011494715.1:6258671-6270322 GCF_000754665.1 Bison bison bison | reverse complement strand
TTTTTCCTAGGCAAGAGTACCTGGAGTAGGTTGCCATGCGTTCTCCTTTGAATCTATGGATTGTCGTTAATCAGGTTTAACAAATTCTTGACCCTCATCTTGTTATATATTGCCTGTTTATTCTTTCTTCCCTCTTTTGAGGTTCCAGTTATGTATATCCTAAACGTTTTCATGTGTTTTACACATCTAATATGCTTTTTTCTGTATTTTTCAGTAGTTTTTGGTCTGTGTGCTTCTGGTTTGGATATTTTCTATTGCCTTGTTTTCCATTTTGCCATTTCTTTCTTCTGATATATCTAATGAGCTCTTAATTTGATCATTTATGTATTTCACTTAGAGAATTTCCATTTGGTCCTTCTTATGATCGATTCCAATTTTCTGGAATCCTTGATCTTTTGTTTTCTCAAACATATTTCTCGTGTACAATCTTGGGACTGAGCTGAGTTGAGGCTGGGTTTCAGTTTTGATCGGTCTCTGCCTCCCTGTCGTTTGCCCCCACTGCTGAAGTGTGGTCACTCAGGGGAGGAGCTTCCAGCTGTGAGTGAGTTATGCTCATGTCCCCTAGTTGGACTTGAGCCTCTAATTTATGTTTCCTCATACTGATGACACTGCCAAAATCTCCACTCTGCTTTTCAGAGGCTTCATGCTTAGCTTTTTAACCTCCTGCCGTGTGCATCTCCAGAATTTTCAAATATCTTGAAGGGAAAATTAGCTCTGTGTCAGGCCCAAACCTAGAAACTTCCCTGTTCACCCATCTGTCACTTTTGTTTTGAATTTTGTCTGTAGTCTTTTTTTTTTCTAATTTTTATTTTATATTGGAGCATCATCGATTAACAGTGTTGTATTAGTTTTAGGGGGTACAGCAAGGTGATTCAGTTATATATATACATGTACTGTCTATGGTCTTGCACGACTACCAGAGCCCTGCTGGTTTCTTGGTTCTCTAAGAGCATCAGCCTGGGCAAAACTTGCTTCTCAGTCTCTTGCCTTACACCCAGGTTCAACAGATACCTCCTTGGAGAAGTGGCTGCACTTATCAAGCCACCTCTGTATGCTTCCCTGCTCTCAGATTCCTGGTCTGTCTAGTTCTTTTCCTTTAGTAGTTCTCTGCTGCTGCTGCTGCTAAGTCGCTTCAGTCGTATCTGACTCTGTGCGACCCCATAGACGGCAGCCCACCAGGCTCTCCGTCCCTGGGATTCTCCAGGCAAGAACACTGAAGTGGGTTGCCATTTCCTTCTCCAATGCATGAAAGTGAAAAGTGAAAGTGAAGTCACTCAGTCGTGTCCGACTCTTAGCGACCCCATGGACTGCAGCCCACCAGGCTCCTCCATCCATGGGATTTTCCAGGCAAGAGTACTGGAGTGGGTTGCCACTGCCTTCTCCGAATAGTTCTCTAGTAGCCTTCAATAGATACTTTAAAGCTTTTCCTATATTTTGAAGTTGTTCTTGATGGAAATATTGATTTAATTTAAAGTTATTAATTTAAAATTATTTCTTCTTGCTTGGAAATGCTAATTGCATATAGTTTGTTTTATGTTATTATATATAAATGTGTTATATTTATTATATATAGTATATATAATATATATAGTTATATTTATATATTAATATATATTATATATAGTGATCGTGATATTAAGTGATAAAGTGATCATCACATACAGTTATGTATCAGTTATCACATCTCTTATACAGTTAACTTCTTTTAACACCAGTTTCTCTAAGTGACTCTTGGTTTTGTGACTGCGTTGTGTATAGAAGGCTTCTGGATAATGTTTTATATCAGTGTAGAAATAAATTGATTGAGTCTTAGTGGAAAGGCCTTGTGGTGAGAATATGTTATTAGTTAAAAATCAGCAATGACTCTGAAACTGGTTATATAAACATGTGAAAAAAATATTTGGTAGTCAGAAGTCCAGATGTACATTTCTTGGGATAATTGATCTATTCCTGTGGTTATGATGATAATTTTAGTATGGTTTTATGTTTGGGGCCACTATTTTTTCTTTTTGTTTCTTTAATACCAGCTTACAGTGTTAGCTGTGTTTATATCGTATGATTTCACAGTTCAAAGAACTCGTGTATGTTTTTAAAATTTTCTTTTAATGTAAAAAGATCAGGAAAATATGAGACCAAAGTGATATCTCCTCCTTTACCTCCCACCTCAAAACATGTACTACTGTGTATAATAACGACTACTCTTCCTCTCCTGTTGGAAAGGATTGAAGGCAGGAGGAGAAGGGGACAGATGGTTAGATGGCATCACCGACTCAATGGACGTGAGTCTGGGTAAAATGTGGGAGTTGGTGATGGACAGGAAGGCCTGGCGTGCTGTGGTTCATGGGGTCGCAAAGAATCGGACACGGCTGAGCAACTGAACTGAACTTCCTCTCCTACCCTTTCCTTTCATTTTTTGTCCCTCCTCTCCTATTGATATATGTTAGTTGACAAAAATACAGAAATTGAAGTACATAAGAAAAAGAAAATTGAAATCTCTTGTAATCCCATTACCAAGCAGTAATTAGGTTTCTGAGCATTTGACACGTATCTTTTGTGGATTTTTCTTTGTAAAATGGACTGTATTGTTATTTATCGTTCTTAGCCAAGCCTTTTCATTAATATCACCTGTAATAATTAAAATATCCATATGGATTCTGCAATACATCTCATACTTAACCATATCAGAATCTCTAGGTGATTCTGGGTGAAGAGGGTTTTGTTGAAAAAAAGAAAAGCTTCCCTTCAGAAAATTTTAATTGCCTTCAGAAGTCTTCTAAAACAGAAAAAGCAAGAATATTGCCATATTATATATGAAGGAAACTTTAACTTGTATACAACTCTTCATCTAATGATTTGATTTGAACTTTTTCCTAGCCATTCCACCCTATGGTGAATTTGGATTGCTCTCGGGACTTCCGGCCATTTCTCTGTGCACTCTATGCTCCTATCTGTATGGAATACGGACGTGTCACACTTCCCTGCCGTAGGCTCTGTCAGCGGGCTTACAGTGAGTGTTCGAAGCTCATGGAGATGTTTGGTGTTCCTTGGCCTGAAGATATGGAATGCAGTAGGTGCGAAAATCATAGATTTTTCATGGCCCTTTGCTTCTTTTGCATCATATTTAAAATTGTTTTCTAGTTCGTCAGTTTTTAAGAACTTCTTGAAGTGTGTATATTACTTATAATTTTGAACAGAAGTTTCATGCCTCAGAGCTGTTCATTTCCTTAGGAATTTGGAATGAAATGAAAAAGGTGGAAAAAGAAAAACATTTCTATGAAGAAAATTTTTAAATAATTAAGAAAAACATAATCAAGATATAGATTGTTGGTATCTTTCCCTTAACAGTTTTTTTTTTTCTGATTATAAAAGTAATGCCATTTATAAAAGATTAGAAGATATAGAGAACATAATCATTTGTTGCCTCATTATTAAATATCTTTAATGTGATTTAATGGGACTTGAATATCTTTATAATTTCGGTGTTAATGACTATAGTAGTTCTGTCATTTCTGTTTTTCTTTCTTTGTTTTTTTTTCAATTTTGTTGTTTTGACCATGCAACATGTGGGATCTTAGTTCCCTGATCAGAGATAGAACCCATGCCGTCTGCACTGGAAGCACGGAGTCCTAACCACTGGACTGCCAGGAAAGTCCCTCGGTTCTGTTTTACTGTCATGTATTAACATACTCAGACCCAGAAAATGTCAGATACTTTTCAAATCACTTCCAATATATAGATTGTAAGCATTTCCTAAAGGTTTGAGGATATTTACCTGACAGTCTTATATATTTGTGTAAGAGAACGTAATTGTTAGTGATAACATGTATGGTAGTAATACTGAACTTTTTATACTATAATGTTGTATCTTTTTGTGTTCTTACATATTTCAAGGATAAAGCATAGATGAATACCTATAGAACTTTTACTATCTAGCTTTGTCCAATAGTATTTTGCAGTGTTTGCTTCAGGTTTTTTTTCTTGGCCACACCCAAGTTCCATATGGCTTGCAGGATCCTAGTTCCCCCAACTAAGGATGGAACCTGGGGCCCTGACAGTGAAAATACTGAGTCCTAACCGTTGGACCACCAGGGAGTGCCCCAGATTTCTTTTTTAAAGAAATAAAACAGTACAGGTAGAGTTGAAAATTCCTTCGTTAGTATCCATCTTGATTTCATTTCCTTCTTTTCTCCCCAGAGATGAGATAATCATTATGTTGAATTTGTTGTTAATTCTTCTTATGTTTGTTTTTATATTCTTACTGTACATTACATATTACATTACATATACCATACATTACATCCATAAGCAACATTATATACTTTTTTACATTTCATATATGTATATAAATATATAATGTTGTTTATGTATCTGTGTTTGTATCTGTGTTTATCTTTGTTAGTCTGGTTCATTCCTCTTAATTGCTGTGTAATGGCCAATTGTGTTAATATGATCTATAGTTATTTAGCCATCTTCTGCTAAGGCGCGTCAGTCGTGTCTGACTCTGTGCGACCCTGTAGACGGCAGCCCACCAGGCTCCCCGTCCCTGGGATTCTCCAGGCAAGAACACTGGAGTGGGTTGCCATTTCCTTCTCCAGTGCAGGAAAGTGAAAAGTGAAAGTGAAGTCGCTCAGTCGTGTCTGACACTCTGCGACCCCATGGACTGCAGCCCACCAGGCTCCTCCATCCATGGGATTTTCCAGGCAAGAGTACTGGAGTGGGGTGCCATCACCTTCTCCGAGCCATCTTCTACTGATAGTCATTTAACTTATTTCCAAGGGTTTGCTATTATGGGCAGTGCTGCACAGAACCCTTTTTTTCTCCTTCATGTTTAAAATTAATTTTATTTATCAATACCCCTTGGAGATAGGTAAAAAGCCCATGTTGTTACTGTCATTTGATAGATGGAAAAACTTAAAACATGTATTAGTTACTTATAGTCAGTTCACTGACAATTTGCTTTCTCTTATTTGTCCACGCTGTTTTCCACCTATTTGATATACTCTCTTATCTAGCCCCATCAAACCATTCATCCACTGTCTCCCCAAAACCTTACAATATTTATAGTTCTTCTTTTAGAAATCTAAATTTCTTGGTATTTATAACAACAGTTAGGAATTACCTCAGTAGGAATCCTATTTTATGTTTTGTGTCTAGCTCCTATTGTTTAGTGGTCTTTTTTTTTAACAGATTATGTACATTTATAGAAATGTCATTATGATCTCTGTTTTGATAGTATTAAATCTGTTTTATGTCCTTACTATTTTGCCTGAAATTGCCTAACTCTGAATTCTTACTTAAATTCTGACAAACTGATCTTTCATTATAACCTTTCATTCTTCCACATCTCTCATATCCTTGTTCATATTGTATTTGTTCTTCAGTTTCTTGGATACCCCAAAGTTGTGGGGTTTTCCCCCACCTTTCCTAATAAGTCCCTTCCTGATCTCATTTCTTTTCTTACTTAGGTTAAGCTTTGTTGTCCATTATATAAAATAGAACTTTTGCTAACAATTTCAACTTATTCCTTCTACTGTACTTGTTCAGATTTCTAGCTGGAGCAGTTCAACTGATTTCTTACAAATTAATTATGCTGCATATTTAATTATTTAAACCATAGCAACTCCTTTTTTTTTTCACTGCAGTCCAGATTCTATCATTGTTTTATTATATTTGCTTTATCATATCTGTCCATCCCTCTGCTGATCCACTAATCTACATTATTCTTTGAGTGTATTTCAAAATAAATTAGAGACAGCAGTTATTGTCCTCACAAATATTTTGTCAGGTCCTTCACCAAACATTTGTCTATAGTTTTGTGTGTTTTTTCTATTTAAAACTTTACAAGGAAATGCACATATCTAAAGATAGCACCTGAGTTTTAACAAAAACCTGCAGCTTAGAAAGCCAAATCCTTAGAAGGATATAGAACAGGATCATTACCATTACCTCGTGCTCTCATGTTCCTTGCTAGTCAGTCCATGTCTGTACCATCCTCTGGAAGCAACTACTGTTTAGCATCTTTCCTAGATAATTACTTTGTATATTCTAGAACTTCATACAAATAAAGTCATACATTGTATAACTCTTATTTTGCTTGAGTTAAGATTGCTGTTTCTTGCTCTGTTTTCAAGACTCAATGTTTTTGTGTTCATTAATAGTTCTTTCCTTTTTCTTGTTTTCTATTGTATAGATTACCATATTTTGCATATCCATTCTCCTATTGATAGACATTTTAAACCATAGCCGCTCTATTTGCTCTTTGTCTTTAGTCAATTTCCAATGTGGTCAACAGGAAAGATTCTGTTCATTCTCCTCAGCACTTATGCCAAATCCATGTCACTCACTTCAAACCTATGTTTCATTTCACCTTTATTCCATATTTGACCCTTACTCCCCTCAACCTCAGTCTGTCCTCCTTTCCTGAAAATCACTTTGGCATTTTGTGCAAACTGTTGTGGTCTGCTACATCTCAGACCAGTTGTTCTCAGTTTCCTTTCTTGTATCTTCTTCATGGTGCTTCTTAGCAATCTGTTTCTGTTCTTTTTGATTCTACATGCTTCCCGTGGATAGTTTCATCTCACTGATTTTAACTGTTACTCACATGCTGATGACTCCTAAATCCAAATCTATAGCCTTGGCATCTTTCTGGTAAGTTCCAAATCTGCGTAACAAGCAGCCATTGGATATCCTAACCTGAATTTGTCTCAAGTACCTCAACTTCAACATACCTAAAATTGGTTTTACTCCTTGCTCATTTTTTTTTAAATTCCTGGAAGGCATATTCCTCCTTCATCGACCTAAGCTCCCACATGCAGTCAGTTGTAGATTCTGTTGCTTTTCTTTAACTAATTTCATAGCTGTCTCATTCTCACTGCCTTATCTGGTTTTAGTTATGGTTCATCAGATGTCTCTGCTCTCAATATTGTACAGCTCAAATGTCTTCCATACTCCTTCTAGTCATCTTTCTAATTAACTTGTATGTGTGGTGAGCACTTAGTCATGTACAACTCATTGAGACCCCATGAACTATATATATAGCCCACCAGGCTCCTCTGTTCATGGAATTTTCCAGGCAAGAATATTGGAGTGGGTTACCATTTCCTTCTCCAGTGGATCTTTCCGACCCCAGGATCAAACCCACGTCTCTTGTGTCTCCTGCATTAGCAGGCAGGTTCTTAACCAGTTGAGCCACCAGGGAAGCTGTTAACTTGGGTAAGGGCTATATGAATATATTTAGTCAACAGTCATCAATTCAGCAAATAATTTAGTCAACAGTCATCCATTCACCAAATATTAATTGAATGTCTTCCATGTGCTAGACACTATTCCAGATAGTAAAGATGAGTAGTGAACAAAATGTGGTCTGTTCTTATGGAGCTGCAGTTCTAGTGATGGTTTTCCTGGTAGGATATAAATAAATAGATAATGTCAGATAGCAGTGAATGCCAATAAGAAAGAATAGAGCTAGGTGATAGTGATACAGTATGGAGACATTAGGGAAGTCCTTTTTAATAAGGAGACAGTGGAAAAGGGATGTGAATGAAATGAGAGAACAAATGATACAGATATCTAGGGAAGATCAGTCCAGGCAGAAGAAGCAGAGCAACAAGTGCAGAGGCTCTGAAGTGGAAGCGTGCTGGTTATATTCACAGAACAGCAGGGACACCACCCTTACCACAGCCATGTGAGTAAGGGAGAAGGGAAGGAAATACGATCAGAAAGCACGGGGGTGGGGGGATGTCTTTAGAGCTCCTTTATGGAATTTGGATTTGATTCTGAGTGAGTTAGAAGATTTTGAGCAGAAGAGACATGATCAAGAGCACAGGGGTGGCATGTCTTTAAAGGATTACTCTGGTTCTTATGTACAAATGGAGATGAACTAGAAGCCACTCCAGAAATCCAAGGATGAGGTACTAATAGCTCAAACTGGGTGGATGCTGTGGAGGACATGGAAAGTTGTCAGATTCTAGATACGTTGTGAAGTCGAATGACAGGAAGTGCTGGTAGGTTGTGAAGTGGATATGACAGAAGCAGTTTCAAGGAGGACCCCAAGGGTTTCGTCCTGAGCAACTAGAATGGGATTACCATTTATGAAAATGGAGAAACTAAGGAGTGGAAATCAAGAGTTTGGTTTTGGAAGGATTAAAAAGTAAGGAGTATGTATATGGTGAATTGGAAGTTGGATGTACAAATATATCCATTCATATGTTTATATCAGTGTTTATGCACACACATATTTCTGAAAATGCTTACCTCTTGTGCTTACAGTTCATGCACTCCTCATGCCCCAGCAATACTAAACACACCCTGTGCGAAACCTCTGTGCCTTTGCTTGCATTTTTTGTTAGAATACTGATTGCCGTACTGCCAGTACTGGCAAATACTGATTCAGAAATCCTGTGTTGAGGGATTGACATGAAGTCTTTCATAATTTTGATTGGTTCATAAAGTCATGCTGCTGTATCTTGTATTGTGTTTACAAGTTTGTGCCTTCTTTTGGACTCAAGGATAGAGTGTTTTTTAGGTGTTTTTCTTTTAAAGCCCTGGCTTACTGCAGAGTTCTAATAAATGCCTCTGTGCAATAAGTTTCTGTCATTTGGTTTTATAGTCCAAGCCTTGTAAAGAAAATGGTTTGTATTAATCAGCTTCAATATAAGGTTATACATGTATTTGGCAAACTTAATATCAGTGATAGTTTATTGAGATTAATCAGCTTCAGTATAAGCTTATACAGGTATTTGGCAAACTTAATATCAGTGACAGTTTCTTGGAAACTATTTGATCTATGTAACTACTGAATATTTCGTTGATGGGAGTCTGAAGACTTAGAAACTGATGCTGCCAAGAAAACTGAAAATGCAGGAAGTTCATAAGAACAGTACTTCTGATCATGTGAGAATGTCTGCAGCACATCCCTGTTTTTTCTGTACTGTGCCTGTGATACTTTCTCAAGTCTGGAAAATTGTCAAAATGCAGATTTCTTGGGCCCTAACACAGGCATAATAGAATTTGAGGTGGTGAAGAATGTCTCATCCTCTCCTACCCTTGCCCCATGTCCATAAGTTTATGTCTGTTTCTCCATTGTTGCCCTATAAATAAATTCTTCAGTACTATTTTTCTAGATTCCACATATATGCATTAGAATACAGTATTTATCTTTCTCTTTCTGACTCACTTCACTCTGTATAATAGGTTCAAGGTTCATCCACCTCATCAGAGCTGACTCAGATGCCTTTCTTTTGATGGCTGAGTAATATTCCATTGTGTATACGTACCACATCTTCTTTATCTAGTCATCTGTCGATGGACATCTAGGTTGCTTCCGTGTTCTAGCTATTGTAAATAGTGCCTCAAAGAACAATGGGATACATGGGTCTTTTTCAACTTTGGCTTCCTCAGGGTATATGCCTAGGAGTGGGACTGCTGGGTCATATGGTGGTTTTATTCCTAGTTTCTTAAGGAATCTCCATACCATCTTCTGTAGTGGCTGTATCAATTTACATTCCCACTAACAGTGCAAGAGCGTTCCCTTTCCTCCACACCCTCTCCAGCATTTGTTGTTTGTAGATTTTTTGATGATGGCCATTCTGACCGGTGTGAGGTGATATCTCATTGTAGTTTGGATTTGCATTTCTCTAATAATGAGCAATGTTGAGCATCTTTTCAGGTGTTTGCCATATGTATGTCTTTGGAGAAATGTCTGTTTAGGTCTTTTTCCCACTTTTTGGTTGGGTTGTTTGTTTTTCTGGCATTGAGTTGTATGACCTGCTTGTATATTTTGGAAATTAATCCTTTGTCAGCTGTTTCATTTGCTATTATTTTCTGCCATTCTAAAGCCTGTCTTTTCACCTTGCTTATTGTTTCCTTTGCTGTGCAAAAGCTTTCACATTTCATCAGGTCCGACTTGTTTACTTTTGTTTTTATTTCCATTACTCTAGGAGGTGGGTCATAGAGGATCTTGCTTTGATTTATGTCATCGAGTGTTCTGCCTATGTTTTCCTCCAAGAATTTTATAGTTTCTGGTCTTACATTTAGGTCTTTAATCCTTTTGGAGTTTATCTGTGTGTATGGTGTTAGAAAGTGTTCTAATTTCATTCTTTTACATGTAGCTATCCAGTTTTCCCAGCACCATTTATTGAAGAGCCTGTCTTTTCCCCACTGTAAATTCTTGCCTCTTTTGTCAAAAATAAGGTACCCATAGGTGCATGGGTTTATTTCTGGGCTTTCTATCTTGTTCCATCGGTCTATATTTCTGTTTTTGTGCCAGCACCATACTATCTTGATGACTGTAGCTTTGTATTATAATCTGAAGTCAGGAAGGTTGATTCCTCCAACTCCATTCTTTCTCAAGACTGCTTTGGCTATTGGGGATCTTTTGTGTTTTCATATGAATTGTGAAATTTTTTGTTCTAGTTCTGTGGAAAATGCCATTGGTAATTTGATAGGGATCGTGTTGAATCTGTAGATTGCATTTGGTAGTACAGTCATTTTCACAATTTTGATTCTTCCTACCCAGAAACATGGAATATCTCTCTCTGTGTGTCATCTTTGATTTTTTTCATCAGTGTCTTATAGTTTTCTGTGTACAGTTCTTTTGTCTCCTTAGGTAAATTTATTCCTAGATATTTAATTTTTTTGTTGCATTGGTGAATGGGATTGATTCCTTAATTTCTCTTTATGATTTTTCATTGTTAGTATATAGAAATGCAAGTGATTTCTGTGTTTTGATTTTATATCCTGCAACTTTGCTAAATTCACTGATTAGCTCTAGTCATTTTCTGATACTGTCTTTAGGGTTTTCTATGTACAGTATCATGTCATCTGCAAACAGTGTGAGCTTTACTTCTTCTTTTCTGATCTGAATTCCTTTTATTTCGTTTTCTTCTCTGATTGCTGTAGCTAGGACTTCTAGAACTATGTTGAATAATAGTGGTGAAAGTGGACACCCTTATCTTGTTCCTGATCTTAGGGGGAATGCTTTCAGATTTTCACCATTGAGAATAATGTTAGCTGTAGGCTTATCATATATGCCCTTTGCTATGTTGAGGAAGGTTCCTTCTGTGCCCATTTTTTGAAGAGTTTTAATCATAAATGGGTGCTAAATTTTGTCAAAGGCTTTTTCTGCATCCATTGAGATGGTATGATCTTTTTTTCAATTTGTTAATATGGTGTATCACATTGATTGATTTGCATATATTGAAGAATCCTTGCATTCCTGGTATAAACCTAGCTTGATCATAGTGTATGAGCTTTTTGATGTGTTGCTGAATTCTGTTAGTTAAAATTTTGTTGAGGATTTTTGCATCTATGTTCATCAGTGAGATTGGACTGTAGTTTTCTTTTTTTGTGTTGTCTTTGTCTGATTTTGGTATCAGGTTGATGGTGCCCTTGTAGAATGAGTTTGAAAGTGTTCCTTCCTCTGCAATTTATTGAAAGAATTTTAGAAGCATAGGCATTAGATGTTCATCATGAGAAACGCTGGGCTGGAAGAAGCACAAGCTGGAATCAAGATTGCCGGGAGAAATATCAATAACTTCAGATATGCAGATGACACCACCCTTATGGCAGAAAGTGAAGAGGAACTAAAAAGCCTCTTGATGAAAGTGAAAGAGGAGAGTGAAAAAGTTGGCTTAAAGCTCAACATTCAGAAA